>NC_066545.1:14222825-14477825 GCF_024679095.1 Eriocheir sinensis | reverse complement strand
GCGGGCTTCTCCTAGTGGTGATAGTGGTGGTGGTGATGGTGATAACGGTGGGTACTGGTGGTGGTAATGGTGGTGGTGTAAGTTTAAGATAGTGGCTGTCTTGATATATTTACAGTCTTATTACTACTACTACTACTACTACTACTACAAATGTTGCTGCTAGAGATAGATATATAGATAGATAAACAGATGAAAAAATAGATAAATAGACTGAAAAATAGATAGATAGATAGATAGAGAGAGAGAGAGAGAGAGAGAGAGAGAGAGAGAGAGAGAGAGAGAGAGAATCTGGGAGAGAGACATGCACTTTTGATAACAAGAGATAGCTCACATCGTATCCTGTATAGCCGACACCACTTCCTCTCTTCCTCTCCCCCCTCCTCTCTTCCTCCCCCTCCTCCTCTCTTCTTCCTCCTCCTCCTCCCTTGCCCTCACCCCTATTCACCTTAGTAACACGACCCCACCTCCTGCTGCCACCCACCATGACCTCCCAGTAGTAGTAATAGTAGTAGTAGAAGTTGGTAGAGGAGGAGGAGAAGGAAGATAAGGGAGAGGATGCCCGTAGTAGGAAGAACAGGAGGAGGAAGAAGAACAAGGAGAAATAACAGGAGGAAGAGATGAGGGAGAGAGGGAAAGAAACGCTGATTAGTAGTAGTGGTAGTAGTAGTTAGCGAAGGAGGAAGATAAGGGAGAGGATGCCCGTAGTAGGAAGAACAGGAGGAGGAAGAAGAACAAGGAGAAATAACAGGAGGAAGAGATGAGGGAGAGAGGGAAAGAAACGCTGATTAGTAGTAGTAGTTAGCGAAGGAGGAAGATAAGGGAGAGGATGCCCGTCGTAGGAAGAACAGGAAGAGGAGGAGGAAGAACAAGGGAAAAATAAGAGGAAACGATGAGGGAGAGGAAAAAAAAAAAAGCCTGATTAGTAGTAGTGGTGGTGGTAGGGGAAAGTGGTAATGCATCGGTGGTGAGTTCGAACGGGAGCATCACCACCACCACCACCACCACCATCACTTGCAACAGTATCCTTGACCCCCTAACCTAACCCCCCTTCTCTCTCTCTCTCTCTCTCTCTCTCTCTCTCTCTCTCTCTCTCTCCACCTCACGCCACTATTAGCTTCCTCTCCTGCCACAACGAATCCTCCTCCTCCTCCTCCTCCTCCTCCCCGAAAAGCATTTGAGGCCGGAAACTGACCCACTCCTCCTCTTCCTTCCCTCCCTGCAACCCACGTCATCACAAGCCCACAGCACAACAGAACAGACCGACACAATGGCTCCAAAACCCCCATTGCAAAACGGATTAACAAAGGAAAAGAAAGCAACAGAGTAATATGATGATGATGGTAATGATTTGAGTACACATGCGTTTTCCCTTAGTGTGTGTATGTGTGTGTGTGTGTGTGTACCTTCTCTGTTGTAACGTCTAGTAGTTTATATTTGTGTGGGGACCTTGGGCTCTCCTCCTCTTCCTCCTCCTCCTCTCACCTCTTCTTCCCTCCTCCTCCTCCTCCTCCTCCTCCTCTAGAATGACACCCACAGCATATCAAACGGTACAGCACTCGGCGGTAAAACGGTACACGTATAATTTAAAGGAGAGAGAGAGAGAGAGAGAGAGAGAGAGAGAGAGAGAGAGAGAGAGGAAAATTCTCGCACCTTTAACGTTATAAGTCTGCCACTACATTCCCATAACAACAACAATAATAATAATAATAATAATAATACGAATCAGCTGACCACCAGAGAGAGAGAGAGAGAAACAAGCAAACACAGAGACTTCTCCCAACCGTTCCAACGTCCACCACCATCACCACCACTTCAAAACAAACACCTCCACCTTCACCTCCACCGCTCGATCTCGCTGTTCAAAGGAGGAGGAGGAGGAGGCTGCGGGAGACCAACAAGAGGAGGCCAGACCACCGTGACCAATCGATGCCGACACAGCCTGACCATGACGATAACAGTAGAAGTAGTAGTAATAGTAGTAGTAGAAGAAGAGGAGTTAAGTAGTATAAGTAATAGTGGCAGTCGTAATAGGGCTTTTTTTTTTCACGCCCTTGTACTGTCTCCTCTGCTGTAAAAAATAGTAGTTGTAGTAGTAGAGTGAGCAAAGTTGGGAGCATACAATATATACGTACGCGTGGCCTCACTGCTCATCTCTGTAACATTAACCCTTCGAATTTGAGGTTGGTAAAGAAATAGGAGTAAAAGAAGAGGAAAAACGCATCAGTCGCATTAACCGTTCATCCTGTCACGCCCTCCCCTCACCCGTCCCTCGAGACTCACGTGACGAGGTTGTTGAAGAGGTTGGAGGGCGCCTGCAGGAGCCTGATCTTCTTGTGGCAGTGGTCCAGGATGGTGGAGAACCGCTCGCTGAGGCTCTCGCTGAGGGGGGAGGGAACCTTGAGGTGGTGGGAGTGGTGCGGGTGGTTGTGGGGAGTGCGGAGGAAACCCATGTCTGCCGCGGCTGCTGCCCCCGCCTGCTGGCCCCCCTCCTGCTGGGGCGACGGCGGTGCTGGGTGGTGGCTGGCGTACAGAGGCGCCGCCCCCGTCACCAGCATCAGGGGAAGGTGTTGTGCACAGGCCCTGCCCTGCTGTTGACTAGAGCTGTGTCTATCACGTGGTGGGCATCAGCGGGCCGCCAGGGGCACCACGGGGCGTGATGGGCGCACCCTGCACATGGGGGACGGGGCACATCAAAGCAGCGCCAGCCAAGTGCATAGGAAAGTGCGGCACACACACATACACACACACAGACAGGTGTCAAGTGTGCAGCGAACGTTACCTAGCCAGCCACAGAGCTTTCCTTTGTGTGTGTGTGTGTACTTGTTGACGTACACTGATATGCCTCTCGTGTGTGGCTCAGCGAGGGGTGGTCACTGTTAGGCCGCACACCAACACAGTAATATCACAATGCACAATGAGCACCAAGGCGACGAGGTGAAGGATGCCAACACACCCTCACGCGGGAGAGGCTGATGGCGCACTGACACGGCCAGCTGGTGAGGGAGGGTCGGCCCCGCTCGGCCCCGCTCGGCAACCCCCGCGATCAGCTGACTGCCTCGAGCTAACATATGGCCGCGGCTCACCAAAACAAAGACACGCACTCCTACGACGCACACACGTACACACTCAATCATTCCCGTACACGTCCTTCTGCCGTAGATGTACACGTCACTAGACACCATCGGAAACACACACACACACACACACACATACATACACACACACACACACACACACGCACACCACGCCTTTGCAAGAACTCTCTGCAAGAATCAATGGGCAACACACACACACACACACACACACACACACACACACACACACACACACTTCCGGTTTCTCCTGAATTTGCTTGAAGGTGCGTGTGCAAAATCTCAAAGGACTCCTACACACACACACACACACACACACACACACACACACACACTTGACCTGCATGTATAATAAAGAAAGGCTGAGTTGACCTCTTTCTTTAATGACCAATCCCACGGGAGAGATGATGAGGGTAATGATGGGGGCAGGCGGTGATGATGGTGGTGATGGTGGTGGTGGTGGTGGTGTGAGTTCAATGCAGGCAAAAATGGAGGTGAATGAAGTCAGGGCGTGGCTGTGGAGGTGAAGGTGGTGGTGGTGGTGGTGATGGTGATCAAGGCAGCGGTGGTGTGTAGAGAATGGTCTATATGGGTGGTAGTGATGGTGGTGGTGGTAGTGGTGGTGGTGGTGGTGGTGATTTAGGGTGACAGGTATAAGTGGTGGTGATGGTGGTGGTGGAGGTTTTGGAGACGTAAGTGGATGAGGCGAAAGTGGAATACTGTTGGTGATGGTGGTGGTGGATGTGGTGGAGGTGGTTGTGAGAGAAGTGGAGTTGGTGTTGTTACTGTAGTGGTGGTGGTGATGGTGATGATAGTGAATGTGGTTTTGAGAGAAGTGGAGTTGGTGTTGTTGCCGTGGTGATGGTGGTAGTGGTGGTGTTGGTAAATGTGGTTTTGAAAGAAGTGGAGTTGGTGTTGTTGACGTGGTGATGGTGGTAGTGGTGATGATGGTGAATGTGGTTTTGAAAGAAGTGGAGTTGATGTTGTTGCCGTGGTGGTGGTGGTAGTGGTGATAGTAGTGGTGTTGGTGATAGTGGTGGTGTGGGTGAATTTGGTTTTGAAAGAAGTGGAGTTGATGTTATTACTGTGGTGGTAGTGGTGGTGGTGGTGGAGATAGCGACAAGACAATGGTGCCCTCCTTCCACCACCACCACCACCACCACAACCACCACCACAACCACCACCACCACAACCATCACCACTAGGCTTCTCAAGTACTCGTGTCATCACCAACTTGCTACTTGACCTTTCACTTCCCCTATAGCGGTTACAATGGCGCACCTCCATCCCCCCCCCCCCCCTTCTCCACCACCACCACCATCACCACCACCGCCACCATCTCTTCCTCCTCCTCCATCTTGTCTTGAAGCAGAATGGAAAGAGTGTGTGTGTGTGTGTGTGTGTGTGTGTGTGTGTGTGATGGGGGGGGATGTGTAGTGGGTCTGTGAATGTAGAGGGAGGGTTCATGTGTGTGTGTGTGTGTGTGTGTGTGTGTGTGTGTGTGTGTGTGTGTGTGTGTGTTCGTCTCATTCATTCAGTTCTATCTTCAATGTATGTTTTTTTGTCTGTATGAATGATAATATATGTATACTTTTGCTACACGATAAATAAACTGTCAATACAATACTCTTACTAGTGACCTACTAAATTTTGTTGGACTGTAATAGTGTGTGGTCAATAAACATATCTATCTATTTATCTATCTATCTATTTACCTATCTACCTTTTTATCTCCTTACCTGTTCATTTATCTATCTATCCATCTAACCATCTATCTGTTTTTCTACTGATCCACAACGTTTCAATAAGGACAAAATGCAATCTGACTTCATTATTATTATTATTATTATTATTATTATTATTGGAGGTATGGTGGTGGGGGAAGGACAGGTGTTGGTGAGGCTGGGGCAGGGGATGGGCAAGGAAGGGAGAGAAGGTAGAGGAAGGGGAAAGAAGGCAGGGGGAGGAAAAACTGGGGAGGGGAGGGGAAGGGATGGCAGGTAGATGAGGGTCAGGTGAGAAAGGGAGGGGAAGGGGGTGACAGGGAATGAAAGGGGAAAGGAAGGGACAGGGAAGGGGAGGGCAGGGAAGGGAAGGGACAGGGGAGGGGGAAGTAAGGGGGGGAGGGGGGCAGGTAAGGTATGTTGGCAGGGTGACAAGCGAAGGTCCTTGGCTATTAAGTTTATTTTCAAGATATTCCTCCCCTCCTAAGTGTAATGAATAGCCCTGTCACACACACACACACACACACACACACACACACACACACACACACACACACACACAAACGCAAAAAAATAAGAGATATGATAATTTAGTGTCCCAAATCAAACACACACACACACACACACACACACACACACACACACACACACACACACACACACGTGGTTAGATTATCACTACTTACATACATGAGTGACCTTCGATTCATTCATCTCTAAACACACACACACACACACACACACACACACACACACGTGGTTAGATTATCACTACTTACATACATGAGTGACCTTCAATTCATTCATCTCTAAACACACACACACACACACACACACACACACACACACACACACACACAGACAGACAGAAGAAGCAGCATGTGGTGAAGCAATTCCTGTATCTTTTTCTTTTTTTTTCCTCCATTCATTCACCTCTAACCAGTCTCTCTCTCTCTCTCTCTCTCTCTCTCTCTCTCTCTCTCTCTCTCTCTCTCTCTCTCTCTCTCTCTCTCTCTCTCTCTCTCTCTCTCTCATAACTAATAATAACAATAAAAAAAAAAAAAAAAACGAGGTATAGGAGAGAGCCAAGATGATCCAATCCCCCTTCTCTAACCCCTTCCCCCCCTTCTACAACCCTTCCTCCCCCCTACCTCCCATACTCTCTCCTCTCCCCTTTAACCACCCTCTCTCAATAACTTTCTCCCCTTTCTACCCTATTCTTCTCTCTCTTAACCCTCCTTCTACCCTATTCTTTCCTCCCTCTCTCACCCCTTTCCCCTCATTCTTCCCCCTTTTTCCTCTCCCCAACAACCCCTTCCCTACCCCTTTATCTCCCTCTCCTCTACCCTTTAAACCACATTCACTCCTCTCTCCGTTTCTCCCCTTTCGACCCCCTTCTTCTCTCTCTTAACCCTCCTTCTACCCTATTCTTTCCTCCCTCTCTCCCCCCTTTCCCTTCATTCTTCCCCCTTTTTCCTCTCCTCAACAACCCCTTCCCTACCCCTTTATCTCCCTCCCAATACCCTTTCCCCTCCATATCCACCATTCCCCTTCCCCCTCTCCCCTTACACTACCCTCCTCCTCCCCTTCCTCTCCCCATCAAACCCCCGTCCTCCTCTAGCCCTCCCTACCCCCTCTCCAACCTCCCCGTCATCACCCCCAAAACTCCAGTCTCCATCTCTCACTTACCCCTTCCTACCCCCTCCTCCTCATCCCCCAACACTTCGCTACAAACTGCCAGACAGCGCAACATGGCAAGGACCCAAAGCCTTATCCCTTATACCCTTTTCCTGAGAGAGAGAGAGAGAGAGAGGTGGTAGATGACAGCTGGGAGTCATATCGCACTCTTATAGACAGCCGTTACGAGAGAGAGAGAGAGAGAGAGAGAGAGAGAGAGAGAGAGACGGATATAAACTAGGGAAAGAGGAGGAGGAGGAAGAAGGCAAGAAGTGTGTGTGTGTGTGTGTGTGTGTGTGTGTGTTGCATCATCCGCGCGCGCAACATCTCTCTCTCACACACACACACACACACACACACACACACACACACACACAAAACCAGGAAAATTCTCTCCCCCACGTGACGTCAATTGAACAACTGTCCTTCCTTGTCGCTTCCATTTATCTTACTCTTCCTTTTCCTCCTTCGTCGGGGTTTTCCTAGTTCTCTGTCTGTTCCTTATCTTCTTCTTTTTCTTGTTCTTGTTCTTTTCCCTCTTTCGTTGGGTTTTCTACTACCTGTCTGTCCCTTCTTCTTCTCTTCCTTGTTTCTCTTCTTTTTCTTCTTCTTCGTTGGGGTATTCCTGGTTTCCTGCTCGTCCTTTTTTTCTTCTTCTCCTTCTTCTTCTTCTTCTTCTCTTTCTTCCTGTTTCTTTGGGGTATTCCTGCTTCCCTGTTCGTCCCTTTTTTTCTTCTCCTTCTTCTTCTTCTCTTTCTTCCTGTTTCTTTGGGGTATTCCTGGTTCCCTGTTCGTCCCTTTTTTTCTTCTCCTTCTTCTTCTTCTTCTTCTCTTTCTTCCTGTTTCTTTGGGGTATTCCTGGTTCCCTGTTCGTCCCTTTTTTTCTTCTCCTTCTTCTTCTTCTTCTTCTTCTTCTTCTCTTTCTTCCTGTTTCTTTGGGGTATTCCTGGTTCCCTGTTCGTCCCTTTTTTTCTTCTCCTTCTTCTTCTTCTTCTTCTCTTTCTTCCTCTTTCTATGGGGTTTTCCTGCTCCCCCGTTCGTCCCTTTTTTCTTCTCCTTGTTCTTCTTATTCTCTCTCTTCCTTTTTCTTTGGGGTTTTCCTGTTTCCCTGTTCGTCCGTTTTCTTCATCTTCAGTATTTTCCATTCTCTCTTCTTTCTCTTCCTATTGTTTATTTGGTTGTCTTTTATGCCTCTTTCTGTTCCCTTTTCTTTGTTTTTTTTCTTCTCTCTTATGTTCTGCTTTGTATTTTCATTTATTTTCCTTCTTTTCCCTCTCCTTTTCCTTTCCTTCTTTGTGGCTAAGTATATGTTTTCCTTCTCTGACCTTTTCCTTTCCTTGTCCAGTTCTTTTCCTTCCTTTCCCTCTCTTGTTTAGTGTTTTTTCCTCTAATTTTCCTTCCTTTCCTTCCTTGCTTCTCCGTATATATTTTCCTTCTCTGATCTTCTTTTCCTTATCCTGTTCTACTTCGTCTTTTCCTTCCTTTTCTTCACTCTCCTGTTCTGTGTTTTTTTCCTTTATTTTCCTTCCTTTCCCTTTCCTTTTATTTTCCTTCTTTGTGGCTCCGTATACATTTTCCTTTTCTTCTTTTCCTTTCCTTTCCTTGTCCTGTTCTACTTCGTCTTTTCCTTTCCTTCCTTCTTCCCCAGTTCTGATGTCTTTCTTTCAATTTTCCTTCTTTACCCTTTCCCTCTACTTCCCTTCCTTTATTTTTTTTCGTCCTATTTTATCTTTGCTTTTTCTCTACATTTTCTTTCCTATCCCTCCCCTTCTATCTCCTTCCCTTCCCTTCCCTCCCCTACTATCTCCTTCCCTTCCCTTCCCTTCCCTCGCCATCCCACTTCCTCCCTTCCCTTCCCTTCCTCTCCTTCTCTTCCCTTCACTTCCCTTCTCTTCCCTTCCCTTCCCTCCCCTTCCCTTCCCTTCTAGTTCCTGTTCTACTTTTTCCCTTCCCCTCCTTTCTTTCTCTTCCCTAACCTTGACCTACCTTCCCTTTTCCATGTCATCCCCGGGACTTCCCCATCCCTTCCCTTCCGGCTTTCCCTTCATTTCACATCCTACTCCTGTCCTATGTCTTTCCTTTCCCTGTCATCCTCAGCTCTTCCTTTCTCTCTCTCCTTTCCTTTCGTTTCCGACTTTCCCTTCCCTTCCTTTTTCATCCTTCGGGGAGTTCCCAGTTCCGATACTCATAATAACTTGACGCCTCTCTCTCTCTCTCTCTCTCTCTCTCTCTCTCTCTCTCTCTCTCTCTCTCTCTCTCTCTCTCCTGGGTAACGCAAGTGAACGGAAATAATACGTAAACGAAAATAGAATCAGGAAGTTTATATTTTTTTTCTTTGTTTATCACACAGCACAGGAAGGAAGGAAGGAAGGGAGGGAGGAAGGAAGGGAGGGAGGAAGGAAGGAAGAACAACTATAAGAAAAACAACAGGAAGAAGATGATGGTGAAGAAGAAGAAGAAGAAGAAAAGATGACTGAGAAGATGAAGAAATTGGAGAAAAAGAGGACGAGGAGGAGGAAGACGAAGAAAAAGATGGTGATGAAGAGGAAGAGGAAGAGGAAGAAGAAAAAAAGAAAAAAAAACATGAAAAAAGATGAAGAAAACGAGAAAAAAAGAAGAGGAAGAAAAAGAGTAAGAAAACATAAAAAAGAAAAGCATAAGAAAAAAACACATAAAGAAGAGAAAGTTAAACAAAACACCACCACCACCACCACCGCCAACAACAACAACAACAACAACAACAACCAGTGCCAGTGTGTAATGGAGAAAACTAAAGGAGGGGAGAGAGAGTGGAGGGGGGAAGACACACCCACCCCTACCCCCCTACTCCCCCCTCAGCCTCACGCACTCACTCCTTGCTTGATGCGAGAAAGTAGGATGGAAAAGCAGGTGATCCACTCTCTCTCTCTCTCTCTCTCTCTCTCTCTCTCTCTCTCTCTCTCTCTCTCTCTCTCTCAACAATAACAACAACAAAAGGAATCAAAACAGCAAATATAATGGTTAAAATCCTGATTCTCTCTCTCTCTCTCTCTCTCTCTCTCTCTCTCTCTCTCTCTCTCTCTCTCTCTCTCTCTCTCAAACAAATTACCTCACTCATTCAGTCTTACATTTCCGTCTTATGCTTGAAATATACACCTGAGAGAGAGAGAGAGAGAGAGAGAGAGAGAGAGAGAGAGAGATTTACTTTCACACCATGCACACAACGTAAAAAAAAAATAACGACAAAAGCCTTTCGTAAGTGACCTCAAAACACACACACACACACGCAATTAATGAAATCCGGTTACACTCAAATGAATTGTTCGCGTGTCCATATACGGTGTGTGTGTGTGTGTGTGTGTGACGCAACCGGATTTGACTGGAGAAGGAAGGAAGGTGAGGTGAGTTAAAAGGAGTGCCAGTGATTCATTCTCTCTCTCTCTCTCTCTCTCTCTCTCTCTCTCTCTCTCAGGTGTATATTTCAAGCATAAGACGGAAATGTAAGACTGAATGAGTGAGGTGATTTGTTTGAGAGAGAGAGAGAGAGAGAGAGAGAGAGAGAGAGAATCAGGATATCCGTCTCCATTTCTTTCTCTTCTTACTACGCACCCCCCACTCTCTCTCTCTCTCTCTCTCTCTCTCTCTCTCCCTCTCTCTCTCTCTCTCTGACACGTGACACACCTGGCCAACTGACTCTTAATTTAACTCCTTTCACGTAACACACACACACACACACACACACACACACACACACACACACACACACACACACACACACACACCTGTACTGTTTTCTTGCACCTGAGACAACAGACTGGGAAGGTGACGTAAGGTAAGGTAAGGTAAGACAAGGTAATTAAGATGAAAGGTAATGAGTCAGCTGTTAGGTAAGAGTAATCAACAACAACAACAACAACAACATGAACAGCAACAATGTCTCTCGTATCTTATCTTTTTCCTGTATTTTTTTTTCTTATGTATTTTTTTATCTTTATCCACACACACACACACACACACACACACACACACAAAGACTGATACGATAATCTGTCACGTGCTTTTTTCTTTATATTTTTTTGGTTAAGAAATTCATCACCATCACCTGCTCCTGACGTTTGACTGACAGAGAGAGAGAGAGAGAGAGAGAGAGAGACGTGACTAACTCGGGCAGTACATTATCTCGACACAAGCCTGACCACCACATCACAGAAAAAGTCTCCATATATAAGTTCTGATGTTTGACAGAGAGAGAGAGAGAGAGAGAGAGAGAGAGACGTGAGTATCTCGGGCAGTACATTATCTCGACACAAGCCTGACCACCACATCACAGAAAAAGTCTCCATATATAAGTTACTAGAATAACACTGAATAAAAAAAAAAATAAATAAATAAATAAATAAAAAAATAAAAAAATATGGAGGAAGTCTAGATTACCGAAGTGGAAAAAAAAAAAAAATACACAAGCCTGACCACATCACAAGAAGTCTCCATATATATATTCTGAAGCCCCCCCTCCCCCTCCCCACCCCCACCCCTTCGTCTAAGGCTAAGCCACGGCCGTCATGAAGCGTGCGAATGAGTGGCGCCGTCTCTCTCTCTCTCTCTCTCTCTCTCTCTCTCTCTCTCTCTCTGTATCGATGAATGTGACGAGCGTGACTTCGTTTCCGGCGCCTTCTTGGATCATTTGGGAAGGCAATTATCTCTCTGCGTCAACACATCAGGACCCAAAGAGTTAGATATTCCATACGAGTGGCAAGTGTTAATTATTGAGCTAGTTATCTGACTCGTATTTAGAGATCAGTTATTTTTGTTATTTTTTTGTATTTATTTTTAGTTTTGTTATTTTTTTCTGATTTTTTTTTGGTATGTATTTTTTTGTGTGTGCTTTAGGGCGAATTAAAACTGTTCTTCTCCTTTTTCTTCTTCATTTCCTTTTTCTTCTTGTCGTTCTTCTTTTTTCATATTTTACTTCATCTCATTTTTCTTTTTCATTTCTTCATTTTCTTATTCATCTCATTTAACTTTTCCCCCTTTCCTTTTTTTTCTTCTACTTTTTCTTCTTTCATCTCCATCTTCTCATTATTATTGTAATTCTCATTATTATTACTATGGAGAAATGTCACTCTCACCCACCCGTCGAAGCCCCCGCCAGTATGACACGAACGCAAGACTCCGCCGGGCTGTCAACGCTTCCTCGTTCGGTGATTGGGTGAGTGATCGTGAGTGTCGCCGCGTCCGTCCGTCCTGCACGCTGGAGGGCGGCAGGAGCGGCGAAGGACAGCCCAAGGGTAAGGAGGAGGCGGCCCAGAGAAAACGGGAACGACCGAGACGGAAAATAATGTCACAAGTATGTAAGGGAGACTTGTGTGTTCCGGGAAGGCAGGAGGCGAGCGGAGGGAAAGAAGTAGAGGCTGAAAAATTTAATTCCTCTATAGTAAAAATAATAAAAATAACAATAATAATAATAAGATGAAGATGAAGAAGAAAGTCGAAGAAAAAAAAAAGAAAGGAGGAAAAGTTAAATAAGATGAATAAGAAAAAGAAGACAATGAGATAAAGAGTGGCGCGCATTTGTCCTGCCCACGAGGCCAGCAGTGTTACCAGATCACAGTACAAAAAATAAATAAATAAAATAAATAAATACATAAACACCAATACTTAACGCTTTTAAACAATAACTATAACTGAGCATCGTTATCTGTGAGGGTACGACAGCTTTTGGGTCTGAAACCGGCGAATACGATATGGTGAGTACGACAGTCTTGTGACGTTGGAGATCTGGCTGGGGAGTTTTGAATGTCTTTGGCGAACAACAAAGACTTAAATAAACAGCTGCAAGAACTACAGGGCTGCTTCCTTACACCTGACTGTGCTTGCAAAGGTATATTTAGAGAACACAAGTTTCTTCCTCATTCATAAAACCTCATCGCTCCAACTCTACCTCTTGCATTCTCTAGAGAGGCGAAGGGTGCGTGGAGACATGATCGAGGTTTATAAATGGATGAAGGGCTTTAATAAGGGAGATATAAGGTTTTGTTGGTAAGAGAACCGGGTAGGACACGAAGTAATGGGTTTAAACTGGATAAATTCAGATTCAACAGGGACATAGGCAAAAATTGGTTTACTAACAGGGTGGTGGATGAGTGGAATAGGCTTAGCAGTCATGCGGTGAGTGCCAATACAATTGTCACATTCAAAAATAGATTAGATAAATTCATGGACAGCGATATTAGGTGGGGTTAGATACACGGGAGCTTAGGTTCAATGGAGCTGCCTTGTACGGACATACCGGCCTCTTGCAGACTCCTACGTTCTTATGTTCTTATGTTCTTAGATCCCAACTTTAGCGAACAACTAAAAGAACTACAGGACTCCTTTTTTACACGCCTGACATTGCTCGCGAAGGTGTGAAGGGGACCGTAAGCCTCCCCTCATTTACAATCTCACCGCTCCACCTGGAAACTCGTAAATTTGGCATGTGTGTGTGGCGCCGCCCTAATAATAAGAGCTAGCGTGCAGGGAATGAATGGGCGGAAGGAGGAAAGGGAGGAAGGACGGAGGAGCGAAGAACGGGAGTAGAGAAAATGAAAGAAAGGGAGGAGGGGCGGGTATAGACGTAAGAAAGGAAGAAGTGTGAACGATTGAGCAAAGAACGAGAGTGGAGAGAATGAATGAGTGGAGGAAGGAAGGAAGGGAGCAGAGGGAATGAAGGACGAGCGAGAGGGATGAAGACGCGGAATGAAATGAAAGAAATGAAGGGAAAGAGAGAGAAATGAGGGAATAAAGATGAGAGAAAGATTGAAGAAAGGAAGGAGAGGAAAGAAATGGAACGGAAAGGAATATAAAGGAAGAAAGGGAGAGAAGGGAAAGAAGGAAGGGAGGATGGAAGGAATGGAATTAAGAAAACGAAGGAGGGAAGGAATGAAGGAGTGGAAGGAATGAAGGAGAGGAAATAAATGAAACTGGAAAGGAGTATGAAGGAAGAAAAGGAGAGAAGGAAGGTAGGAAGGGCGGATGGAAGGGTGCAATCAGGAAAGCGAAGGAGGGAAGGAACAGCACGTGGGTTGAAGGAATGAAGGAGAGGAAGGAGGGAGGAAAAGAGTGACTGCAAGGACGAGGCAACTTCAACTACTGTTATTAGATACGCCATGTCCCTCCACCCCTCCGTTCCTCCGTCAAGAGCTCCTCCTCCTCCTCCTCCTCCTCCTCCTGTTTCTTATTTTCTCTAATTATTTTATCTTTCTTTTTTTCTTCTTTTCTCTTTGATTTCTTCGTCTTTTTTGTCTTTTCCTCTTCTATTTCTTCTTCTTTTTCTTCTCCTTTCTTTTCCTCTACCTCCTCCTGCTTCCTATTCTCTTTTATTCTTTTATATTTCTTTTCTTTCATTTCTTCGTCTTTTTTCTTTTCCTCTTCTATTTCTTCTTCTTTTTCGTTTTCTTTTTCTTCTCCTTTCTTTTCCTCTTCGTCATCCTCCTCCTTCTTCTTCTTTTTCTTCTCCTCCTCCTCCTCCTCCTCCTCCAACCCAAACAGCTCGCGTGGCAATGGAGAAAAGGAAGGAGATGCAAAATAATGACAAAATGAACCAGGAAAAGACTGGACCAAGGAAAATAATGAGAGAAAAAGACACGGAAATGGAGGACATGTTTAGATTAGGTACAGAAAAAAAACACAACAACAACAGGAAAGCTTAGAGTGAAGGAATTCAATACGACAAAGAAGGCAATGTAGGACAGGGAATGAATGAATGAATGAAGGAAGGAAGGAAGGATAAAGTAGACAGTCAAGGAAAGAAATTGTAAGGAAAACACTGAATCAAGGAAGAATGAAAATAAAAATAAAACAGGAAGTGGAGGAAGTCTAGATTACGGAAGAGGAAAATAAGGAGAAAAAAAAATCGCATCACGGAATTTAAAAGAAGGGAAAAGAAGGAAGTAATGGATGGAGGGAGTCTAAAATTGAGCCAAGGAAAGAAATTACCAGAAAATAAAAATAAAAATAAGGCAATAGATGAAATAAGTTAGATTACACTTCGGAAAAAAAATGTGAAAACTCAACATACAGGGAATTTAATAGAGAGAAAGGAAGGAAGGAAGGAAGGAAGGAAAGATAGAAAAAGACAACAAAGGAAAGAAATAACCAGGGAAAAAAATATGGCAAGAGGGAAATAAAACTAGAAAAAAGTGAAAAAATGTGAAAACTCAAGAATCAGGGAATTTGATAAAGACAAAGGAGGAAAAGGAAGGAGGGAAGGAAGGGAGTATAGAAAAAAAGATCAAGGAACAAAATTAAAAAAAAGACGGAAATGGAGGAAATAAGACTTGATTACAGAAGAGAAAAAACACGAAAAGGGATTTAATAGGAGATAAAAGGGGGAAGCAAAGGAAGGAAGGAAGGAAGGAAGGAAGAAAGAAAGAAAGAAAGGCAGGAAGGAAGGAAGAAAGGAAGGAAGGAAGGAAGAAAGAAAGAAAGGAAGGAAGGAAGGAAGAAAGAAAGAAAGAAAGAAAGAAAGGAAGGGACGCACGACAAAAAAAGGAAAAAAAGAAAAGAAAATACGTTTAGATTAGAGAAAAAAAAAAAAAAATCAAGGAATTTAATATTGGGGAAAAAAAAGGGAATCTAGAAGAGAAATCGGTATAAAAAAAAAAAAATCCAGGAAGACAAATTGAAGACGTCAGATAGAAGGAAAAAAAAAGTGTTTAAGGGAATGGAAAGAGGAGAAGGAGGAGGAGGAGGAGGAGGAGGAGAGAGAGAGAGAGAGAGAGAGAGAGAGAGAGAGAGAGAGAGAGAGAGGGGGGGGGGTGGGGGGTAGAAAATTGTAGGAAACTCATGGAAAACCTTCGCCGAGTTAACTACCCCGTGACCCACAAAACCACACACGCGCATGGAAACTGCCGCCTTAATCCACTTCAACTCCACACCAACTAACGAACATACTAACTAAAGGACTACCTACTAACCTATCTCCCTACATAACTACCTAACTACCTTGTCTGTCTCCCTACATGCCTAACTAACTACCTAACTACCTTATCTATCTCCCTACATGCCTAACTAACTACCTAACTACCTTATCTATCTCCCTACATGCCTAACTAACTACCTAACTACTTTATCTATCTCCCTAAATGCTTAACTAACTACCTTATCTATCTCCCTACATGCTTAACTAACTACCTAATCTATCTCCCTACATGCCTAACTAACCAATTAACAAACTATTACCTACCTCCTTTCACACCTAACTAACTGACCGACTAACTACATATCTATCTCCCTACATGCCTAACTAACAACCCAACTAACCAATTAACTGAAATCCTATCTATTTCCCTACATGCCTAACTAACCAATTGACAAACTATTATCTACCTCCTTATACACCTAACTAATTGACCGACTAACTACCTATCTATCTCCCTACATGCCAAACTAACCAATTAACTGACATCCTATCTATCTCCCTACATACCTAACTGACTGATCAACTAACTAACTAACTAACTAACTGACTAAGAACCTCAGGCTAGCGTCCCGAGCTCGTGAGGAAAATCTAACCTAATCTAATCTAATCTTAACCTATGCTAGCCTGAGATCAATAATTTGCAGGACTTTTCACCGTTTGCTATTTTTTTTATACCGTAACTGTTTGGTGTAAATAATGAATAAAAATAAAATGCTATTGGAAATGCTGTCCGGCGCGTGGAAGCAACAGTTTGGTTAATTGTGATCTCCGAAATAATTGGATTTTTAATTGCCATTTGATCTGTCTCCAATGTGTGTGTGTGTGTGTGTGTGTGTGTGTGTGTGTGTGTGTGTGTGTGTGTGTGTGTGTGTGTGTCGATATGTTTATGGCAGCGCTACTCTGCGGTCTTGTTTTCTTTTTAATTCTTCCATTTGAGAGAAAAGCAGGCGTCCTATATTTATGGAAGCGATAATTTGCATGCCCTTTCCTACACCTCTATTTTGTACCGTTTTAAATGCCACACAGAAAAAAAAAATAATAGGAAAGTAATAAGTCCCAGAGAAAACTTCACCCGAGATATAACCAGGTCACCGCGAGAGGCAGAAGGAAAGTTTAGAGCAAAGTTTACAATATCGCTCCCTCGTCTTCCTGCTTTCCGGGGCGCCGCCAAAACGAAAACAATTACATAACAAACTTTTCTGAAACCATAAACGAAAGACTCTCTCTCTCTCTCTCTCTCTCTCTCTCTCTCTCTCTCTCTCTCTCTCTCTCTCTCTCTCTCTCTTCATTTCTACAGTTCTTTATCTTCTTTTTTCTTTATTTTCTCTTTCCTTCCTTTCATTCCTTCTATCTTACTTTTTCACTCCCCCCCTCTCTCTCACTTGTTTATTTGTTTGTTTCCTAATTTTCCTCTTTTTGTCCTCATCCTTTTTCTTCTTTTGTTTTCCTTTTGTTTTCTTCTGTATATTGTTGTTGTTTTTCTCCTTTCTTTTTTTCTTTATCGTCTTTTTCTCTCCCTTTCTTTTCATTATATTTATATCACTAGGTCTATTATCTCTCTCTCTCTCTCTCTCTCTCTCTCTCTCTCTCTCTCTCTCTCTCTCTCTCTCTCTCTCTCTCTCTCTCTCTCACCTGGACACCTTGCCATGGAAATTCCCAGGTGGTTTAAATTAATGGCCTTCAAGTAGTTACCTGTGGAATGCGTTATCATGAGCTGCCCTTCACTTCACGCCCTCCTTGCTTGCTGACTTCCTGATGTTACGCACTTCCTAGTTTGTTTTATTATTTTGATTTATATTTTGTTTTGTTTTATTTTGTTTTGGTTTGGTTTGATTGGCGTGAGGTGTGCCTGGTGTTGTTTTGATGTGTTTTTCTTTTGTTTGTGTTTTTTTTTCTACGTTAATAGATTCCCATTTTCTTCCTCTTTTTCTTGTTATTCTCCTTTTTCATTCTCATTTTTTTTTTGCTTATTCTTTTCTTTCCTATCCTTTTTTTTGCTTCTTTTTGTTCGTCTTCTCCATTAACTTCTTCTTCCTGTTTAATTTTTTTTTTATTGCGTGGTATTGTCTTTGTTATGTCTGTTTGTCTGTCTCTGTTTCTGTTTGTGTGTCTGTCTGTCTTTTTCTGTCTGTGTCTGTCTGTCTATTTCTGTCTCTGTCTCTGTCTGTCTGTTTGTGTCTGTCTCTCTCAGTCTTTCTGTTTGTGTCTGTCTCTCTGTTTGTGTCTGTCTGTATGTGTTTGTGTCTCTCTCTCTCTCTCTCTCTCTCTCTCTCTCTCTCTCTCTGTCACGATTTTCACACTTTCTTTATCTCTCTTATGTCTCCTCCTCTTCCTCCATTTATATTCTTCTTCTTCCTCCTTCTTCTATTCCTTCAGCACTTATTTTCTTTTGTTTACTTTTTCTTCTTTTTCCTCTTTCCCTCCTTCTTCTGCATTTGTTTTCTTCCTTCTTCCTCCTCCTTCTTTATTTATATACTTCCTCATTTTTCCTTCCTTCTTCCTCCTCTTGGTCTTCGATATATTTACTCCCTCCCTTTCATTCTCCTCCTCCTCCCCCTCCTCCTTCTCCTCTCTCACCTCTCCCTCCACCCACTCATTCTCCAGCATCAACAATAGATCCATGACGTCACTATTTGTTCGACGCCTACACACACACACACACACACACACACACACACACACACACACACACAGAACCCCCCTCTCCCCCCTCCTACAGCATCCGATCCTTCCTCTACGTTCCATCTCCCCGTACTGCGTCAGATCCAATCCTCCAGTCAGCTTACGATAAAAAAAGGTATAAAAAAAGAAAACGGGTGAAAACTATTGATGAGGTGACGTCAGTTCGATGTGTGTGTCCCTCAGCGCGTCATCAGCAAGTTCCCGCGTCGTGCCAGAATTGTGACGTCTATACTTATTTTTTTAATAAATTTTTTTTTTTTACTTTTTTGATGTTTTTTTTTTAGGTGAATAGTTTCCTTCTTTTTTTGTTTTTGTTTTTGTTGTTATTATTTTTTGTTGTTTTTGTTTTGTTTTTCTTCGTTTTTTTCTACTTTTCTCTATTTTTTCTTTTTTTCTATTTTTTTTATAATTTGATGTTTTTTTTCTTTTCACGTTCGTAGTTTTCCTTCATTTTCTTTTTCTTGTTGTTATTTTTGTTCCCGTTTGTTCCTTTTTTCTTCTTCCTTCTCTACTTTTCTCAATCTTTTAATATTTTTTTTTTACGTTTATGCTTTTCTTTCTTTTTCTTTCTTTCTTCGTCACTCCTTTCTTTTTCTTTCTTTCTCAGTCATTATTTATTTTTCTGTTTCTGTATTTTTTTTCCTTCGCCTTCGTTTTCTACTTCTCTATTCTTTTTCTCTTTTACTATCATAATTTCCGCCGTTCTTGTATACCTTTTCTTGGTCCATACCGTTAACACCATCCATTCTCTCACCTTCCCTCAACCTCTACTCTATCGTCCATCAAATCCCCGATAAACATCACACCCCGGGGGCTAGATGGCGCGCGTGTCCCCCTGGAGCTGTCTTGACGTCTCGTGGGGGAGGGAGAGGAGATGAAGGGCGGTGTCAGGGCTCGGGTTATCTCCCTTAATCTACACGGTGTCCAGGGGAGGGGAAGACGCTGTAAACACGCCCATCGGTTAGTCATCTACCGGGGGAGAATCGCGTGAGTGTCCCTCTGCGGTTGTTTTGATGTCCCGTTGGAGATGGTGAAGAGTAAGTGGATAGTATGTTTAGCTTCTTGTCATCTCTCATAATCTACACGGGCAGTGACACAATTTTGTTATCTATAGGCTTAAATTGACTTTTCACATGCCAAAAAGGAGATCAGATTCTGTCCTGCCTGGGGGTTGGGATGGCATGTTCCTCCCTTCTCCCTTGTTTACCTGCAACAATAAACTGTCTGGAAAGGGTGAAGTATACGAGGATACTGTTTTGACGCCCAGTTGGTAAGGGAAAAGGATAGAAGGATAGCGTTAGGGTCTTCTAATCTCCCATCATCTATACGAGACAAAAAGTAAAATCATCTTTTAATTTATATCCCTGGAACTGTTTTAATACCCCGTTGGAAAGGGTAAAGGATAGGAGGATTGCGTTAGGCTTTTGTCATTTCCCAGCATCTTTATAGGTTACAGCGACGTCATCTTAGAATCCCTATACATTTAGAGCTATTTTGATACCCCGTGGAAAAGGAAACGGCGGGACACACAATAACACAATCTCGTAATCTATAGCCTTGGAACTGTTATGATGCCCCGTTGGTAAGGATGAATAGTCCTAAATATATCTTCAAAGCGTGCGTAGGAAGACATTTGAATTACGTCATACCAACAGCTGGCGACGCTATATATAATGTTAGTATTCTTGGCCGTTTCATCCCCTCATATGAACTATTTCCAAAGGCCGTTATTATGAGTGTTTTTTCTTACGTTCATGGTTAGATAATTATAGAAGCTTTGTCAGACCACCGGCAGGGTCATAAAACTATCCCCCATGGAAATACCCACATAAAACTCCCACGAAAGCCTTGTCTATTGTGTGCGTGTGTGTGTGTGTGTGTGTGTGTGTGTGTGTGTGTGTGTGTGTGTGTGTGTGTGTGTGTGTGTGTGTGTGTGTTTGGCCGCCGAGAAGTTTAATAATAAGAAAAAAAATCCTGCCATACTTTACGAGCGGAAGACGTTGTTCGGTTAACCAGAATATTTTTGTTTCTTAGCTTTTTGTTTTGAAGTTCTTTGTCGATTTTCCCTAATTTCGGGTCATAAATCCTTCATTCAAACATCCCTCCGACAACGACCCCGCACAATACATCCTTTGATCAAGTCTGGCTTTTTATTTCTCATTTCCGTCATATAATCTTCACTCAAACACACCTCAAATACATCCTCTTTCAATGTTTTTTTGTTTGTTTATTTTAGTTTTTTTTCTTCTTTCATTTCGGGTCACGTAATCTTAGCTCAAACACGTTCCTCAAGGCCAACACACGACGAACTTGCCGCAATACATCCTCTAAGCATTTCCGTCATACAATCTTCGCTCAAACACACCTCAAATACATCCTCTTTCAATGTTTTTTTTGTATATTTTAGTTTTTTTCTTCATTTCGGGTCACGTAATCTTCGCTCCATCATACCTCAAACAAGCCCAACACACGAAGAACTTGCCGCAATACATCCTCTGGTAAAAGGTAAGGTAAGCTTGCTAACGATAACGTGTAGGGCCCGCGGGGGAGGAGGCCGTGTCACGTTCATTCTTATGCGTTGTGTTTGTGTGGGGGTAAACTTTCTTGCTTGCCTTCCCTTGCTTTCTTTTAGCTTTGTTTTGTTTTGCTTCCCCTGAACATGACTTGATTTGCGGGATGAATAAGATAGAGGAAGATTGACAGATAGGTAGATAGATGGGGACTTGATTTGCGGGTTGAATAAGATAGAGGAAGATTGATAGATAGGTAGATAGATAGAGACTTGATTTTCAGGCTGATTAAGATAGAGGAAGATTGATAGATAGGTAGATAGATAGACTTGATTTTCAGGCTGATTAAGATAGAGGAAGATTGACAGATAGGTAGATAGATAGGGACTTGATTTGCGGGTTGAATAAGATAGAGGAAGATTGATAGATAGATATATATAGTTAGGCAAATTGAGTATGAATTAAATGCTTTCTGTTTTAATATTATCTATTTGTCTGTCTATTTTTCCACTTATTGATCTTTCTACCCATTCAGCTATCTATCTATCTATCTATCTATATTTTCATCAGTCACTTCCACATTCCAATAGATAATCAAAAACTGTTTCCGGTTCTAATTCATCTATCAATCTATTCTTCCCTTTATCGCTCTTTCAGTCTATCATTACCTTTTATATAGATATGGATAGATAGATAGATAGATAGATAGATAATTAGATAGGAGCAATTAACTGCTTTCCATTTTAATTGTCCATCTATCAATGTCTATTCTTCTATCAATCTATCTATCTATCCATCTCTATATATTCATTTTAGCTTTATATATAGATAGATAGATAGATAGATAGATAAGAGTATAAATTAACTTTTCTTCCGTTTTAATTACAGTCTATTCTTTCTTCTATCCATCTATCTATCCACATTTATCTATTTTCCCCCCACCACAGTTACACCTTCTATCCACACCTGCCTATCACCACATCCACACAGCACTCCACACCTGCCAAGCCACATCAGACGCTCCACACACACCTGCCAACATCCCGTCACGCCAACACTACCGCTGGTCTCACGTCACCCGTCACCCGTCAGGCTCCGTCACCCGTCACCTAACACACTCAACCCCCTCGTCAGTACTCTCTCTCTCTCTCTCTCTCTCTCTCTCTCTCTCTCTCTCTCTCTCTCTCTCTCTCTCTCTCTCATCTTCCAACTAATCCCTCTTTTCTTCCTTCCTTCCTTCCTTCCTTCCTTCCTTCCTTCCTGCTTCTCCAATTGTTTTTTTTTTCTTTATTTATTTCTCTCTTATCTTTTTAGTTATATTTCTCTCTAGTTTCTTCTTCTTTTCCTCCTCCTTTTCTTTTTTCTTCTTTCGTCTCCTTATCAGCTTTTCTTTCTCTCTATCATTTTTTTCTTTTATTTCTCTTATTTTTCTTCTTTCCTTCTTTTCTTTTTACGTTCGTCTTGCAACTAGTCTCTCTCTCTCTCTCTCTCTCTCTCTCTCTCTCTCTCTCTCTCTCTCTCTCTCTCTCTCTCTCTCTCTCTCTCTCTCTCTCTCTCTCTCTCTCTCTTTCATCTTTTCTTAGTATTTCTCCTACTCCTTCTTTCCTCTTCCTCTTCTTCTTCCTACTACAGACATCCTTTCCCTCATCTCCCTCCTTCGTATCTTTCTCCTCCTCCTCCTCCTACTCCTCTTCTTCCTCCTTCTCCAACCTTTCATTTTCGTCCCCAGGCCAACTCAGCCTATACTGCAAAGAGGCCCACCACCAGCCCCCCCTTCCCATCCTCACTCCCCCCCCCCCCGCCCATCCGCCCGGCCGCCCAAAATCAATACAACCGCCCGCCCGCAAGCCCATGAGCCCGCCCTCCGCCCGATACTGCAGTCATCCGGTTCCCTGTGACATCCAACCCCTTCTTAAACCCGTGCTATGTAATCTTGTTCTCTAGCAACACACACACTCTGAACACTTTGAAAAGATGGTTAAGAATACTATAAGAAAAAGAGGGCCAAGTAGTTTTAAGGATTCAACTGGGAAACAAGAAATTATTATATGAAGATAGGAAGAAACAGCCGATGTCGTGACCCGTTGCAAAGGCTGAAATCTCAACAACCATACTGGACTGGGTCATGGACTGTACCGCCACTTCTATAACAGGTACATTCTCACCCCACGAATGAAACAAGAAATTATTATATGACGAAAATAAGAAACAGCCGTAATTGTGACCCGTTGCAAAGGCTGAAATCTCAACAACCATACTGGACTGGGTCATGGACAGTACCACCACTTCTGAAACAGGTACATTCTCACCCCAGGAATGTACTATAGACACCACAACATGTACCCACTCTAGTCAAGCAGATAAGAGATGTACACCACCACTGCTTAAACAGGTACACGATACGTAGGTGTACATCCATATATTGTTACTCCATGCATGTCACCCAATACAAATTCAGCCACTGTTACCAATTCTCCTCTCCTGTTACTACTACTACTACTACTACTATTTTCGTCTCCTAATCAACCTTTCTTTCTCTCTCTCACTCATCTTTTTTTTACAATTATTTCTTCTTTTTCTTCCTCCTCCTCCTCCTCCTCCTTCTCTTAATTTCCTTTCTTTACCAGCTTTTCTTTCCCTCTCCCTCCATCATCTTTTCCTCCTTGTTCTTCCTCCTCCTCCTCCTCCTCCTCCTGTTCTTCTTAGTACAGACATCCTTTCCCTTATCTCCTCCTCCTCCTCCTCCTCCTCCTACTACTACTACTACTACTACTACTACTATGACGTCACACAACAGCGATATTTACACCCACTGATACACTTTGCATCGATTCCAATCCATTAACATGTTCCATACGTGTTATAGTGAAAAGTTGTGGAAGTAAGATAATCTGAATCTCTCTCTCTCTCTCTCTCTCTCTCTCTCTCTCTCTCTCTCTCTCTCTCTCTCTCTCTCTCTCTCTCTCTCTCTTCAAGGACAGTCTCCCTTTAAGCTCCCAGTGACCTCGTTTCTGACCGGGTCAAAGCCTTCCCCTGTCGATGCGTAGTAGTAGTAGTAGTAGTAGTAGTAGTAGTAGTAGTAGTAGTAGTAGAGGAAGTAGTAGTAACAATAATAATAATAATAATAATAATAATAATGATAATAATAATAATAATAATAATAGCAATAGGGTACTCGCGGTAATAGTTGTTGCAGTAATAGTAGTAATAGTAGTAGTATTGGTAGTGGTGGTGGTGGTGGTGGTAACAGTAGCAGCGCCAATAACTTCAATGGTCAACACTTACCTGAAAATAAAGAGAAAATCACATTAGAAACTAGAATTGGTAGCAGTAGTAGTAGTAGTAGTTAGTAGTAGTAGTAGTGTAAAAGAACCCCCTAAAAACATCAACAATAACAATAAAAATAATAATAGTGGCAATAATAACAATAACAACAACAACGGCAAAAATAACAACAACAAAAGACAAACAATGACAACAAAATCAACAAAAACGTCACAATGCACCCCTCCCCCTGCCTCCCTCCCCCCACCCCCACTCCCCCTTCCCCCCTTCCACCCCACCACCATGATACCCCCCTCCTCCCTTCCTTCCCTCACCCCTCACCCTTTACTCCCCACCCCTCAACACCCCTTCGCCCTTCTCCCCAACTCCCCTTCACACCCCACCACCCCACCACCATCATATGCATCAGTGAATGTGTGTGTGTGTGTGTGTGTGTGTGTGTGTGTGTGTGTGTGTGTGTTGTTTGCTCCTCGTCACACCTGCTAAGCGAACAAACCTTTACAACAATCCTTCCCGACAATCCTTTATGACAAGCCTTCATCCTGTCCCTTTGTCCGCCTGTCCCGCCGCCACAATCGCTCCCATTACGCCCCGAGGCAGTAATCACGAGGCTGGTAATGAACGCCCCGCAGCCTCCACCGCGGGAACGCTTGCACCGCCGCGCTACGTTACCCTCAAGGACGGCTAACGTATAACTGTGTGTCGTTACCTTGCCTTGGAGGACGTCTTAAGTAACAGTGACAGCCCAGGGAGAGAATTTCGAGGACAGCTTTAGTAACATGACAGCCCAAGTAACTATGACAACCCAGTAAGCAACAGTGACAGCCCAGTGAGACGATTTCGAGGACAGCTTTAGTAACAGGACAACCAAAGTAACAGGACAGCCCAAGTAACTATGGGAACCCAGTGAGGCAATTCCGAGGACAACCAAATCAATGTCAACCAAAGTAAGGGACAACCCAAGCAACGTTACCTAATTGGAGGACATCTTAAGCAACAGCGACAGCCCAGGGAGAGAATTTCGAGGACAGCTTTAGTAACAGAGCAACCTAAGTAACATGATAGCCCAAGTAACCATGGCAACCCAGTGAAACAATGCCGAGGACAATGCCATTCATCAGATAGAGATAAGAGGACGTTGGGGAAGGCCTTTGTTCTGCACTTGACTATATTAGAGGCTGAAGATGATGATAATGATGATGATTGTGATGGAGGGAGTTTTTTTCCACAATGGAGTACACGAACATCAGACAGCGAGGTTGAGGACACTGGGAAAGGCCTAGTTTTGCAGTTGATTATAGTAGTGACTGATAATTATGATGATGATGATGGACTATTTATAAGGAGGCCCATTGTGTCACTAGGCTATACATTGTGGGTACTAAAAAAAAAAAAAAAAAAAAAAAAAAAAAAAAAAAAGTCAGCCCCGTCTCTTGGTGGCGCGGTCGAATTTTTTTTAGATTGACACCAATTTTTAAAAGTTTCCTGCTCCTCGGGTTTTCTCCTAAGCTGCTTGTGTACGGCCTCAACTGTCTGCGCTTTTGCTAAACTTAACCGCCTTGAGAAACCAACCAAATGACAAAGAACATTAAAAGTCTTCCCCCCTTCTCTTCTTGGCCCTCCCCTTCCCTTGTGCCTCTGTCCTTGTGGCTTTACTCGCTGTGCTGTGACCAAACTTCAACCCGTAAGCAAATAGTGACAAAGAACCTTATAAACAAAGCCATTTCTTGCAGTCTACACTAAACCTCAGCTCTTCTTCTTCCTTGCACCTCTCCTTATCTTACTCGTTGTGCTGGGACTAAATTTTAACCCGTAAGCAAATTGTGACAAAGAACCTTATAAACAAAGCCATTTCTTGCAGTCTACACTAAACTTCACCTCTTCTTCCTTGCACATCTTCTTATCTTACTCGTTGTGCTGGGACTAAATTTTAACCCGTAAGCAAATAGTGACAAAGAACCTTATAAACAAAGCCATTTCTTGCAGTCTACACTAAACTTCACCTCTTCTTCCTTGCACCTCTCCTTATCTTACTCGTTGTGCTGGGACTAAATTTTAACCCGTAAGCAAATTGTGACAAAGAACCTTATAAACAAAGCCATTTCTTACAGTCTACACTAAACCTCAGCTCTTCTTCTTTATAAAGACATTTCAGTCCACACTAAACCTCAGCTCTTCGCTGTGACCATATTTCATCCTATAAGCAAATTGTGACAAAGAACATTTAAACAAAGCTATTTCTTGCAATCTACGCTAAGAACATTTAAACAAAGCCATTTCTTGTAGTTTAGTCTCCCCTTTATTTCTCCCTATTTCTGTCTTCCTTACGTCATGGTCATTGTGTCTAACTCGCTGTGCTGTGATTAAACTTCAACCCGTATGGAAATTGTGACAAAGAACGATATAACAAAGCCATTTCTTGCAGTACACGTCTTTCCTTCTCTTCCTTCTATCCCTGCCTTCCTTACTCATGGTCCATGTGTCTAACTCGCTGTGCTGTGATCAAACTTCAACCCGTATGGAAATTGTGACAAAGAACGATATACCAAAGCCATTTCTTGTAGTACATGTCTTTCCTTTTCTTCCTTCTATCCCTGCCTTCCTTACTCATGCTCCTTGTGTCTAACTCGCTGTGCTGTGATCAAACTTCAACCCGTATGCAAATAGCGAGAGCGTTAAAACAAAGCCCTTCTTCGCAGCCCATGTCTCGCTTCTTCCTCCTAATCATCTTTCCCTTGTACCTCATTGTCCCTGTGTCTTAACTTACAATGCCGTGATCACACCTTTCAATGTAAACAAATACAGAAGAAGGAAGAATAACCAAGTCATCCCTCGTACTCCACGCCTCACTTCTTCCTTAATAATCATCTCTCCTTTGCATAACTATCCTTGTGTCTCAACTTACAGGGCCGTGATCACACCTTTCAATGTAAACAAATACAGAACAACAAGGAAGAATAACCAAGTCATCCCTCGTACTCCACGCCTCACTTCTTCCTTAATAATCATCTCTCCTTTGCATAACTATCCTTGTGTCTCAACTTACAGGGCCGTGATCACACCTTTCAGTGTAAACAAATACAGAAGAAAGAAGAAAAACCAAAGTCATCCCTCGTACTCCACGCCTCACTTCTTCCTTAATAATCATCTCTCCTTTGCGTAACCATCCTTGTGTCTTAACTTACAGGGCCGTGATCACACCTTTCAATGTAAACAAATACAGAACAACAAGGAAGAAAAACCAAAGTCATCCCTCGTACTCCACGCCTCACTTCTTCCTTAATAATCATCTCCTGTGCATAACTATCCTTGTGTCTCAACTTGCAATGCCACGACCAACCACATCTCGCAGTGTAAATAAATGAGATAAAACAACAAAGAAGATTAACAGAAATCACCCCTCGTACGCCACGCCTCACTTCTTCCTCTCTCCTTTGCATAACTATCCTTGTGTCTCAACTTACAATGCCACGACCAACCACATCTCGCAGTGTAAATAAATTGAGATAAAACAACAAAGAAGATTAACAGAAGTCACCCCTCGTACCCCACGCCTCACTTCTTCCTCTCTCCTTTGCATAACTATCCTTGCGTCTCAACTTGCAATGCCACGACCAACCACATCTCGCAGTGTAAATAAATTGAGATAAAACAACAAAGAAGATTAACAGAAATCACCCCTCGTACGCCACGCCTCACTTCTTCCTCTCTCCTTTGCATAACTATCCTTGTGTCTCAACTTACAATGCCACGACCAACCACGTCTCACCGTAAACAAATGAGATAAAACAAAGAAGATTAACCAGTCACCCCTCGTACGCCACGCCTCACCTTCCCTTAACCTTCCCTTTTACGTCTGAGCTTGCAATGCCGTGACCACACTTCTTAACGTAAACAAAGACAAAACGACGAAGGACATTAGCTATAGTCACCCCTCGCATTCAACGCCTCACTATACTTCTTCCGAATATTTTACCTTACGTCAGTGCTCTTGTGTCTCAACTTACAATGCCATGACCAGAACACAACACAACACAAACAGAGCAGCAAAGGACGTTTACCACAGTCACCCCTCGCACCCAACGCCTCATTTCTTCCTAACTACATCCCCAGCAAACGTGTCAAATTCCTCTCACATTTTTCTCTCTCCCTTCTCTCCCCTTTCTCTCCCAGCCTTCCCCTCCTCCCCACCTCTTCCTTAACCCTTCCCCTATCACCCCATACCCCCATAAGCACCCCTCATCCCATACAGACTTAGATAATCACCCTCACCCTACTGTCAATGGATCTTAACTTACGTGACCAAACCTCTCGAAGCAAACAAAACAAAGACAGAACAACGAAGAACATTAACCAAGTCACCCCTCGCAGTCCACGCCTCACCTTTTCTTCTTGGTCTTCTCCCTCGCGCTGTTGAGAGCCGCGCACCGCCCGCTTACGACATCCTCAAGGCCGAAGTACACCATTTAGGCAGACACCATAGCCAGCGGGACGACCGGCCGAACTGCGACCACATTAGCCTTCCCCCTCAACCCCGCGGCCTGGGACAAGGGAACTTTGGGACCTCTGCAGCCTCGCATCACTTTAGTTTGACTTGTTGATGTGTTGGGATTGTCTTTGTAACGAGTTCTAAATGCTAGGTTTCTGGGTTCCTGGAGGTGTTTTTTTTTTCTATATAGTCAATGTTCTGGAGGTCTTTAATTTCTGTGTATTCAATGTTCTGGAGGTCTTCAATTTCTGTGTATTTAATGTCCACTTGTGTATCGCTTAATTTGACTTTTTGATGTGTTGGAATTGTCTTTGTAACGAGTTCTAAATGCTGATGGCTACGGTTCTGTGTCCCTGGAGTTCTTCTTTTCCTGTTTCTTCAATGTCCACTTTATGTATCGCTTAATTTGAACTTGATGATGTCGCGGGACTACCTTTGAAATGAGTCTTAGTTAGGTTTGTGTTCCTGGAGTTCTTTTGCTGTAATACTCGCTTGTGATCTTGTTTGTGTTCCTGGAGTTCTTTTGCTGTAATACTCGCTTGTGATCTTGTTTGTGTTCCTGGAGTTCTTTTGCTGTAATACTCGCTTGTGATCTTGTTTGTGTTCCTGGAGTTCTTTTGCTGTAATACTCGCTTGTGATCCTGTTTGTGTTCGTGGAGTTCTTTTGCTGTAATACTCACTTGTGTTCTTGTTTGTGTTCGTGGAGTTCTTTTGCTGTAATACTCACTTGTGATCTTGTTTGTGTTCGTGGAGTTCTTTTGCTGTAATACTCGATGTTCACTTGTGTTCTTGTGTGCTTGTTCTTGTTACTGTGTTGTGTTACTCTCTAGTGTGTTGGGATTCCCCTTCTCACGGCTCCCGAAAGCTGGTATATAGTTTCTCGGTACCTGGAGTTCTCTTCTCGTATATTCGATGTCAACTTGCGTTTCCGAAAGGTATGGTTGTTTGGGAGCTCTGTTTCCTGATGTTTGCTGTTGATTGGGATACTTCCTGGTGTGCTGGGATTGACTGTGTAATTCCTCCCAAAGCCTCGCTAGATTTATGTGTTACCGGAGTTTTTTTCCATGTATTCGATGTCAACTTGCGTTTCCGAAAGGTATGGTTGTTTGGGGGCTCTGTTTCCTGATGTTTGCTGTTGATTATGTCATTTCCTGATGTGTTGGGATTGAGTTTGTAATTCCTCCCAAAGCCTCGCTAGATTTCTGTGTTCCCGGAGTTATTTTTTCCATGTATTCGATGTCCACTTGAACTCTTGTAAGATACGCATGTTCGGGAGTAACGTTTCTTTTTTTTTAATAGTAAAGTAGGCAGTTCAAGGACAAAATAATGATTAGATAAAGAAAAAAAGGCTCTGGGGCAACTGTATCATTTCACGTTCAAGGTTTTCCCAATTATGATTAAAACTGCATTGCCAAGGACTCCACGTGTGCTCCCAGGATAAAGTTGAATCGCTGGGGTCCCTCGAGTTGGAAAGTTTCGTTTAGTCGGCGCAACATCTGTGGTCATATGCCGGAGAGAGACAGAAGGGGAAGGAATTACAGGAGAAGGGAAAGTTTCGTTTAGTCGGCGCAACATCTGTGGTCATTCGCCGGAGAGAGACAGAAGGGGAAGGAATTATAGGAGAAGGGAAAGTTTCGTTTAGTCGGCGCAACATCTGTGGTCATATGCCGGAGAGAGACAGAAGGGGAAGGAATTACAGGAGAAGGGAAAGTTTCGTTTAGTCGGCGCAACATCTGTGGTCAAATGCCGGAGAGAGACAGAAGGGGAAGGAATTACAGGAGAAGGGAAAGTTTCGTTTAGTCGGCGCAACATCTGTGGTCATATGCCGGAGAGAGACAGAAGGGGAAGGAATTATAGGAGAAGGGAAAGTTTCGTTTAGTCGGCGCAACATCTGTGGTCATATGCCGGAGAGACAGAAGGGGAAGGAATTATAGGAGAAGGAAACAGACCCCAGGAGACGGGACACAACCCCAGATTAATACCTGGTACCCATTCAATGCTGGGTGGACAGGGGCGTTGGGTATCGGAAGTGTGTGTGTATGGGGGGGGGGTCTCTCGAGGATAGCAGCAGGAGGCTAACTAACGAAGCAGGACACGTGGACGCATGGCGGGTACCTGCTCAACCTCTTAATTGGGGCTTCCACTAATAGGCTATCTCCACCTTGACGGCCACGAGATGTCAGCCACTCCTTGGCACTCGGTCTTATTCGGTATTTCACAACGCTTTCGGCTCTCACAACTATTTCCATGGGCCAGAAAGGAGATTAGTTGGGTTCTCATGTGTGTTTAATGCCTTATCACACAACCACTAGGCACATGAAACTACCCATGGATTTACTAAGAACCTCTACGAAAGGCTTATGATATGTGGGTGTTCATTAAGTTAACTATTTTCAAGGGCTACCAAGGAGATTTGTCGGGTTTTCATGAGTGGTATTGACGTTCATGGTGCAGAAGCCTTGTCAAACTACCACTAGGCTCATGAAACTACCAATTGATCTACCCAGAACCTCTACGAAAGCCTTATCAAATGTGGGTGTTCAATATACGTTAACTATTTCCAAAAGCTACCAAGGAGATTTGTCGGGTTATAATGAAAGCTTTTTAATGTTCATGGTGTCAAACTACCACTAGGCTCATGAAACTACCCATGGATTTACTAAGAACCTCTACGAAAGCCTTAACAAATGTGGGTTTCATCACGTTAACCATTTCCAAAAGCTACCAAGGAGATTTGTCGGGTTATAATGAGAGCTTTTTAATGTTCATGGTGTCAAACTACCACTAGGCTCATGAAACTACCAATTGATCTACCCAGAACCTATACGAAAGCCTTAACAAATGTGGGTTTCATCACGTTAACTATTTCCAAAAGCTACCAAGGAGATTTATCGGGTTATAATGAGAGCTTTTTAATGTTCATGGTGTCAAACTACCACTAGGCTCATGAAACTACCCATGGATTTACCCAGAACCTCTACGAAAGCCTTATCAAAAGTGGGTGTCTATGGCCTGTTGTTTTCCCAGACGTTTTCGGCTCGCACAATTATTTTCCAAGGCCACAGAGATGATTAGTCGAGTTCTCATGAGGGTGATCCACGACCATGGTGTAGTGGCCTTGACAAACTCACTGCGATAGCCATGACCGTGACAGATGAAGAGATACGGCACGAACGGAGCTGACACCATTACAGAACATGTCACCGAAATCACTATTCTTCGTTTTCTTTTTTGATATGTGTCTGTTTTGGTTTGGTTTGGATTTTTCTCATCTCTTCCCTTCCCTTCTGTTCTTTTTCCTTCCCATCTCCTGTTATCTCTTCTCTTTCCTTCTCTTCCCTTCCCTTCTGTTCTTTTTCCTTCCCATCTCCTGTTATCTCTTCTCTTTCCTTCTCTTCCCTTCCCTTCTGTTCTTTTCCCTTCCCATTTCCTGTTATCTCTTCTCTTTCCTTCTCTTCCCTTCCCTTCTGTTCTTTTTCCTTCCCATCTCCTGTTATCTCTTCCCTTTCCTTCTCTTCCCTTCCCTTCTGTTCTTTTTCCTTCCCATCTCCTGTTATCTCTTCTCTTTCCTTCTCTTCCCTTCCAGTATATCAACAATCACCAACACCATAACCAATACAATCTTTCTATTCACTTTTCCTGCATTCAGTTTGTTATTTCGTCAGGTTTGTGGTGTTATGTGGACACTATTTCAGTCACCACCACAACGAACATCACACCACACCATCGAACTGTCTATCTAAACACTCCACAGCCTTCCATTAACCTTCCCTTGTATCCAATCGCCTTCTTCGTCAGGTGTGTGGTGTTACGTGAATGCTATACCAATCACCACCGCGTCAACACCACAACCACCAGGATCAACACCACACCAACACAACTCAAGCCCTTATCTATAGGTTCAGAGCCTTTAAATCAACGTTCTCTTGTATCCAATCGTCTTCTTCGTCAGGTGTGTGGTGTTACGTGAATGCTATACCAATCACCACCGCGTCAACACCACAACCGCGATCAACACCACACTAACACCATCGAACTCTCTATCTAAACACTCCACAGCCTTTCCATTAACCTTCCCTTGTATCCAATCGTCTTCTTCGTCAGGTATGTTGTGTTACGTGAACGCTATACCAATCACCACCGCGTCAACACCACAACCACGATCAACACCACACTAACACCATCGAACTCTCTATCTAAACACTCCACAGCCTTTCCATTAACCTTCCCTTGTATCCAATCGCCTTCTTCGTCAGGTATGTTGTGTTACGTGAACGCTATACCAATCACCACCGCGTCAACACCACCATCACCACCATCACCACCGACCGAGCGAGCCAGCAAGCATCACCACCACACTGTCCATTGGCAACATAAACTGAGTGCCACGACCCTCCTGTGCTGCCGTGTGTGTGTGTGTGTGTGTGTGTGTGTGGTCGTTCCGCCCCCCGCCTCTTATCAGTGGGTGCCTTGCTGATAACCTGATAGTAGCCCCCCTTCCCCTTCCCCCCACAGCCCCCTCCCCCCTCCCCCCCGGCATCCCTGTGTTATGAGACCACCGCCGACTCACGGACTGGAGCATAAAATTATAAGAGCTATTTTTTTTTGTTTTGCTTTTTTGTTCCTGTGGTAAAGGAGAGAGACCGATGGAAGGTTGAAGGAAAGTATGCAACATGGCGCGAAGGGAAGAGAGAAGAAGGGAAGGGAAGGGAAGGGAAGGGAAGGGAAGGGAAGGAAAAAGAAGAAAGGAGAAAAGAATAGAAGAGAAGAAAGGAGAAAAGAGAAGATAAAAGAAGGGAAGGGAAGGGAAGAGATAACAAGAGAAGGGAAGGAAAGAGAACATAAGGGAAGGGAAGGGAAGGGAAGGAAAGAGAACATAAGGGAAGGGAACAGAAGGGAAGGGAAGAGAAGGGAAGGGAAGAGAAGGGAAGGGAAGAGATAACAGGAGATGGGAAGGAAAGAGAACAGAAGGGAAGGGAAGAGATGAGAAAAATCCAAACCGACAGACAAATATCAAAAAAGAAAACGAAGAAAATCGAGAAAAAAAGAAAATCAATAAAAGAGGAAGAAAAAGAATGAAGAAGAATATAAAAAAGAAAACTAAGGAAATTAAGAAAAACAAAAGAATTATAAAGACAACTAAGAAAAAGACATAAGACAAACGAAAAAAAAAAATATCGAGAAGAAAAAGACAAGAAGAAACCACTAAAAACAACACTATTATCTTGGGCAGGTGGCAACGGGGTGACTAAGACAACACTTGACATCGACAAGGAAAGACAAGCCTGCGTGTGTATATAAATGTTCCACGGAGAGGTCTGACCAGCGTTGCCAGATTATCGTATTCACCACATTTTATTTACTACTTTTAAGCCACAAACTCTCGTACCTACACACATAACGATAGAAAATTGAAGTTAGCGTTAAAACTCCTATTTATTGATGTTTGTTTGTTTGTTTTCGTTATAGTTATCGGTCAGAAACAACGAAAATGTAGAGATGTGTACGATAATTTGGCAACGCTGGCTCTGACCCGAAGACGAAACAGGAAAGTACAGACAAATGACGATCAGAGAAACCTAGCGGCGAGATTATGAACTAGAGGAAAGAGTAGGAGAGGGAGACACTGTAGAGGTGAAAGATTGACTTAGTGGTACGTGACAGGAGTGTGACAAGAGGGAAAAGTAAGAAATTGAAGAGGAGCGACTGTAGGAGAGACGCCTTACTAATGATGATAGAAAAAAAGAGGAAGGAAGCGAAGAAAGGAAAATATTAGTAAAGAAAAGAGAAAAGGAAACCAAACAGGAGGAAGAAAAGATAGAAATAATGTAGGGTAGACGGTGGCTGAGTGGTTAGCGTGATGGACGACACGGGTTCGAATCCGCCGCCTGGGGTTTTTCAGTCACCGCCGAGTGACTTAAAACTACCCACATGCTGTCCTGAAGACCACCCATCAACCCGGACTCTAGAGGAAACCGTCCAAGTGAATCAAGAACGAGCTTCGGGGGGGCAGCATGAGCCAGGAAAAGATGGCGCTACTATAAAACAGTTGCCCGCGCCGTGACAGGCTGGGGCCAACTACCATACAGGCCCCTCAAGAAAGCTTACCGGCGTCATAGGCTGGCACGTTGAAAGAAAAGGGAGGACAGATACGCCATGAAGACTAAAGAGAATACAGAATTAGAATATTAATGAAAAGAAAAGGAAGAAAGGAGAATAGAAGGAATGAAAGGAGTAAGGAAATCAGGAAAACAAGCAAAAACAAAAAATAAAATAAAAGGACAAAGGTAGTAAACAAGAAAACAAGATAGACAGAAACAAAAACAAAAAATAAAATAAAAGGACAAAGGTAGTAAACAAGAAAACAAGATAGACAGAAAAAAAGGACAATAGGAAAATAAGTAGAGTATTGAAAGATAACCAACCTAAAAAAAAATATATTACCCCCTCCCAAAAAAAAAGAAAAAGCGTAGATTGAAGGTCAGTACAGCATTACAAAGACAAAATGATGAACTAAAGAAAACAATATGCAGGGGAGACTTAAAAAAAAAAAAAAACATTAAAGAGAGACGGAAACGAAGCATAAAAGGAGAGAGAGAGAGGGAGACAGAGATTCATCGTTTTCTTCTTCTTTTCTCTTTCTTCCTCCTCCTCCTCCTCCTCTTCCTCCTCCTCCTCACAGCACCCCTTTAAAAGCTCGGCCTGCTCCAGCTCACCACTTTAAGGTAATGAAAGGTGTGCCAGGTGATGACAGGTGTGTGTGTGTGAGAGAGAGAGAGAGAGAGAGAGAGAGAGAGAGAGAGAGAGAGAGAGAGAGAGAGAGAGAGAGAGAGAGTCAACATAATCAGGATCAGGGAGGGATGTTGCTCGCCTGAATGGAGGACACGAGGAGGGAAAGGTGTGGAGGAAACGGAGGTAAAGGGAGAGAAAAATCCTTCCATCTACCCCCCCTCCCCCCCCTTCCCTCCTCCTCCTCCTTCTTATTATGTTGACACCGCCGCCTTTTGAGTTACCGTAAGCAGGGAGGAAAGTAGGAGGGCAGAGGTCAGGGAGGAGGAAGAGGAGGAGGAGGAAGAGGAGGAGGAGGTGGTGGTGAAAGGTGGAGTTGTGGTCGTAGTAGTAATGGTAGTAGTAGTAATGGTGGTAGTAGTAGTAGTAGTAGTAGTAGTAGTAGTAGTAGTAGTAGTAGTTGTGGTCGTAGTAGTAGTAGTAATTTGGACAAACCAATACCATATATAATTCCTTAATCCATTCTCTCTCTCTCTCTCTCTCTCTCTCCCCTTTCTCTCCATTTCCTTCTCTTTCCCTCTTCATTCTACATTGCTTCTAGTCTGACCTATAGTCTAACCCAACCTAACCTAGACTAACCTAACCCACACTAGCCTAACATACAGCCTTACTAACCTAACCTAATCTAGCCCAACCAAACGTAAGCTAGCCTAACCTAACCTAACCAAGCCTAACCAAACATAACCTAGTCCATCATAACCTAATCGAGCCCAACTTAATCCAGCCTAACCTAACCTAACCAAACCTAGCTCAACCCAATCTAACCCAAGCTAACCTAACCTAAGCCTAACCAAACATAACCTAACCAAACCTAGCTCAACCCAACCTAACCCAAGCTAACCTAACCTAAGCCTAACCAAACCAAACCTAACCTAACCTAACCAAACCTAGCTCAACCCAACCTAACCCAAGCTAACCTAGCCTAACCAAACATAACCTAATCGAGCCCAACTTAACATAGCTTACACCCCCCGACCCCACCTCAAAAAAATAAATAAATAAATAAATAAATAAATAAATAAATAAATAAATAAAAATAAATAAATAAATAAAAATATATAAATAAATAAACCTAGCCTTGTCTAACCTCACGTAACCTAACCCAGATAACACTCTTCATCCTTCCGTCCTTCCTTCCTCCTCCTCCTCCTCTTCCTCTTCCTATCCCTCCCTCTCCTGCCTTAACCTAGCATAACCCAACATCCTAGACTGACCTAACCTGACCTAACTAAAGAAAGGGTCAGGGGTCACGGGAATGCTCACCTTGCCACAGTAACCCTTGTCGTCAACACCTTAATTGGCAACACTCCCAGGTAACCTCCTAAAGATACGTATCACAGCACAGGTAAGTCCCCCCCCCTCCCCTGCTCCCCCCGCCCCCCATCCCCCCGAACAGAGGTCAGCGTGAAGCCCCTATTGGAAGGTTACGACCCCCCTCCCTACCCCTCTTTCCCCTCCTTCTCCTCCTTCCCTCCTCTCCCTCCCTCTTTCTCTCGTTCCCTCCCTTTCTTTCCACCCCTTCCTCCTCCTCTTCCCCTCCTCTCCCTACCTCTTTCCCTTCCTCCCTCTTTCTCTCGTTTCCACCCCTTCTTTTCTCCCGTTTCAACCCCTTCCCTCCTCTTCCTCTCGTTCCCACCCCTTCCTCCTCCTCCTCTTCCTCCCTCTTTCTCTCGTTTCCACCTCTTCCTTCCACCTGTTTCCACCCCTTCCTCCTCTTCCTCTTCTTCCCCTTTTAACTCTCCTCCATTTTATCCTCCCCACTCTCTTCCCCATTCTCGTTTCCCCACTCCCCTCTTTCCTCCTCTTCATCTTCCTCCTTCCTTTCTTTTTTTTCCCTCTTCTCTTCTCCTCTTGTTCCCCTTTCCATCCTTCCTCCATCTCCTCTTCCATCTTCCCCTCCTCCTCCTCCTCCCTTTCTTCTCTCCCTCTTCCCCTTCCTCCTCCTCCTCTTCCCCTCCTAACCCTTTCATTCCCTCTCTCTGGCTTCCTTCTCCTCCCTTCCTCCTCCCTCACAGACAGAAAGAGAGCATGCAAGAGGGAGGGAGAGAAGGAGGAAGATTGCATAAGACAGGGAGGGAGGGAGGGAGAGAGAAGGAGGAAAGAAGGTTTAAAAAGGAGGAAGGAATGTCTGAACTCAGCCTTTAAATCCTTGACGACTCTTTGCCTACCTTAACATAGATGGAGGAAAGTGCAGTTATCTCTCTCTCTCTCTCTCTCTCTCTCTCTCTCTCTCTCTCTCTCTCTCTCTCTCTCTCATCAGTACGAAAACCCCACAAAAAAATATGTAGGTCAAATTTGAAACCTTATAAGATGCGGGAGGGAGAGAGGAGGGAGAGAGAGAGAGGGAGAGGGAGGGAGGGAGAGAGAGGGACGGAGAGGGATAATACATCAATAAGTCAATATTCACACACACACACACACACACACACACACGCACACACATACACACACACACCTCGTACACATATGCTACACAAGGTAAAAAATAAGAATAAGAATAAATAATAAAAAAATAAAAAAATAATCCACATATATCATAAATGTGTGCTTTTTAATATGTAATAAGAATGATGGTGATGGTGATGATAGTGATGATTGATGAGAAAGAAGATGATGAAAAGAAGAAAACAAAGAAGGAGAAGAAGAGGAAGAAGAAGTAAAAGAAAAGGAAGGAGGAGGAGCAGGAGGACCATAAGAAGAAGAGGAAGAAGAATTAGGAGAAGAAGAAGAAGAAGAAGAAGAAGAAGAAGAAGAAGAAGAAGAAGAAGAAGGAAAAGAAGAAGAAGAAGAAGAAGAAGAAGAAGAAGAAGGAAAAGAAGAAGAAGAAGAAAAAGAAGTAAAAGAAAAGGAAGAAGGAGGAGCAGAAGGAGGACCATAAGAAGAAGAGGAAGAATAATTAGGAGAAGAAGCAGAAGAAAAAGAAGAACAAGAAACCACAACAGAAAACAAGACCAATCCTACTAATAACAAACATCACCATTCCTGTTATTAAAATTCTTGGCATCAAAGACATAACAATACAGTAACCTTTTTTAAGCCCTTCATCAATTAACATCACACAACACTATTCATCACCACCACCACCACCATCATCACCACCACCACCACCAACAACAACAACACCACCACACTGGAATCTTCATCACCTCTACTCCACATCCACCTTCAAGACATTCCACTGAAGCTCATCCCTATGCTGTCCCACCTATCAATGCAAGAGTTCCCAAGTATCTTCACTCTTTCATCTCCTTCACTGGTAAACTGTCCAAAATGTCAATGCAAGAGTTCACCAACATCTTCATTCTTTCATCTCCTTCACTGGTAAAACAACCCCACCTATCAATGTAAGAGTTCCCCAGTATCTTCACTATTTCATCTCCTTCACTGGTAAAACAACCCCACCTATCAGTGTAAGAGTTCCCCAGTATCTTCACTATTTCATCTCCTTCACTGGTAAATTGTCCAAAATGTCAATGCAAGAGTTCACCAACATCTTCATTCTTTCATCTCCTTCACTGGTAAAACAACCCCACCTATCAGTGTAAGAGTTCACCAGTATCTTGACTCTTTCATCTCTTCCACTGGTAAATTATCCCACCTATTAATGCAAGACTTAACCAGGAGCTTCAGTCTTTCATCCCTTTCACTGATAAACTGCCCAATCTATTAATGCAAGAGGTAACCAATATCCTCATTCTTTCACCCCTTTCACTGGTAACCTGTCCAACTTATACATATATGCAAGAGTTAACCAGCGTCTTCACCTTCATTTTCAAGAGGGCATATTGTCACTTCGGAAACTAATTATACTGATTTTTCGCTTTTTGTATATCTAGTCTTTCATTATATATTGTTTTTTCCTTTAGATTCCTTAAGGGGGAAAAAAAAGAGGGAAAGTCACCACCAATATTGCAACCTCTCAACATCATGACCACCTGTTCACAGCCACCGACACATCATCATCACCAGTTCACCAGATCATCACCACTACACAATCACCACCAGCATCACCACCCACCTGTACTTGCTGCAGGAGAAACACTTGACAGGTTCCTCAAAGTCAAGGTCGATGAGAAAGGTGTCCGTGGTGGCATACTTGAGCAGTTTGCCGGCACCGAACATTGTCGCCGCGCACCGCTACGCTAGCACAGCAGGAGCACTATAAACAGCAAGCACAGCACTTTGTCTCGCCTGATGGCACACCACTGACGCAGCACCACCACCGCGAAAGTCTTAGATTGTTTCCATGTTGCTTGTTCTCTTCCGTTAATAGGCTTTTTCAGAATGTCGGTATTAAGGATGTGCTAGTTTGAGATCCTTCCCTTCTCTTGTCACTCCTAGGAAGGCAATGAGTTATGTAGTAGTGTTAGATTCTTTCCTTCTCCTTCTGTTTGCCTCTCTCAGAATGTCAATGTTATGAATGCAGTGTAGTGTTAAATCCTCTCCGTCTCTCTTCACTCTCTCTCTCGCAGAAGGTCAATGATATGTATGTAGTCTGAGATCCTTTTCCTTCTCTCTTCACTATAAGAAGGTGAATGCAGTGTAGTGTTAAATCCTCTCCGTCTCTCTTCACTCTCTCTCTCTCGCAGAAGGTCGATGATATGTATGTAGTTTGAGATCCTTTTCCTTCTCTCTTCACTATAAGGTCAGTAATGTGAGTGCAGTGTAGTGTTCGATCCTTTCCTCTTCTCGTCACTCGTAGAAAGTTGATGACACGAATGTATAGTATCTGATTCCTTTCTTCTCTATTCACACTCTCAGAATGTCAACAGTATAGATGCACTCAGATATCCTTTCCTTCTTTCGTCACTCTCCTCTCTCCAAGGATGTCATTAATGCGACTGTAGACTTCGAGATGCTACGAGACTCTGTTCAGGTTCTCCAGTAATATAGAATGCAGACTCTGATGCTTTCCTTCTCCCTTCACTCTCAAATCAACAATATAAATGAACTTATCCTTAGATTTTTTCCATGATTTTCTGCTTACTCCCTCTTTGATAACTATGAATACAGTCTTAAATATTTTCCATGTTACTTTTGCTCTTTACAACCTCTTTTCAAAATGTTTTAACTAGTATATGAATGCAGTCTTAGATCTTTTCAATGTCACTCCTTTCTGTTCTTCCTTTTTTTTCAGAACATCAAAATACATGAATGCAGTCTTGAGTCTTTTCCATGACCTCCCTCCTCTGCTCACTTGCTTAGAATGTCAACAATGTGATTCTTGCATTCCTTGACCAGCGGTGTGTTACTAGTACAGCAAAAGTAATGTAATCTGATAGTGATGTCCGGTCAGTATGGCTTCTCGTTGCAGTTCAGTGAGTTCACATTCCTAAGTAACAAGGATGAAAACATGAGCACCTCCACGCAGTCCGTTAACCCTGTCAGCGCTCCCCACCACCTAACATTGACACAAGCAACCTAGTCGGCACTCCTCACCACCTAACACTGGCACAACTAACCCGGTCAGCGCTCCTCACCACCTACCACTGACACAACCCACCATCGTATATCTGATCAACCCTGTAACACTAATGCACTCAGGTGTTTGCTCTGTTACACATCACCACACAGGACGTTAACCTGGTCAGCGCTCCACCACCTAACACTGGCACAACTAACCCGGTCAGTGCTCCACCCCACCTCACACTGACACAACCCACTGCTGTATACCTAACCAAGCCTGTAACAAGGATGAAAGCATAAGCACGACACAGTACGTTAACCCGGTCAGCGCTCCCCACCACCTAACACTGGCACAACTAACCCGGTCAGCGCTCCTCACCATCTACCACTGACACAACCCGCCACTGTATATCTGATCAACCCCGTAACACTAATGCACTCAGGTGTTTGCCATGCTCCACATCACACCAGCACATGTTTGGTCACCCTCACAAGATGACATGTTTACAGTCTGCCTCGCTACCATTTCTACTTTTCACACTGATTGCTCCTGTATCCAAGTGGTGCATTTTCGATAAAAGGCAATTAAATAAACATGAATATATAAAAAACTAAATATTTCCTCTCCTAATTGAATTAACTCGCCATACAAATAACTTTATGGAAGCCAAAATTACCTGTCAATTGCTTACCCACACTTTCCAATTCAATTTTATATAAAAGTATTAATGAATTAGATTTTCTCAATTAAAATTATTATAAATTCTAAAATAAAACATGTTCTTAGAAGTCAGCCACTGTGAATATTTGAGTTTATTTATTTGCTTGCTTGTTTGTTTTGTGAGTGTAATTACTGAAACTACTAATATGTTGGAGTGAAACATTTACATAAACTAAACTCACAGGATATGACTGACCGTGAAAGGGTTAATCATTCTGTACATCATATTTCAGTAGATAATGATTTTTTTCCCCATTAATCAGAGGCACCATTTGTTTCTCTTAATTGGCTGTATGCACCACGCCAACACACGGGCCGCACTTCACCGCTCTCCCTCTTTTCAACACTTATCAAATAAACTTTTAATTTTTTTGCCTTCCGCTGAAACTTGAGGTCACAGGCTAATTTGTCCCCTGAGCCACTGAGCCCCTGAGCCTGCCTGCTGCTGCCTCCCGCCTGCCAGCCACACCAACACTGCCGCCTCCCTGCCAGCGTGAGGGGGAGGGAAGGCCAGGGAATCCTTTCATGTGATTCTTGCTCCCTCGTCACTCTCCTTGCGCCTGCTGCTGCCGCCTCCTCCACCACCACCATCACCACCACCAACAACAACAACATCACCAACAACAATAAAAACAACCCTCTCTTTAATGTTTTCTAATGTTAATGTTTTTTTGGGCTACTCTTTGCTTTCTACTTTTGTGGGAGTGGCGAGTAGCGGGCCTTTTTTTTTTTGTGTGCCCTTTTTGTTGCCCTTGAGCCGTATCCTTTGACGTAAAAAAAAAAAAAAAAAAAAAAAAACCTACCACCACAACAATGACAACAATTATATCAGCAACAACAATAACAACAACCCTCTCTCTACCATCTCCACCACCACCATCATCATCACCACTACAACAACAGCCCCATTGTGCATTGTGATATAACCTCTCTTCAAAATTTTCACCATCATCACAACAACAAGAACAACAACAACACTGCGACATTACTTCTTTTCAATGCCTTCACCACCATCACTATCGCCACCACAACCCAACAACCATCACCACCATCATCACAACCCAGTAACAACACCAATAACAACAGAACACTAACAGTAGACTGGGATATTCACACTGACGCGATTTTCTGGATGAGAATAAAATCAACACTTACAGATGAAAGATGTACAATATATTTTAGGTAACATACGTCTTTCATCTGCAAATGTGGGGTTTCATTCAGAACAATAACGGTAACAATAATATCAACTGTACTATTCTCTGCAGTATTAAGTCAACCCTCTTCTAAGTAGCACCATTTCCAGGCATAAAGAAAGTCAGGAAGGATGGATGAACTATAAACAGTATAAAGACTATGAAGAATGTTAATGAGAAAGGGAAAAAAAAAAGGAAGAGAAGGAGAATAGAACTATAAACAGTATAAAGACTATGAAGAATGTTAATGAGAAAGGAAAAAAAAAAAAAAAGGAAGGAAAGGAGAGTAGAAGTAAAGAAAGGAGTAAGAAAAGGATGGAAAGCAAGGAAGAAAGTAAAATAAATAAGGCAAAGAAGGACGGAAAAGGCAGTAAACATCATGAAAGCATTGTCACGTCCACATTCTCAACATTCCTCCTACACTTCCACCTCCACACGACCACACAGAATTTGCAACGACCACACGGCTACCAAACCATTCCACAGCACCCACAGCAACCTTCACTAGGGGGGGAGCAAGTGGTGGTATCTCACTCAACACTCGGAACTCCTCTACACAATCACACAGCGCTTGCCAGGACCTCCTCACTCAACACTCTGCACACCTCTACACAATCACACAGCCTTTGCCAGGACTACACGGCTATCAAACCATTCCACAGTGACCAGAGAAACCATCACTAGAGAAGGAGGCAGTGGTATGTTATCTCATTCAACACTCTGAACACCTCTACACAATCACACAGCGCTTGCCAGGACCTCCTCACTCAACACTCTGCACACCTCCACATGACCACACAGCCTTTGCCAGGACTACACGGCTTTCAAACCATTCCACAGTGACCAGAGAAACCATCACTAGAGAAGGAGGCAGTGGTATGTTATCTCACTCAAACAGTCTGCACACTTCTACATAATCACACAGCCTTTGCCAGGACCTCAAGGCTATCAGATCATTCCACAGTGCCCAGAGAGACCGTCACCAGGGGAGGACCCAGTGGTTTTATCTCACTCAACACTCCACATTACCTTTACATAGACAACATAATAATCTACATACACAACAGTTTATAAAGTCCTGTAATTACTGCTTCTGTGTGTGTGTGTGTGTGTGTGTGGGGGGGGGGTTACGACAAAGGAAGCAGTTAAAGGGCAACAAAAAGAAAGTGTAGAAATAAAAAGCCCGCTAACTACTGCTCCCATAAAAGACGGAGTAAAGAGTAGCCAATGAGAGGTCAATTTCAGGTGGAGAGGTGTCTTGATACTCTCCTCTTTTGTTTCTGTTGTATGACTATTTAGCTGACTGACTGACTGACTCTGAATACCTATAGTGTAACGTTAGTATCCAACTTCATGTGGCACCCAACTAGAATGCAAACTATCAAGCAAAAAAGTTAGTTAAAATGAATCGTCGAAACAAACATGAAAATTCTAACTAATATGAAACAATAACTCAGCAAAAAATAAATATTAACATGTCATCACTAGAATGCAGATTATCAAGCAAAAAAGTTAGTTAAAAATGAATAGTCGAAACAAACAACATGAAAATTCTAGCTAATATGAAACAATAACTCGACAAAAAATAAATATCAACATGTCATCACTATTCATCCTGAGGCACATAAATTTGTATGTTCGAGGATAGTCACCAGTCAGTATCATAGGTCGGTATAGTCAGACGCTGCAACCCCTCTCATCAACTTACTTCATAGATCAAAAAAGAGATTAACTGGGTTCTCACGAGTGTTTTTTTAGGTTAATGGTACAGAAAGAGGGTCAAACTATCTCCATGGTCATAAAACTACCCAAGGAAATGCCCCACAGCCCGACGAAAGCCTTGTCAAGTATGCGTGCTGGGGCGACAAAATGTTTAAGAATACAACCTACTACCAGGGTCATAAAACTACCCCTGGAAATGCCCCAAAGTCCCATGAAAGCCTTGTCAAATATGTGTGCAGGGGAGACAAAATGTTTAATATGAACCATAGTATTGTGCGGATGTCTCATAATCAACAAACTGCACTGATGGTTGCTGGGAAGGTTAGAAAGTGTATGTAGTTTGAGAGCACCGAGAATAAGTGATTGATTGATTGGGGTATACATTCACAGCACCACAATAATACAAAGAATAATGCAATAAGATAACTATGAGAACAATGCACAAGATAGAGTTATGTGCAAGATAAGCAATTCATTATAGCTCACCCAAGGGTCTGTGAGAGAACTGCATCTTGGTCTTCCCCATTAAATAGCCATTGGACTTGACTATAGATGACATGCTGCCCCAAAAAAACATGAGACTGGATTTCTGTGTTCGTGATCTCTCTTTCAATAAGGGCTGATGTCGTCTTGTGTTCTTGGAAGCTATCAGTGTTCAGCTCATCTGTTCCTTGATGCTGATACTTATGGTTTTCTTCACTAGTGTTCCAGATTGTGCTCATGGATTCATTCAGATTGGATTTCCGAGGTTTTTTCACTTCTTTTCCTACAGGGTTCATTTCCTCGTGTTCTTGAAAGTTATCCTTGTTTAGTGTCATTGTTCTTGATGCTGTTGGTTATGTTTTTCTTTCCTTATGTTCCCAATTGCATTTATAGATTCACTCAGACTAGATTTCTGTGTTCTTTGACTTCTCTCCAAATAACGTTGACTCTCTCCTCCGTTTTTTTAAAGTTAAGCTTGTTCACATCATATGGTTCTTAGTCCTGTTGGCTAATTGTTTGTTTTCTTTCCTAATGATCCAGCTTACCTTCAGGAATTAAGTTTAGATTGGTCATATTAAAGCGCCCCTATCTCGCTTCCCACCTTACAATGTATATACTCTTGCATTGTCAAATATATACATATCTTCTACTACCTTTCTAACCTCTCAGAAATGGAACTTCTGGAAGGCTTTAAGGTTAGTAGACGAAATCTTTGACAACACAAGAGCAGTTGGTTGAGTAGGTCACCAGATATTGGTACATCAATAAAACCAATCTTTACCTTCTAATTTACATCCTCTGTTCCTGTACTTCTGGAGTTTTCACTATTACATAACAACATAAGATAACAAGAAGCAGAATCCCTGTCTGGAGCACACGAACCAAAGACTCTACTCACTATACATTACTGCTTCTCATGCATTTCTGCTTCTTTTGGCCGAAGAAAGAAAGAAAGAAAGATCAACAATCCATCACACAGACATTATTACCTGGATGAGCATAGAAGAATAAGTAAAGAAGGTAACCACAGAAGGAAGTCTACAAAATATGTCTTGACTTCCCAAACAATACAACTCGGTAAATCTGGATACATGTCAAGAGGGACCCTACCTGAGTGAACCCAAGCCCACAGGTGAGGACAGGTGTAAGATGTCCCATACCTTTGACACATGGGCACGTGGGATCTCGTATCGGACAGGTGAGGTAGCAGAGAGGTATTTGAGGTGGAGTTCCTGCACTAATCAATGAAACAATCAATCAATCAAGGTCGAGGTGCTGTCTGTCCACCACCTCCAAACAAGACGAATTCATCTCGAAATCAAAGATGGAAGAACGAATACCAGATAAAAGGTGACGAATGGCTGACAGATGAATAATTGGGGTCGAAATTATAACGATAGGACACACGAAAGACACCACATCAAAACCATTATTTACCTGCGAACTTGACAAAACCGAAGGGCAAAAAAATAAAGGTCAAGGTAAGAAAGGTCACAGGTAATACAGGTGACACAGGATGAAACAACAACCCCAAATCAAGGTCATCATTCACCTGCGAACTTGACAAAACCGAAAGGGAGAAAAAAATACCGAAAAATAAAGGTCAGAGGTAATATGGGGGGGACCTTATCTCAACCCCTCCTCAGAGCTTCCCTAGGCTGCTACTCACCCCATGAACCAGTCGACGGTGTCCCGCAGGTATTCCGGTAACTTGTCCAGCTTGGCGGCGGACCGAGGAAGGGAGAGAGAACCGCAAAAAGTTAATCCAAGTGAGAGACAAACAGAGACAACCCGACCCTTCTTGCTGTCCCGGGCCTCCCACACTCCTCGCCTCCATCACATATCTAAAATTTAATCTGCTTTTTTTACTGTTTTTTACCATTACTGTATCTATATAGGCTTAAAAATGCATATATCAGTGTATTTTTTTATATTTGTGGTTTGGATATGCTTATACGATGCATTAACTTGTCTATAATCCCTGCAAACCGCATCGATATATTAGACAGCGCCATTTTAGTTGTATTTTTGTTATTATTTAAGTGTCTATGAATGGAAATCTGCTGTATGTTTAGTGTTATTCATGTTATGTATCTTAGTTCTTAAAAGGGTAGCAGTGTCGTGATCCTGTTTGATTCCTCACTTGTCGAGGCAAATTTTTCTTGTTTATGCGCCCAAAATTACCAACCGCGCACCAGGACTCCCGAGATACCAGAAAATATCACCAATGTACGGCCATGAATACACGTTAGTTACGCCTGGAGGGAAAATGAGGCAGAACTAGGGCATACCATAGAAGTCTTTTTAGGAGTTTCTGTATAATCAAAACAAAGCAGGGGATTCGCGGCCTTCGATCCAGGAATGTTGACATCGACCAGCTGACTGTCGACCTCCAGCTGACGACATTTCCCGCGCTTTCTGAATGCTTCGAACTCAGAGGTCACGCATGATTTTCGAGTTTCGCTAAGCTCTCCTGTCTATTCTAATGCCTTTACTCGATTATTCTGGATTATTCTTTGTGTAGTTGAAATATGTCTACTACTTAGATAAAAATAAACCATTCTATCAAGTATTCATTATATTACAAAAGGTATTCCCATCCCCTCAGCACCTCCTATGTGATCGATATAACATTTTTCTACACGTTATATACATCTAGTTATGTTTTAAGGGGACAGTTGTGTGCAGCTCATCACACATATACAGATTAAACATATATATAGATTAAATACTACTTAACTATATATAGATTAAATACTACTTAACAACCTTCCTTACCTGCTGATGTTTCACTTGTTAATAAAATGTGAAGTTTCCCTTTACTATTCCACTTTCAACTAACTATAAATTCAACTAACAGTCAAGGAGTCCACTCAGCATCACCTATATGAGACAATTCCCTTTTTTTTCATAAAGTATATAGTTGAGACATTTCCCTTTTTCTTCAATAACCCGTCCGCTGCGACTGGCATGGATTTGGCCTTCACTGGTAGCCTGGAAACATACACTCCCAGGTCTTTCTCTGCCTCTGTGGTGGATAGTGGAGTGTTTCCCATGTGGTATTGGTGTGCTGGATATCCCGTCCCAAGGTACATGACTACATTTTTTTCTTCATTGAATTGTAGCAGCCACTTTTTGATCCATTCCTATAGCTTGGTGATGTCTTCTTGTAGGAAATCCACAGGTAAGAGGTTAAGTATATAAAGAGTCACAGCAGAAGTATCCAGACAGAGCATAATTAAAAGGCTTCCAATTCTGTTTAGCCTGACTTTATTATTCACAGATAAATATTAGTCACAACATGGAAATAATATTATGCTGCATAGACTTGAGAAACAAAGGGAGGCTGTGTGTGGGAGGAAAATATGAATGCATGAAACAGATCCATAAAACGTGTGTGTGTGTGCGCGCGTGTGTGTGTGTGTGTGAGAAGGCCTGGGGGTGTGGAAACATGTGGACAGCGATGTGAAGTGAGTTTTTTTTTTACATGCTCAGCCATCAAAGGACCTGCAAAATGACCTTAAACAGATCTATTGTAACTAATCATGACAAGCCGTTAAAGCTGGGTAGTAGAAGAATCTTTCAGATCATATAAGTTATTTGGCGTACCTTCGGCAGCACACCTGTTTCACCTGTCACCTGCTGGAGAGATGTAAGCTAGTGCAAATTCCTTTCTTTTAAGTTAATGATAAAAAAAATTATGGTAATAGTAATAATAATAATAATAACGATGATGATAAAAATAATAATCAGAAAAAATAAAAGTTGAAGGGGGAGAAAGGAGAAGGAAAGATGACGAAGAGGGAGGAGAAAAAAGAAGAGGAGGAAGAGAAAGGAGAAAAAGAAGAGAAAAGAAGAGAAGAAAAATGAAGAAAAAGAAGGAAAGAAGAAGACGGAGGAGGAAAACAAAGAGGAAGAAGAGGAAGAAAAAGAAGAAAAATAAATAGGAGAGGAAGAAGATGAAGAGAAAGAACAAGGAAAAAAAACAAAAACAATATCCATAACCCAGCAGATGTTAAAAAAGGGTGCCTGTGCATAACCCAAACAATAACAACAATAATAATAAATAAATAAATAATAACAGCAATATAAAAAATCACACAGTCGATCCCAGCTGCACGCGAGACAAACATGAACACAGACAGAGGAGTGAGTGGGTGGGCGGGAGATGAAGAGGTGAGTCGAGGAGAGCTGAGGTGGGGTGAGGCAGGAATTGTCTCACCACCACCCATCACAGTCAGGCTGGGTCCTCCTCCTCCTCCTCCTCCTCCTCCTCTTGCTCTCCTCTCCAGCCACTCCCTGCAACAACAAAGGTGAGTCTTAACCTGGTAGCTGCGGGGATCATGTTTCTTAATGGTCCCTCTAAGCGAGAATAATGAGAAAAAATCATCACTCACGCAAACCATTTCATAATATATATATCAACGCATTTGTGATCAGTTCATGCATCATCTATTTTGGGGGGTTTATATCATGGCAGATCTTTCTCTCTGTCTGTCTTCCTTTCTCTTACATGTTGCCAGCTAGCTACACACACTCTCTCTGTCTGTCTGTCCATCTGTCTATCTCTCTCTTACATGTTGCCAGTTAGCCATAAGCCGGGGTCTGGTGCTGAAGGGCCTCCACAATGTACGGAGGGATGCCCATTGCTAGCAGGGCCGAGGGGGGCAGGGAGGGCAGGTTGGGGCAGTAGTGACACAGTGCCTCCCAGCTCATGTCCCTGAGGCGAGCCACACCCAGCCACACCTTGGTGATGCGAGCCGTCCGGATGTTCTCGTTAAGGTCCCTCACACCGCCAAATATGTACATGCACCCTTCCTGTTGGGGGGATGTGCGGGTTGTAGTGTGAGTGTATGGCTTTGAAGGGGAAACTGGATGAGGGGATACCTTGGATGTGAGAAATTGTGGATGAGGGGGAAATGAAAATGCTCATGAAAAAAATATAAATTACCTCCTTCATTTGGCCCTCACAGACATAGGGTATGACTGCCAATGGTACTCGCTACTCCAATTAGTACTCATGTCAGGAAAATAAGAAACAGTTAATTTGGGAACTATTAAAAATCGAATCCTGTAAACATAAACAGTTTTCAAATTTTACACAGCCGCAAGTGCTTCAAAACATTCACAGCCCTCAAGGTAATTTCTTCTATTCATATTAACTTTGAAAATAAGCCCTGACATTGCTAAACCAGATTAAGATTTTGGCCTATATTCTCAAAACAGTTTGGGGCTTTCACACCCAAATTTGATAAGTCTTTCACAGAGGTTGTTGTGGGTATTTCCATGGGTAGTTTTACGATCCTAGTGATAGTTCTCTTTAACACAATCCTCTACGTAATTTCTTCTATTCATATTAACTTTGCAAATAAGCTCCACCCTTGCTAAACCAGGATCAAACATTAAGATTTAGGCCTATATTCTCAAACAATCTGGGGCTTTCACACCCAAATTTGATGTCTTTCACAGAGGTTGTTGTGGGTATTTCCATGGGTAGTTTTACGATCCTAGTGATAGTTCTCTTTAACACAATCCTCTTCGTAATTTCTTCTATTCATATTAACTTTGAAAATAAGCCCCACCATCACTAAACCAGGATCAAACATTAAGATTTCTGCCACATTCTCAAACATTTCAGGGCTCACTCACCCATATTTGGTAAGTCTTTCACAGAGGTAGTTGTGGGTATTTCCATGGGTAGTTTTACGAGTCTAGTGATAATTCTCTTTAACACAATCCTCTTCGTAATTTCTTCTATTCATATTAACTTTGCAAATAAGCCCCACCATCACTAAACCAGGATCAAACATTAAGATTTCTGCCACATTCTCAAACATTTCAGGGCTCACTCACCCATATTTGATAAGTCTTTCACAGAGGTTGTTGTGGGTATTTCCATGGGTAGTTTTACGATCCTAGTGATGGTTCTCTTTAACACAATCCTCTACGTAATTTCTTCTATTCATATTAACTTTGCAAATAAGCCCCACCATCACTAAACCAGGATCAAACATCAAGATTTCTGCCACATTCTCAAACATTTCAGGGCTCACTCACCCATATTTGGTAAGTCTTTCACAGAGGTAGTTGTGGGTATTTCCATGGGTAGTTTTACGATCCTAGTGATAGTTCTCTTTAACACAATCCTCTACGTAATTTCTTCTATTCATATTAACTTTGCAAATAAGCTCCACCATCACTAAACCAGGATCAAACATTAAGATTTCTGCCAACATTCTCAAACATTTCAGGGCTCACTCACCCATATTTGGTAAGTCTTTCACAGAGGTTGTTGTGGGTATTTCCATGGGTAGTTTTACGATCCTAATGATAGTTCTCTTTAACACAATCCTCTACGTAATTTCCTCTATTCATATTAACTTTGAAAATAAGCCCCACCATCACTAAACCAGGATCAAACATCAAGATTTCTGCCAACATTCTCAAACATTTCAGGGCTCACACACCCACATTTGGTAAGTCTTTCACAGAGGTAGTTGTGGGTATTTCCATGGGTAGTTTTACGATCCTAGTGATAGTTCTCTTTAACACAATCCTCTACGTAATTTCTTCTATTCATATTAACTTTGCAAATAAGCTCCACCCTTGCTAAACCAGGATCAAACATTAAGATTTCTGCCAACATTCTCAAACATTTCAGGGCTCACTCACCCATATTTGGTAAGTCTTTCACAGAGGTAGTTGTGGGTATTTCCATGGGTAGTTTTATGAGCCTAGTGATGGTTTGACAAAGCTTATGCACCATGAACATAAGACACACTCATTAGAACCCAACTAATCCCCTTTGTAGCCTTGGAAAATATTTGCTGTGAGCCGAAAATGTCTGAGAATACAAGAGTTAACCTTCCTCAGCCTCCACCGTCCTTACTTCTGTCACAGCAGCGGAGTGGAAGTAGAGTGGCACCGAAGACTTGCAGGGGAGAAGCTGCCACTCGAATGTAGCCAGGTTGAGGCGCCACAGGTCAGCAAAAGCCTCTGAGCCATTGTATCCGCCATGAAGATACACGTCTGTCGGAAGGAAGAGGTGATGTAAAAAATATCTCATTCTAAGTGGATGTTAACTCTTAAGAAAACATTTGTTACTTCCATTCTCTGATTATTTGTTTACTTCCATTCTCTGATTATTTGTTTACTTCCATTCTCTCATTAAGGAAAAGAACACTACTGCACACTTATTCTCCACCTCTCATATGCCTAATGCAACTCCTAGTTCCTCATACTGTCTATTCTGCAGACAAAACATGCTCTTTTCTATAGTATCTCCCTCACTAGAACACACATATCTCTTCCATACAGTTCTTTTTCTATCTACCTCACAGAATCACTCAAATCATCTTATCATATTAAATTACACTACTAAAATTCAAAATAATAAGATTCAAACTAAATTTCTCATCAAATTAGCCTAAACATCATCCACCAAGAGGCTGTAAGACTCACATTTGTCCACCTTGGTAGCCACATGGCAGCGCCGGGGCTTGGGGAAGGTGTTGGTTCGTGCGTCCGGCCGTGTGGGGGTGGAGGCCCAGACCCGCTGATCCAGGAGGAAGGTCGGCAGGTGCGTCAGCGTGCAGGAGGCGTCGGAGCGGCCGCCCCCAAACACGTAGAGCGCCCCTTCATGCTCCACCACCTCATGCCGATACCTGCCGGTGACGAAGATGTAGTGAGAGGGATGTGCTGGGGAATGAGGGGGCAGACTATTTATGGTTATGAGGCAAAGTGGAGTGAGACGTCTTTTATTTTCTCCTTATTTAACTCTCATACTTTCTTTAATTTTATATATATGAATCCGCTACCTTACCAACAGTCACAAAGGGTTCACTCACCTCTCCTCTGGTACAGTGTGTGGCGGGGGGAAGGGCGGGGAGAGCTGGTCCCAGGTGCGCTGTTCGAGGTCAAGGCGATGGACGTCAATGCTGTACTGGAAGCCGGTCGTCCCTCCCACCACGTAGAGGTAGTCGTCACTCATACACACAGCCTGGGGTGGAAGAGAGGAGAGGTGAGGGCGAGAGACAGTGGGCCATGTTCTTAAACATTTTGGCACCCAAGAACACATATCTGATCAGACTTTCATAGAAGTTTGGGGAATTTCCAAGGGTAGTTTTTGACCGTGGAGGTAGTCTGACCCTTCTTCTGAATCATGAACCTAGGTGAAAGTGACTGAGGAGACACCCACCTGTCCATACATAGGCTTGGGTTTCTTCCCCATGGTCACAATCTTCTGCCATTTCCCCGTTGGAAGGTGACACTGGTAAAGCTGAAACACAGGTTATATTATCAATTTTTTTACTTTCCCTTCATGCCCTTTCAGGAATCTCCATAATAATAATAATAAAATACAGAAGTTCATGGAATTCTATTATAAATGTGATAAAGTTCAGGACGACTTATGCTCATAATAACAAATACTTATCAATCTTTATTTCAACTCATTAACTTTTCTACTTTAATACAATTTTCAAGACTAGCATCTATCTAACTGGGTATGAACTTGATTAACTTGAGTATTAACTTGATATAAGCTTGAGTCAAACCTTAACCAACTACAAAAATCTCAGTGATAATGATAAAATGCACAAGTTCATGGAATTCTATCAACCCGGTAGCAGTGACGGGCTAAATTTGTGGCTTTACCGTGTAGCAGCGACGGGCCAAATTTGTGGCTTTACCATGTAGCAGTGACGGGCCAAATTTGTGGCTTTACCGTGTAGCAGCGACGGGCCAAATTTGTGGCTTTACCGTAGCGTGAAATTTGTGGCTTTACCGTGTAGCAGTGACGGGCCAAATTTGTGGCTTTACCGTGTAGCAGCGACGGGCCAAATTTGTGGCTTTACCGTGTAGCAGCGACGGGCCAAATTTGTGCCATGATTTAAACCCCCCCAAAAAAGATAATACATAAACTGATCACAAATGCTTTGATATATATTATGAAATGGTTTGTGTGAGTGATGATTTTTTCTCATATTTCTCGCTTAGAGGGACCATTAAGAAACATGATCCCCGCTGCTACCGGGTTAAAAAATGTGCTAAAGTTCAGAACATCATGAGCCTGAGTCAACCCTTAAACATCTACAAAATACAAATAGGTACAAATGCCACTTACGGAGTCCGAGGAGGAGTCCCCAAAAGGCATGGCCGTGCCCCCAAACACCAGCATGTAGGCCCCGCGCTGCACCGCCGAGTGGGAGGCCAGCTCCTCCGGCATGGCCCCCTCGCCCTTGATGCGCGTCCATGTGTGGCTCACTAAGTTGAACTGCCATAGCTGTAGGAGATGTAAGCTCATTGTTAATAGGGAGGCCATTTAGGTAAGTCAGATAACGAGACAACTTTCTTAATCCCATAATGGTACCAAATCAACTATCTTAAGTTCACCCAATCTCTTAGTTTCACAGTTGTTGGTGACATGCATTTCCTCTTTAATTCTTACAGTAAAGGAGGCATTTTGAAAGGTTTTGGACTTCCTCATAAACCCAAGCGACATTTTAAGCTCATTAAACTGATTATGATTCATGAGGAGAGGTAGTCTTATTCAAAACTCATTATCATGCTCAATTTCAACTGGCCAGCAGACCTTAGAACTAATAGTGAAAATCTCAGTATTCATGGATAAACTTCAGCTCAATTTTATTATTCTACTTGAAACTTAAGATGAAGACTCCCATAAATTCTTAAAAACAGCATATGTAGCAAGGGTGAGACTCAAACAGCTACATCTACAATTTTGAGCAAGGCTGCACCTCCTGGAAGAGTGGTCTGGTGCGGTGCCAGGTGTCGTCTGCATAGTCTGTGGCGGAGATCTTGGGGTTGTAGCCGCCGAAGGAGTAAAAAGAAAGGCCGGAACACACGATGCGATGACCGCTGCGGGGCATAGGGATGGGGATGCCTGGGAGGGAGAGAATAGCTGTTAACATCAAGAAGAGAGTATCAGGTCACCTCTCCACACGTAATTGACCTTTCTCTTGGCAATAGCTGTTAACATCAAGTATCAGGTCACCTCTCCACCTGTAACTGACCTTTCTCTTGGCCTCACGTTCTGTTTTCTTTCACTGGAGCAGCGTTTAGTGGGCCATTTTGCTCCTGTTTTTGTTTATTGACCTTGAGCTGCCTCCCTTGTTGTAAAAAGAGAAGTAAAGGAAGCAGATCAAGGGTAAAATTCAATAAAAACAAGAGTCTGCTGGTACTGCTCCAAGAAAAACAACTAGAGAGGAGTGGCAAAAAGAGAGGTACATTACCGTTTACTGTTGATGAGGTTACAGGCCCTGGTCCGCCGCTGATGCAGAGCTCTCGAGGGCCATCAACAATTGCAATATTAGCCTCAACAATAATCTTCGATGCACTTATTCTCAAACGTCGAAGTGAGTGAGTGAGTGTCTTAATTACCACCGCATTATCTCCTATATTATTTTTTTATGGTAGAGGAAGCAAAACTAAATAACAACAAAAGAGCCTGCTAGCACTCCACCTATAAATGAAAATAAAGAGTGGCCAAAAGACAGGTATTTCCTTTATTATCTTGTTACGGTAATGGAGGCAGCTCAAGGGCAAAAATATATAAATAATACACAAGAGCCTGCTAGCACTGCCCCTGTAAAAGAAAGTAGAGTGGCCAAAGAGAGGTGTTTCTGTTAGGTAATTGATGTGAAATTAGAGTTCCATCAATACAACTGAATAATGAACTAGAGACACAAATAATGGTTAATATCTGGCAAGCATATCAACCAATTCTTTCTAAACTCGAGACTCACTAATGTTTCGTGAGTGTCCTGATGACGTAACTAGTTCCTGTTGCCCTCCTCCACTGCTATCTGCTGTGTGATTGCCATATCTATTGCACAACCTTCCGATTTCCCCCCAGCACCAAAAAGAGAGTAAAAATCATTAAAAACTATCAAATACCCTAAACTTGCTTGACATACATATCTTTTATTTTTTGACTCCATACAAGCTACTGCATTATGTACTGAGCAGAACACCAACACAGAGAAAATATAAGTAAATAAGGCCTATGATGATAACCTACTCCTGGGAACAACAGCTAGTGTGTATATTATTAATGAGGGTATTCACAGTGTAGAGACAGGGGTTGGTATTGTAAGATACTTTCACCCCTCACATCAGCTATTTCTAAAGGTCAAAGAGGGGGTCAGTCGGGTTCTAATGAGTGTTTCTTCAGGTTTATGGTACAGAAGAAGGATCAAACTACCACCAGGGTCATAAAACTACTCCTGGAAATGCCCACAACTCCTACGGAAGCCTTGTCAAGTATGTGTTCTTGGGCATCGAAATGTCTTATAATAAAACCCTCTAGGATGATTACAAGGTAGAGTCGGACCCCAAACAGCTGAGCAATGGGTTCACTTTGTGCGGCTATCACTCAAGTTTAACATGGGCCGGACAGGATTACTCATTAGATATTACTCATTAGATTAGATTAGATATTAGATTCATCAATTGTATGTAGCATTATCTCCACATTTCCCTTTTCCTGTATATATGTATCTCAGAGTAAAGTAAAAATATTATTACTATCATTATTATTACCGTATTATTGTTACTGTTAGTCTAATCTGAGCATTGGGTTCCCTGCTTCTCCAATGCCTGCTAGCTATGCTTCCTAAGGACTAGACAAAATATTACTAATCAAGGTATTTGCCTCTGCAGTGCTATGGTTAACGTCCCTGACTACGAATCTGCAGGCCTGGGTTTGAATCCTGGCCTGGGCAGTTGGCGTGCAGTCCACCCAGCTGTTTATCCTTCCTTTTGGGGTGGTCAATAAATTGGTGGATACCTGGGGAAGGTAAACTGTGGCAACCTGAATACACTAGTCCTATGTTGAGTTAATCCCTTGACTGCAGATTTCCTACAAGACATCACCAAGCTACAGGAATGGAACAAGAAGTGGCTGCTACAATTCAATGAAGAAAAATGTAGTCCAGTATACCGATATCACATGGGAAACACTCCACTATCCACCACAGAGGCAGAGAAAGACCTGGGAGTGTATGTCAGCTACCAGAGAAGGCAAAATCCGTGCCAATCGCAGCGGACAGGTTAAAGAGTTCTCTCCCACCACAGGCTCAAAGGGCGGACAGGATGGGGATGAGCACTGCCCGCACGCACAGCTATAGCGCATGCTCCCAACTTTACCTTATATGAACAGCTGAGGATTAGGACCCCTGCCTCACCTTTCCTACTCACTGCTTACCGTCCTTCAAGCTTACCAATGGCTCTAAAAGGCATTACTGACACATCAATAGTTGAGAGGATCATAAAGAACATATCCTGGGTGTCTAAGAAGCAGAACAGCACCACGCACAGCAGAAACTCAACCTCCCCTCTCCCTGGTGCCTCCCCCCACCTGCTGTCTGCTGAACGTTCATTCTAGTCCCCAAAAGGCATTGTTGATACATTAACAGTCGAGAGAATTATAAAGCAGAGATCCTGTGTGTAGTAAGCAGAACAGCACCACATGCAGCAGATTCCCCACTCTTCCCTGCTGCCTCCCCCCACCTGCTGTCTGCTTACCATCACTCTAAGTCTCCCATTAACAGCCTAGAGGATTATAAAGCAGAGATAATGAGTGTCTAATAAGCAGAACACCTGAACTCTGCCCCCCCCCCTGCTGCCTGCTACCTCCACCCACCTGCTGTCTGCTTATGATCATTCTGGCATTACTGATACATTAATAATTCAGAGAATCATAAAGCAGAGATCCTGAATGTTAAATAAGCAGAACAGCAGACCCCCACCCCCCCTGGTAGCTTCACCCACCTGCTGACACCCCACCTGCTGTCTGCTTAACATCACTCTTCGTCCCAATTAACAGTCTAGAGCAGGGGTTCCCAACCTTTTTGTTCCTCTGTACCCTTTGGGCATTTTTATAGGTTCCCTAAAAATTTAGGATAAAAAACGATGAAATTGTAATATTTTGATATTATTTTATAATGAAATCTGTATATGTGGACTGATGATAAAATTTGAATAAAAGTTTTGCTTACTAAAATGAGGAAATTGAAAAAATAAACACAACATTGTGCAATTTGAATGCAGATTACAGCACCATGTATTGTACAGTAGTGGTTATTCTCTTGGACCCAATGTACCCCCTGAAGAGTGCAAATGTACCACTGGGGATATATGTACCCCAGGTTGGGAACCCCTGGTCTAGAGGATTATAAAGCAGATATTCTGAGTGTTAGATAAGCAGAACATCAGGCCCCCCAACCCACTCCCTGCTGCCTGCTACCTCCACCCACCTGCTCTCTGCTTACAATCACTCTGCCATCACTGATACATTAACAGTTTAGAGGATCGTAAAGCAGAGATCATGAGTGTTAAATAAGCAGAACAGCAGACCCCGCCCTCCCTGCTAGCTCCGCCCACCTGCTGACACCCAACCTGCTGTCTGCTGAACATCCCTCTTCGTCCCCAATTAACAGTCTAGAGGATTATAAAGCAGATATTCTGAGTGTTAGATAAGCAGAACAGCAGACCCCCCCACCCACCCCCTGCTGCCTGCTCCCTGCTTACCATCCTTCAAGTTTCCCAAGGGGCGGACTGGCCGAAGCACAAGAGGCCGGAACTTATACTCAGTCCTCTTGATAGGCATGGCGCACTTAGCTTCCTCTTCCGCTTCTAGGAGTGTGGGCGTCCTTCCCTCATAGCAGCCCCGCCTCCTGCTGCCCGCTCCTGCCTGCCTGCTGGTCCTCCAAGCGCCGCCCTGCTGGACTGAGTGCCTCGTTATCCTTTGTCGCCTTGAGCTTGATCCTGATAGCACAGTGTCTTGGGAGGTTATCGTGTCATTAAGTCTTTGTAACGGCACCTCCTTAGAGAAACTACGCAAAGTTATGTAGTATTTTAAAAGGAAAGTGTGTCATTAAGAAGAGAGGAACGAGAGAAAGAGGACATAAGAAGCGATACAAAGCGTCACAGGTTAAAAAAAAAGAAGAATAAGAAACAAAAAGAATGGATTGATGGTTTATAGCTGGAAAAGTATACATAACTTCACCTTTATCTAACTTTAACTTTATCTATTACTTAACTTTAACTTTAATTTTATCTATTACATTTTTTTTCCACTTTCTTACGTTCCACTCAAACCCTTCTCTGTTTCGGTTGGTTATTCTCCATTCAACCATATTAATTTTATTTTGATAAGGCTTTTGTATAGGCTGTATGGGTGTTTTCATGGGTAGTTTTTTAAGCCCTGTACGTAGTTTGACAAGGATTCTGTGTTGGGGACATACTCTATAGCTGCGCGTAGCCTCGGTGCTCATCCCCGTCACATTTGCCCTCGAGATTGTACAGAAGAAAACAAAGAAGGAGAGAAGGAAGGAAGCAGCGAAGGAAGGAAGGAAGGAAGGAAGGAAGGAAGCAGAGAAAGAAGGAAGGAAGGAAGGAAGGAAACAGAGAAAGAAGGAATTAAAAAGGAAGGAAGGAAGGAAGGAAGCAGAGAAAGAAGGAAGGAAGGAAGGAAGCAGAGAAAGAAGGAAGGAAGGAAGGAAGGAAACAGAGAAAGAAGGAATTAAAAAGGAAGGAAGGAAGGAAGGATGCAGAGAAAGAAGGAAGGAAGGAAGGAAGGAAGGAAGGAAACAGAGAAAGAAGGATTTAAAAAGGAAGGAAGGAAGTAGCGAAAGAAGGAAGGAAGGAAGGAAACAGAGAAAGAAGGAAGGAAGGAAGGATGGAAGCAGAGAAAGAAGGATTTAAAAAGGAAGGAAGGAAGTAGCGAAAGAAGGAGGGAAGGAAGGAAGCAGAGAAAGAAGGAAGGAAGGAAGGAAGCAGTGAAAGAATGAAGGAATGAAGGAAGGAAAGTAAAAAGGAAATGAAGAAAACAATTGAGGAAGAAAAGTAGGATACATATTTAGAGGCTTGAGAGAATCCATCAAGGCCCCGTGGAACACCTAAATCACCACAGTTTACCTTAATTCCTATGGTTCCCCCAGGTATTCATTTATCTATCTGTCTATAATGGGAGGATACGCGTTATATATAGCTACGCGTGGCCTCGCAAGTCATCTCAAGGGCATTAGTCTTGAGTCTGGTATGAATTAATCAACCCATTACCCCGGGACACATGGCTATAGTGTGACTTCCTGGTTACCACAGTTTCCCTACCCCGGGTTTCCTCAAGCATCCATTTATCGACCAGTCTGAGAGGGAGGATGTGAACTGCGGGTCGAGTGAGCTGCGGACCGACTGCCGGGGATTCGAACCAAGAGCCACGCATTCGTACCTATAGGCAGTGTTGTGCGTACTATACCTGCTAAAAGTAATGGCACTATTGCTACCACTACTTCAGTCAAATTTTAGAGGCACTACCTCTACTTGTGTGCCGTACTGAAAAAACATAGGGTAATTATCTTTTATACATATTGTTACGTTCCACTTTCTTGATAGAGTACTGATCGAGTAAGTCACTTTACACTTTCTGTACGTGAAGGTAGAAGATTGATTCACTCACCCCCCTCTGCTGTGCTGGTTGACTCACCCATGCAGTTTTTATCAATTTCCAAGGCTTCGTACGTGAGCCGTGATCAGGAATCCATGAGTCTGCTCACTCTCGTTGTTGCTGCCCAAGCACTGTCCCATGCCTCGAGGCGGGCGAATGAGACCGTGACTGACTAGAGTGATAGGCCAAGCTACCTATGAGACTATGGGTCCCTTTGGCTGATCTCAAAGGCCGATTCATTCGCGTTTTTTTCATCGCGTTTTCATCACGTACGTACGTAGTTGGTCCACCCAGTAGCGCGAGCTACCCCGCCACTTGTAGCCAGCCGCTCTTTCTTTCGCTGCTTTTCTAAGAGTGGCACTACCGCCACTAAGTAGCTACGCTACTACCTGCATGCTGCTACTGCTTACTACCTATACTGCATTAGGCCGACGCACTAACCGCGCTCGCTTAGGCGGGCGCTCACCATTTGGGATTATGGGTAACCTACTTGGGAAAATCTGGAAAATGTAAACTCGTATTCTGGATTTCATCGTTGCATATAATTTGTTTGTTTGTTCGTGATCTAGTGAGTTAGTGAGTTTAATTGGTTGTTGGTTAGTTAGTTAGTTGGTTAGTTCATAAGTTAGTTAGTTAGTTTGTATGTTTGTTGTTTGTTTGTTTGTTAGTAAGTTAATTAGTTAGTAAGTTTCTATGTTTGTTTGTTTGTTTGTGTGCTAGTTAGTTAGTTTGTATGTTTATTTGTTTGTTTGTTTGTTAGTTGGTTGCGCAGTGTTAAAAGGCCAGAGACGAAGACGAGCATTCAGTAATTTAATCACCACAATAGTACAGGTCTATGTTTACACTATGGAATAAATCACACGAGGGCAATATTTTCTCCTCTGCTGTATATTATTTTTATTGAACACTCATCTTACAGGGCCAGTACGACATTCCAACACCGAGGGCCGTATTTTTAGACACCATCGCTTCTCACATCAGCTATTTCTAAAGGTCAAAGAGGGGATCAATCGGGTTTTCATGAGTGTTTTTTAAGGTTCATGGCACAGAAGAAGGGTCAAAACCACCACCACAAAGGTAAACTACTACCCCCTAGGCCAAAGAAGCTCCAAGCAGCCAATGTCAAATATGTGAACTTGGGAGACGAAATGTTTAAAAATACGGCCTCGAGTCATTGTAAGCGCCCGAACCAAACTATACTCCCCTCAATGATCCGTTATTTCCACTCAAAACCAGATACTGATTGATTGATTGATAGTTAAATGTTGCAAGTAAAACAACAAAGGAGAAGGATATTAATAAAGAGATTTCCTGATGTGTGGTTTCCTAAAATTTCCTCCTTTCTCCATCAACGCCAAACAAGGAATTTTCGTCGTATTTTGTGTTTGGTTGGGGAGCTCACAAACTTCCTGTATTGGACTGTAAAACTTGCCCAAAAACTCTCTTCATGTGTTTTGGAGTCCCATCTCGCCTCAGTTCAGCTCCTCGACGCCGCAAACGTGAAGGGGCTGAGGTTATTAGGAAGACAGTTTATCCAGAGACGAGGTGACTTTGTTTTTCACGTTGTCCAGCTGCGAATTATTAATATTAGTATAAGTATATTAGTGGTATTAGTAGTAGTAGTAGTAGTAGTTTTTGGGAGCAGCGAGTAGCGGGCTTTTTTATTATTGTTTAGTAGTAGTAGTAGTCGTAGTAGAAGTAGTAGTAGTTTTTGGGAGCAGCGAGTAGCGGGCTTTTTCTTTTATTATTGTTTACTTTTTTGTGCCCTTGAGTAGTAGTAGTAGTAGTAGTAGTAGTAGTAGTAGGTGGAGGTCGATCATCACCATCAATACGATAACTACACTTATTAATACCCCAAACGAAAGAAAGAAAGAAAAAAAAACACTGTAATCTGACTAGGCTATGTGAATTATTATATATGTCCGCAATGAGAACGAAAAACAGGAGTCTTATCACCAGCAGGGAAATGCATACCTCATCTGACATCGAGGTGGAGACGTTGAGGTCCTGGAAAGCCTGGTGCAGTAAGGCAATTCTGTTCTGTAAAAGGCGGTAGGTGTCCACGCCCTCTGCCCGCAAGGTCTGGTACTGTGGCCCCCTCTGAAAGCATTGATTGATTGATAGTTTATCGTTGCAAGTAAACAACAAAGGAGAAGGGAGGAGCATGCCATCCCAACCCCCAGGCAGGACAGAGTGTGATTATACAACTAAGGATACCTGTGGAAATAGCACCAGGAATGAGATTGGTATTATAAGACTTTCGCTTCTCACAATATCTATTTCTAAAGGCCAAGGAGGGGTTCACTCGGTATCTAATGAGTGCTTCTTGAGGTTCATGGTACAGAAGAAGGGTCAGACTGCCACCAGGGCCATAAAACTACCCCTGGAAATGCCCATAACTCCTACGAAAGCCTTGTCGAATATGTGTTCTTGCGTGGCGAAATGTCTTGCAAAACGAACTTAAAAAGATACAATGGTAGGGGACAAGGATGAAAGGCAATGGTCGACAATAAACTTATCAATCAATCAATCAATCAATTCGTATATAAACATTCATTATTTTTAGTACAGTTCATTTATATACCGTAATTACTCCAGTTTAAGGGAATATTTAGTATTTTGTTCATGATCTGAGTGCTAATAACAGGAATAGTTTGTACAATGATTGATTGATTGATTGATAGTTTATTGTTGCAAGTAAAACAACAAAGAAGGGAGGCTTTAACATGTCCTATAGCCTATGACCTCTCACTCGTACTTATAAACGAAGGAAAAAACAAACAAACAGGAAAATTATAAGCTCTGATAGAATAAATAAACAAGTGTCAAAATGAGGGCTAGTAAACATTTCATTGCATTTGATATTTGGGAGAAAGAGGGGAGAAGAGAGAGAGAGAGAGAGAGAGCACAGGAGTACCTACCAAGGGGCTATTCCCCAAGAAGTCGTGGTAGAGGACCTCCGCCAGACTCAGGGCCCAACACACGTACTGCAAAAGGTCAACTGTCGCCTCCGAGTTGTTATGCAAGTCTTCGTGGGTTCTGGAGGCCATTATGTCCTTGATCAGCCTCACCTTCTCCCTCACTGGCCCGCGATTCCACTTCGGCACGTCTGAGAAATAATATCCACAAATAAATGATAATAATACATGTCTAATTCCATTTCTTATAAGTCTCGTCACCTTTTGGGCATTTGTTATTGATTTTGGAGGCCACAGAGGAAATACATCGGGTTGCCATGAGTTTTTTTCTCCGTTCATATCGTAAAAGCCATTTAAAACTACCTACCGTCAGGCTCAAGACACCGCCCTTGGCAACCCCCGACAACATCTACGAGCGCCTTTTTAATTAAACAGACCTAACCTAACCTAAACTAACCCAATTCTTAGGCCATCAAGACTACCATCAAGGACTACCATCAAAACTACCATCAAAGACTACCATCAAAGACTACCATCCAAATATTTGTTACGATACATTCACGTTCCCTGTTCTGTTATTTTCTTGTTCCCTGTATTTCCATCCCTTCGCTCTTATGTCTAATGTATAATGGACCAGCAGAACACTATATAGGTTAGGTTAGGTTAGGTTAGGTTAGGTTAGGTTAGGTTACCCGGCAGGCCAAGCTGGTTCATGATGTGGGTGATGGAGTTCTCCCGCCAAGTGCGCAGGTCCACGGAGCACATCTTGAGGGGGGTACTCTCGGGGGTGTACATGAAGTCGAGCTCGAGGGGTATCACGAACGGCACTTGGAGGTTGAAGACGGCCCGAGGGAGGTCTCCGTCCGCCAGAAATGACTCACTGAGCGAACTGAGGGTATGGATGGCTAGACGGATTAGGAGACTGATTGATAGATAGGAAACTGTAGGGATGGATAAATAAACAGACTGATTGACGGATTGACTAACTGATTGATAGACAGGAAAATGTAGGGATAGATAAATAAACTGATTGACGGATTGACTGAGTGATTGATAGATAGGAAACTGTAGGGATGGATGAATAAACTGATTGACGGATTGACTGACTGATTGATAGATAGGAAACTGTAGGGATGGATGAATAAACTGATTGACGGATTGACTGACTGACTGATAGATAGAAAGATGGATGGATAGAAAAATAGACTGATTGACTGATTGATTGATAAACTGAAAGATGTATAGATGGATAGATTAGTAGATAAAATACTGATTGATTGGTTGTTTTATGAGTATCAGGCATTGATTGATTAATAGACTGATTGACTAACTGACTAATATGATAGACAGAAGGAAAGACATATAGATGGATAGATAAATAGATATATAGACTGACTGACTGATTTGACTTCATTTTACAAGTACAAGTTTTAGGAGCAGCGAGTAGCGGGCTTTTTTTATTATTGTTTTCTTTTTTGTGTGCCCTTGAGCTGTCTCCTTTGTTGTAAAAAAAAACATCATCTTGTTCTAAATGTATTGATTGACTGATAAACTGATTTGACTGACCGACTGATTTACAGACTGGATGGATAGATAAATTGATGTAGACTGAGTGACTGATTTGAATTGATTTTACGAATGATCACTTTTTTATATAAACTGAAAGTATATCAATAAACTAACTAACTGACTCATTTATAGACAGAAGGACATATAGAGATAGCTAGGTAAACAGGTAGGGCCTATATCTATCTAATAATCTAATAATAATAATCTAATAATCTAACTTGAAGCTGATCTTTCGAGTTTACAACCTTACGAATTTCATCACAAGCACCATCACCATCACCTCGTTCTGAAAGACACGTTCGTCCCGTCTCGTAGTCTCTGAACGGCTATTCCCTCGTCACCAGGTATGGCCGCCCTCCCTTCGTCCACCACCTGCACCGCCTCCACCAACACCTTGCCGCCCTCCGCCTCCCGCAGCTCCCATGGACGCTGTACGGGAACGGCGATGAAGAGGAGCAGGTCGGAGGGGAAGGAGGACGGCAGCTGCAGGTGCTCAAAGTCGGCTGGGTACTGTCGTAAGCCCTGGGACTGGAAAGAGAGGTAGAGTTAGTGGGAGTCGGTACGCGGGGCCCCATCGCTCAACTCCGCGTAGGTAAGGAGTGAGACTATAGTTATTAGCTTCAGGTGTGGAAATCCCGCAGAGTTTTGATGAATGGTTTGCCGATTTTTAATATTTCTTTTACGGTGCAACACAACATCGACAGCGAGGAGGAGGAGGAACAGGAGAAGGAGAAGAAGAAGGAGAGAGAGGGAGGAGGAAGAAGAAACTAACAATAATAAAAATACGTAGCCTAATCAAAATATCAGCCAGTGCTCCCCAAACAATACAAGCGCCTCCTTACCTGCCCCACATATGTTGTAACCAGCAGGAACAACACGAAGACGGACCCCAACATCGCTGCTCGCCTCTTCCGCAGCGGCGCCCGAAGTATATACTATAGGCTACCACAGGAGGGACCACAGAGAGACAAACAGACCTTTTGCGTTGTAGTTAGACCGTTGAGAGTCTGCTGGATCGCGTAACACCTGCTTGAAGAGAGGCAGGTGTGACACAGATGTGCTTAACTCTGAAATTCTAGCCTCAGAGGACCGGAAGAGTGGCATAGGTTGCATAGAAGAAACGCAAATGACACGGCGCTCAAGGGCCGATGCGACGGAGACTGTTAATTTTTTAGTTAGTGAAATTTAAGTCACTATCAGTAGCTCGGTGAAGATAGAAATATGTAGCTACCAATGGCTCAATCCCCTGCAGTGAACGGAGTGTGGAGTGACAATGCATAAGAGAGCTTGGCACCTCTCACGCAAGCCAAAGTTATTTACAGGTGATCTGCCTTGCACACCTGTTGGGGGATATACACGTGGCATGCACTGCAATATCACGAAAGGTAGAGTGGCCATGGTGCCTAGCTGATGGATATTCTCTCTCTCTCTCTCTCTCTCTCTCTCTCTCTCTCTCTCTCTCTCTCTCTCTCTCTCTCTCTCTCTCTCTCTCTCTCTCTCTCTCATGCCTATTCTTATTTTTTCCTTCTTTCTTTCTTTATCATTCTCTTCTTTCTTTCTTTCTTTCATATAATCTTTCATACATTTTTTTCTTTTTTATAACATTTTCTTTTATTCTTTTTTTTTTTTCTCTCTCTCTCTCTCTCTCTCTCTCTCTCTCTCTCTCTCTCTCTCTCTCTCTCTCTCTCTCTCTCTCTCTCTCTCTCTCTCTCATGCCTATTCTTATTTTTTCCTTCTTGCTTTCTTTTTCTTTTTTATCATTCTCTTCTTTCTTTCTTTCTTTCATATAATCTTTCATACATTTTTTTCTTTTTTATAACATTTTCTTTTATTCTTCTCTCTCTCTCTCTCTCTCTCTCTCTCTCTCTCTCTCTCTCTCTCTCTCTCTCTCATGCCTATTCTTATTTTTTCCTTCTTTCTTTCTTTTTCTTTCTTTATCATTCTCTTCTTTCTTTCTTTCTTTCATACAATCTTTCATACATTTTTTCTTCTTTATAACATTTTCTTTTATTCTCTCTCTCTCTCTCTCTCTCTCTCTCTCTCTCTCTCTCTCTCTCTCTCTCTCTCTCTCTCTCTCTCTTCCTCAGAATCACTCAGCAAGTATCATCACAATCATTTTCTGTTCCCTTACCAATCGAAAATTAAACATATATCCTTAATTTTGTTCATATTCATCTTCTGTGCCGACTTTCACGCTCTCTATGTGAATTTTCTGTGAAGTTTATTTATTATCCTTGTAAGTTTTCCTCATTATCACTCAATAGGGCTATCATCTGCGAAGCCAAGCTGCCTAACCATTTAATTACCATCCAAAACATTAATGATAGTTGGATTGTTTACATTTTGACCTTGTGTCTGAGGGTGTTAGATGACTTGACCTTCGCCTTCAACTAATGACCAAGTATCCTGTATAATGGGTATCTTAAGTCAACTATACATATACTTAATTTCTTATTAGAGTTTTATTTTGTATCTGAGTGCGTTGTTATGGTTTATATTGTGTTTTAGAGTGCAGTATTAAGGCAGAAAGTAGAATGCATGAGTTCGAACAAAGGAATGGCATGGTGGCTTGCATTAAGGGGACCGGCTGACTGACCTCCCCCTCATCAAATCTCTCTGGTTGGAAGCTGGAAAGGAAGACAGAAAGAAAACTAATTACAGGACACACGTAAAGGACGGAGGATCAAGGTGTCAAGGCCTAAGAAGCGATACACAGCGTCAGAGGCCCGCAGGAGGGGAAGAAAGAAGGGCGGGTGGCTGTGTGATGGGTCTCGCCCCTCGCCTCCACTGTCATGTTGAGGTGAGGGAAGGGGCTGGGGGGCAGATAACAGTACGATACAGTGGGATACACTCTGTCAAGCCACTGTTTGACTTGTTCTGGAAGTCATGGTGATCCTCAGTGGGGACAAAATTCCTTGTTATTGAATTTGATATTGTCCCACACTTATTTTTTTCCTTTTGGTTAATATATCTTTTATGGTAGCCATCTCACGGGAGGTCATTATGTATATTTTGTGTTGTATCCCTTTCTCTGAATGCAGTGTGGTACCAACCAGGTTCTGAGAAACTAAAGAATCTTCAAAATATTGACTATTGATTGTTGCTGTCCTGCTTAGGGTTTATTATCTGTAAAACATAATTTTGGAATTTTGGAATGTGTCTCAGGGGTGAAGGGAAGAAGTGTGGAGTGGTGGAAGAAGTGAAGCAACAGACTTTAAAGTGGTTTGGCCACATGGAGCGAATGGAGAAGAGTAAGATGACCAGAAGGGTGTATGTGAGTGAGATAGAGGGAGGGAATGTTAGAGGACGACCTCCAGTGAAATGGAGGGATAGGGTGCAAGAGTACGTTAGGGAGAGGGGGGAAAGATCTTTGAGAAACTTTGAGCAGGCAAGAAGGGAGTGTCTGGATAGAGAAAGTTGGAAGCTCTTCTGCCATGGCCATCCCCTGGTGGGAGCTCCTGGGAGCAGGCGTCGATGAAATGATGATGAAAACATAATAAAACTTCGGTAAATTTGTAGCACTTCACCAGTCAATTAATCTCAACAGAACTAGTTTTTGGCCTGTTTTGAATGAAGAATTGTCATTTCTATCATCATCGCTTTTTTTTTTTTTTTTTTTTGCCCCCAACCCAGAGACATAAAATTTTTAGATTTAAATTTTTAGAAAACAGACCATTCAAAACAGAAAAAAATCTACCAACTAAAAAGTTCATTTAAACACAAATGCATTTAAACTAACGCATAACCTAACATAACCTAACTAACCTAACCTAACCTAACCTAAAACCAACTAAACCTAACAACAACAACACTATAACACCAACCTAACCTAATCTAACCCTAACCTAAACTAACCTAACCTACCCCACCTAACCTAACCTAACCTAACCTAACCCCAACCCCAACCTAACCTACCCTAACCTAACTAACATAACATAAAACTAACCTAAACTTAACACTAACTAAACCCCAAACTAACCTAAACAACACTAACTAACTCAACAAACCTCTAAAACAACGCTAACCTCCCTCCTCTATATATTCCCAAGAGGGTGTTTATAGGATGGGTTACTCAGAAGATTGACTCTTCTTAATGGTCAGGATGGTCAAAAGCATCTGGTGTATCTCAGACTACTACATAAAACTTCTGATGTTTGACTACCACCAGACGATGCTTGGTGGGGGGATGCTGCCTGGCTCTGAGGGCAGCACGACCGTCCAGGCAAGGATTGCGAGGTGTTGAGCGGCTGCAGTTTCAGGAAGTCAGGTTGAAGGTGTGGAAAGCTGCTCCGTGCCTGCTATGTAATGAGAGTCAGTGCAGTGCCTTCCACACCTCTGCTAGTGTCAGTAAAAAGAGGAAAGAAAAAGATGCGAAGGTAAGTCTTTCATGGATAATATTTTGCATGCTCTCTAGGTTTTCTGATTTTTGGTTGGGTATACTTGCGAATCTTCTATACACTATTCCTTTTTGTATATACTTCACACACACACAAATACACTCACACTCATCATCTTTGCTCATCTTTTCCCCGTGTCTCTTCTACTTTCTTCCCTTCCCTTCTTTTCTTCTTGGGGTTTGTTTATTGCTTTTTTTATTTGCTACTCTGCAACTCACTATGTTTACTATCTTTACTAGGCATTATCTCCACCTTCAAGCAACAGTTTCCTTCCACAACTACCATGACTTGTTACTTAGTGTGTCATATTTTTTTTACTACTATTCTGCAGTTTACATTTTCTGCCCTTGAATCGCATCATTTAGAGAAGTATTTATCGATACGTTCATCTTTTCAGTTTATGTATTTTATCCTTCTTTTTCAGAATGCGGTACATGTGAACCCCAAAGCCTTGAAGCTGGAGAAACCGAAGACGCGTGTTGTGTCCATCTGGAAGAACATGACCGTGCTTGAGTTGGCCAGGAGTCTTGAGAGGGATTTAGGTGCGTGGGCCATCCGGTATTTCAGTGCAAGAACTCACTCTGTCCCTCTTTATGGCTGATATGGCTATGGCTTACTCTGTCCCTCTTTATGGCTGTTATTAGTTTAGTCCTTCCTGCTGTGGCAAAAGCTCTTATGTCACGTTTTCACCTGGACCTGTTTGCCCTAATTTCATCTACAGTTTTTGTGGTGCTAATTTGTTATTCTAAATGCTTTGACCCATCCACTGCAATTGGTGTGGAGTTGGCCTTCAGTGGTAGCCTGGTAACATACACTCCCAGGTCTTTCTCTATCTCTGTGGTGGATAGTGGAGTGTTTCCCATGTGGTATCGGTGTGCTGGATATCCCCTCCCAAGGTGCATGGCTTTACATTTTTCTTCATTGAATTGTAGCAGCCACTTTTTGTTCCATTCCTGTAGCTTGGTGATGTCTACTTGTAGGAAATCCGCAGTCAAGGGGTTAAGTGTCTCGAATGAGGAAGATTAGGTGACTGGGATTGATTCTGCATTTTTATTTTGTTATTTGTTCATTATTTGTGTTACTCAATTATTTTATTTTATTTATATTTTAGTGGCATATGATAAATCACCCTTTGTTTTGTGTGAGCTCGACTGATTCCTGTAAAAACACAAATGGTTAGCAGTAAACAGACATAAGGAAAAGCACCCAGTCACACACGCCTCTCCCTGCAGACACGGTATTCGAGATCTTCCTGTACGTGGAGGGCAGCGACTCCTACGACCACCCCGGGGCACCCATCACCAACCTACGGGTGGCTCAGGAGGCTGTCAAGCGGGCCGGCTGCCGCTTCAGGATTGAGGGAAACCCGGCGAAGGAGCAGGAACACAAGACGAAAAATAAGGATGCCTTCAGGAGGTAAAATATTTTAGTTTTGGTGGAAGTATGGATAGCCAGCACCTTATGATATAAATCAACAAAGTATGACCTCACATTGTTGTATAGAAAGTCTCATTAGTAAGGAAGCATATATGAATTTTTTGAGTCAAGACCTATAGTAACTGTTTGGGTTTTGTTAGGTTAGGTTAAGTTTAGGGTATCTTCAAACACATGATTGCCAGCACCTTATGGTATAAATCAACAAAGAATGACCTCACTTTGTTGTATAGAAAGTCTCATTAGTAAGGAAGCATATATGAATTTTCTGAGTCAAGACCTATAGTAACTGTTTAGGGTTTTGTTAGGTTAGGTTAGGTTAAGTTTAGGGTATCTTCAAACACATGATTGCCAGCACCTTATGGTATAAATCACAAAGAATGACCTCACTTTGTTGTATTGAAAGTCTCATTAGTAAGGAAGTATATGTGAATTTTCTGAGTCAAGACCTATAGTAACTGTTTGGGTTTTGTTAGGTTAGGTTAGGTTAAGTTTAGGGTATCTTCAAACACATGATTGCCAGCACCTTATGGTATAAATCAACAAAGAATGACCTCACTTTGTTGTATAGAAAGTCTCATTAGTAAGGAAGCATATATGAATTTTCTGAGTCAAGACCTATAGTAACTGTTTAGGGTTTTGTTAGGTTAGGTTAGGTTAAGTTAGGTATCTCTTCACACATGATTTTGCCAGCAATGATAGTAACTGTTTGGGTTTTGTTAGGTTAGGTTAGGTTAAGTTTAGGGTATCTTCAAACACATGATAGCCAGCACCTTATGGTATAAATCAACAAAGAATGACCTCACTTTGTTGCATAGAAAGTCTCATTTGTAAGGAAGCATATATGAATTTTCTGAGTCGAGACCTATAGTAACTGTTTGGGGTTTTGTTAGGTTAGGTTAGGTTAAGTTTAGGGTATCTTCAAACACATGATAGCCAGCCACGTAGGGTATAAATCAACAAAGAATGACCTCACTTTGTTGTATAGAAAGTCTCATTAGTAAGGAAGCATATATGAATTTTCTGAGTCGAGACCTATAGTAACTGTTTGGGGTTTTGTTAGGTTAGGTTAGGTTAAGTTTAGGGTATCTTCAAACACATGATAGCCAGCCACGTAGGGTATAAATTAACAAAGAATGACCTCACTTTGTTGTATAGAAAGTCTCATTAGTAAGGAAGCATATATGAATTTTCTGAGTCAAGACCTATAATTAACTGTTTGAGGTTTTGTTAGGTTAAGTTAGGGGTATCTTGAAATGCATGATAGCCAGCACCTTATGGTATAAAACAACAAAGAATAACCTCACTTTGTTGTATAGAGTCTCATTAGTAAGGCAGCATATATGAATTTCCTGAGTCAAGACTTGTAGTAACTGTTTGGGTTTTGTTAGGTTAGGTTAAGTCTAGGGTATCTTGAAACACATAGCCAGCCCCTTATGGTATAAATCAACAAAGAATGACCTTACTATGTTGTATAGAAGTCTCATTACTAAGGAAGTATATGTGAATTTTCTGAGTCAAGACCTATATTAATTGTTTGGGGTTTTGTTAGGCTAGGTTAGGTTATGTGGAGCTTTTTTTTGTGGAAGTAACAAAGTATGATAAGATTTGGTGGAATAGTCCATTGAATCAGGATATAGTGCATCGTGGAGCAGGTGAATAGGCTAAAAATTTAAAACAAAGACTGAGGTAGATCAGTGTTTTTTCACCCACCTGTTCACTGATCCTCCTCCACCCAGGCCACCAGCAGAGGAGGACAAGCTGGTCCGTCGGTCGCCAGTGGTCACCATCATGGGCCACGTGGACCATGGCAAGACCACCCTCCTGGACAGCCTCCGACACACCTCCGTGGTCCAGTCAGAGCATGGCGGCATCACGCAGCACATCGGAGCATTCTCAGGTCAGCATGACGACACAGGGGGGACATGGTGTTGACGTGGGCTGAGTGTATTCAGTTCATTTGCAGGTTTTACACTCCTAGGGTATGTTTGCCATTTTTTTTTACACCATTCCAATTAGTGTTATTTGGGGTGTGGTGGTTTAGTGTGTTACAAACTTCATCTTTCCTCTCTCCTCAGTGGAAATGGAGAGCGGGGAGCGGGTCACCTTCCTGGACACCCCCGGCCATGCAGCGTTCAGGGCCATGCGGGCGCGGGGGGCCATGGTGACGGACCTGGTGATCCTGGTGGTGGCGGCCGATGATGGGGTGATGGCCCAGACCAAGGAGTCCCTCAGCATGGCCCAGGAAGCTAATGGTGAGTGGAGCAAAGGGTATCCAGGGGGAAGATTTATTTATTTTTTTTTTTTTTTCAGGAAGCCAGCTGGGATAAATGACTGTTTGCCCTTCCTGAAGTGTAATGGCATTTGTAATATTTTGTGAAACCCTAACCTCATAGCCCCTGTTGTTTTCTTTGTCACCCTCTCACTCTATTCCTCCCTCTTCCAGTGCCTATTGTGGTGGCCATCAACAAGATCGACAAGCCTGGAGCAGATGTGGTGAGTGCGTTAGAGATTCTTTCCGCTTCCATAATTAACCTGTCCGCTGCAGTTGGCATGGATTTGGCCTTCACTGGTAGCCTGATAACATATACTCCCAGGTCTTTCTCTGTCTCTGTGGTGGATAGTGGAGTGTTTCCCATGTGGTATTGGTATGCTGGATTTCCCCTCCCAAGGTGCATGACTTTACATTTTTCTTCACTGAATTGTAGCAGCCACTTGTTGCTCCATTCCTGCAGCTTGGTGATGTCTTCTTGTAGGAAATCTGCAGTCAAGGCCTTAAACCCATATTGTCAGGAGCACAGATTAGTTAATTAAATGACAAAACTTTATGGGCGTTGTTACTGTTTTATTATTTATGCACTTTTAAACTTTTTTCAACTCAAGACCAGAACTTATACAATATCATCCCTCCATCCCCTTATCTCTCAGGCCCACACCAGGAGGATGCTGCTGAACGCCGGAATACAGCTGGAGGAGCAAGGGGGCGAGGTGCAGGCAGTGGAGGTGTCAGCGCTGAACGGCCTCAACTTGGATCAGCTGATGGAGGCTGTGGTGACCCAGGCCGAGCTGCTGAACCTTCGTGCCGACCCTAATGGTGCAGTGGAGGGAGTCGTGGTGGAGTCCAGAACAGACCCAGGACGAGGAAAGGTAAATAATTGGTCTTTGGAAATGTCAGTGAGAGGGAAGACTAAAAAAATAAAATAATAATAACAGGAAGGAACTGAATTAGGGATGGTGTGTGTTTTGGCTTGTTTTATTTGTAAGTAATATAATTTATGAGTACGTTTACAGAAGTTGGTCCGTATTTATGGTGTCACAGGAATACACATACTGTTTTTCCCTTAGCAGAAAGACAAGTTGAAGCAAATTTTACTAAGAGAAGATTGGAAACTGAAGGAGAGGAAAGAGAAATTGGAGTTAAAAGAATGGCTATAATTTTTGTCAGTCTGCTTCTTTGTTCTGTATATCCTTAACTGAAACATTCCCACTCTAGTGCCTCCCCACGGGTATACTTACCCCCGCACCCTACATTCCAGCTGGCAACATGTGTGATCCAGCGGGGAACTCTCTCCCGTGGGGCCGTCCTGGTGGCTGGTACGGCGTGGGCCAAAGTGAGGAACATGTTTGATGACGCTGGACGCTCCATCAAGTCTGCTCCCCCGTCCACCCCTGTAGAGGTATTCCCAAGTGCTTGTTTGATCTTACCTCTTCCAGTTGACCCTTGAAGTCTTAGATTATGAAGAGGATAACTTTGCCCTCATTTCCCATAGATCCTTGTCCATATTTTCCCAGCCCCTTGTCCATATTTCCCCCTTATCTTTAGTTTAATGAGGAAAAAGTAGAAAGAAAATAACACTTATTAGATAAATCCAGAAATGCTTTTTATTACTCTTCCTTTAATGTACTGCACTAACTAATTTCTCTTTTTACTTCTTCACCTGTTTCTTTAAGTTCTCTCTTACATTTTGATACTCCTAAACTTCCTCTCCTCCCCTCCCTGAGATGCTGTTTGAAGGTGGGAACTGTAAGAAACTAACCCAGAATTCTATGTGTGAATTCAACCCAGACTATCTTCTTATGGCCCATCTTGCCTCTTAAAAGTTATATAGGAACATGCAATCCAAATTATGGTCAGTAAGTAGATATATATAATGCAAACCCTTAACTCATTAGAGAAAAGAGTTAGGGATTAGGAGAACTTAGCAAGCCCAAATTGTTAAGTTAATCATGTTACATCCTCTCCATCCTCTTTTCCTTTTTTGCAGGTGATTGGGTGGCGCCAGCTGCCCTCCGCCGGGGATGTGGTGCTGGAGGTGGAGGGCGAACGGCGGGCAACGGAGGTGGTGGAGTGGCGGCAGGCGGAGCAGGAGCGGCTGAAGCAGGCGGAGGACGAGGCGGCTATCCAGGAGAAGCTACAGGAGCACCTCAAACAGTACCGGGCGCAGAGGGAGGAGAAGAGGAAGAGGGGGATAAGGTGAGAGATGAAGGAAGAAGGGAAGCTGGAAGATGTGAGATAGAAGGAAAATGGAAATAAGGAGAGATGGCAGCAAGATGGAAATAAAGGGAGGTAGAGAAGGAAGATGGTAAGATAAGAAAATGGGATGAAGGTGAGATGGAAGGAAATGGAATAAGGGGAGATAAAATGAAGATTGGAATAAATAAAATGGAAGGAAAAGGTAATAAGGTGAAATAGAAGGACAATGTTAGATAGAAGAAAGATGGGAATAAGGGGAGAGGGAAGGAAAATGGGAAGAAATATGAGGTAGAAGTAATATGGGAATAGGGTGAGGGAGAAGGAAGAAGGGAAGATAAAAGAAATATGAGAAGAAAATGATGTAGAAGAGAGATGGAAAGTGAAGAGGGATGAGGGAGAGAGATGGCAGAAGATAGTTAGCAACCCTTTATTAACTAACACCCTAAACACTCCTCCTTTTGGTTGGTGACAGATACAAGCTCCGCCAGAGAGGACCGCGGCCAAAGGAAGTCATCGAGGTGTCTGGGCCGCCTCGGGTGTCGCTGGTGCTCAAGGGGGACGTGGATGGGTCGGTGGAGGCGCTGCTGGACACCCTCGACACCTACTACAGCACCGAGTGTGAGCTGGATGTCATCAGCTATGGGGTCGGGGATGTCACCTCCACGGATGTGACGATGGCTGCTGCTTTCTCGGGTACAGGGTAGAGTTTGTGTGTAATAATTTGTCAGGTTAGGTTTGTTACATGATTGTTCTTTATGGCTACTAAGAGACATTTTTCATCAGTCTGTCACTCAATTTAATCTGTGGATACGGAGACTCGTTTCTCACAAGTCTGTCAGTCCATATTGTAAGCTTTTGACTCATCAGGGTTGAGTTATACCTTAGCCACCAGACACTAAACTGGTCCAGAAGCCCCCCTGCCTTCCCCCTCCAAGATAACATTGACTTGTAACTCCAATCAGCTCCCATAGTTATGTAAGGAGGTGTAGTTACAGGAGCTTATACTAAATAATTTGAGTTTTTTTCCACCCAGGCATCATCTACACCTTCAATGTGGACGTGCCCAAAGACATAAGAGCCCAGGCCCAGAAGGAAGGTGTGACCATATCGGAGCACAAGGTCATCTACCACCTCATTGACCACCTCAAGGAACAGATCTCCGCACGGCTGCCCCTCAAGGAAGAGGAGGAAATACTTGGTGGGTCGTAGGAGGCTTCTTATCAATCTTGTTGTATATTCCCTTCCATCAATAACTGGTAAAATAACACCCATTATTACTCCTGCAGGTGAGGCCAACGTCCTGGAGGAGTTCGTCATCACGGAGGGCCGCAAGAAGGTGCCGGTGGCTGGGTCCCGATGTGTGAAGGGCACCCTCAAGAAGAATGCCTTGTTCAGGGTGGTGCGGGGACAGGATAACATTCACGAGGGTCAGTCACTTGTGGAGAATTATCAGAGAAACTACAGTGCATTTGTAAATTTGTATGAACCATTTATATGTAAACTAACATAATAATGCTGTAAATAATCTTGAAATGTGGACCGCTGAGTGCCAGTTATCGAAGTCAAGGCAGCCCAGCATTTGAGCCACCTGTGAGCTTAAGGTCACCATGCCAGAGGCTTTAGCAGTAATTTGCCAGACACTTGGGTCCCACACCATTAACACAGTCCTATAGTGTGCATTGACTTCTACTTGGAGGGCCTGAGTTTGACCCCTGGCACTCAGCGACGAACACTTTTGGCATCCATAAACAGTTGATCACTGCCAGGATTGCTGCTGTCCTATCTGGCTGTACTTCGCCAGTGACACAAGTCGTTATTACAGGTGAGCTGTCCTCCATGCGGCACCTGAAGGATGAGGTGGAGAGCATAGCGCGAGGGAAGGAGTGTGGCCTGCGCTTCGCCGATGAAGAGCTCCGGTTCCAGCCCGGCGACACCCTCATCTGTTATAAAATCAATCTCGTTCCTCAGAGAAGTGACTGGGATCCAGGTTTCTAAGTAAAAGGAAGCAGAGCATACATTTGTAACATTCTATTGCTATTATACTGTATGTTAATGGATTCACTCTGTATCAGATCTTTACATATTGTGTATACCCATGAAGCCCTGTGAATAAGTTGTTAATAAATTTTAGTAATATTTTTAGCAGGACCTTTACTGATCCCCTACAACCCTAACAGGACACAACAGGGATGAGGAACCCAAACTATAGAGCTGTTACTACTGCTAAAGTCACTATCATCACCCTCGCTTGTAAAGGCCCGTCCACACGATCCACTTGTGCCTGCTGAAAACCTAGTACTTTTTCAGCAGGCACAAGCGGTAAGCCTGTCAACGGGCAGACCGCTCGCCTGTACTCGAGAGCACTGCTCAATCATGCAGACGGGCCTTAACCATGTAAGAAAATGATTTATCCACTTACCTCTCCACTTAATTTTCTTATACTTTTCTGCTCCTTCAGCCTCTCCATTCGTCACAGGGCGCCAGGGAGGGTCTGGGGTAATCACGGGCACATCACTTCAAATAATAACCAAGAGAGTAGGGTGTCCACATGGCTCCTATGACGCCTCTTCCACCTCCTGCCAGGTGTCATCTACAGTGTGGGGGAAAATTAATAAAAAAAGCAAAAAGGTGTTGGAAGAAATTAATATAAAGCAAAAAAGTATTGAGAAATTAATAAATGCATAGTGTAGTACCTTACATACCTCATTTATAGTACCTCAATGTAGTATACCTCATGCTTCAAGGACACGTCTTACCAATATTGAAGAGAGGAAGTTCCATATTCTCCCTGACACTAGTAGAGGCAGGGAGGCATCGCGTGTGCTGGAGTCTCGCGTGTCCTTGATCCTGGAGTCTAGAGTGTCCTTGATCCTGGAGTCTCGCGTGTCCTTGATCCTGGAGTCTCGCGTGTCCTTGATCCTGGAGTCTCGCGTGTCCTTGATCCTGGAGTCTGTCGCAGCAGCATCAAGAGTTCTGGAAAAAAAAGCGATAACTTAGATAAAAAAAAAAAATGATCATCCAGTTAAGGTAAAAAGAGCGGCTGTATCATCCTAACAGCTATTTTCTTGTTCTTCGGAAACAATTATTACCAAGTTTCCTGATCGCAAAGAAACATACTGTATTGAAAAAAATCATTTGTTCCATTGGTCTAACTCTAAATGATAACATAACGCGCGTTTTGTTTGAGGAGTTAACCGAGAACCACTTAACGACCCATTACCGCCATCTATCTTGCCCCTAAACGACCTTATTGGAACAACCACTACCTACCAAACAAGCTCTTAGGGCCGCTTTCAGTCACTTTGTTTGTTTTAATCGTTACCAATGGCGGCGATCGACGCTATAGTTTTACACGTGAAACTGGCCTATGGGGTAGTGGTGGCTGCAGAGGAAGCGAGAGGTATTGAGAGTGTGTGGCAAGGTGCGGGTCTCGGGCTAACCTCGCAGCCGCCACTCCCCCATCGGCCAGTTTTACGTGGAAATACTATAGCAACGATCGCCGCCATTAGTAACGGTCAAACCAAACAAAATGACTGTGAAATCGGCCCTAAGAGCTTGTTTGGTAGGTAGTGTTTGTTCTAATAAGGTCGTTTAGAGGCAAGGTAGATGGAAGTAATGGCTCGTTAAGTGGTTCTCGGTTCACTCCAAACGACAATGACACTTCCCTCCGAACCGTCACGCGCTCGTTATCTCGTCACACCTCTAATCATGCACGGGAAGCTCCTCTAAATGTTGCATGCAGCCAAATTCTCTCTTTGAGCCTCCCAAGTTCTTGTCACGTATTCTTAAAGCACGAGACCCTCACCCCGGAGGAACTAGGCGGCTCAGCACACGTCCGTCTTACCCAAGGGTGAGTGAGGAACTGCGCGGAGTTGGGGACAATGGAGGGTCGAAGCATGGATCCTGGAACACCGAACGAGACAGTAAGAGGAAACAAACCATCATCAGCGTTAGTTAGGGTTTCCTCATTTCTTGTTCTTTGATGAGCGGTGCAACAACCTGATGGAGCTTACCGTACGAGGACAGGAGATATTGTAAGAGGCTAAGGAGCTAAATTACGAAATGAGCGTTAAGATAGTTAGTTAAGTTTGCTGAGTTTATTTTTATAGCAAAGGAGACGGCTCAAGGCAGAAGTTACTGGCGACAACATATAAGGCAGGGATTAATAAGGCAGAGAAGAAGAAGAAGAAGAAGACGGCTCAGGGGCAACAAAAAGGGCGCAGAGAAAAAAAGCCCGCTACTCACCGCTTCCATAATAGACAAATGTTGAGTAGCCAGAAGAGAGGTCAATTTCGGGTGGAGAGGTGCCTTGAGTTTGCTGCTTTCTTAATGACTGAAGCTCCTACAGAGTGCTGAGGTCGTCACAGAGCATTGCGGGACATCCAGAGAAGCACGATTTAAACAATGATGATTTGACTGATTGATTGATTGACTGATTGATTGACTGGGGCATTTCACCGTGGCGCTGTGGTTGCCATGGTCATATAGCACTGAAAAAAACAAAACGGTTGACTGAAATGACGTATAAAATTGTGATTATCAAACTCATAAAATAAAACAAGTGATGAAATATGCACAGTTTTGTTACAGTAACCCCTAAGAAAGGCCTACAGGAAATGGAGGAGCCTGTATAAATATGTATCCATGTATTTACCTCATGTATTTACCTCATCAATATGTATCCGTCTTTGAAAAGCTATAGAAAAGGTGGGTTGAGTGGCGTGCAGGGGCGAAGGTGTGTGTCAAGGTGTGTAGGCCTATACCTCAACTATATGTGTACGTAAAGACACACAAAGGAGGGGAGAGGGTGTAGAGGAATGCAGGGGGATGAGGTTGTGCATGAAGTGCCAGCATATGTATCCGTCTTTGAAAAGCTATAGAAAAGGTGGGTTGAGTGGCGTGCAGGGGCGAGGATGTGTGTCAAGGTGTGCAGGCCTATACCTCAACAATATGTGTTCGTAAAGATACACAAAGGAGGGGAGAGGGTGTAGCGGGCTTGTTTTTTTTCTCTGCACTCTTTTTGTTGCCATTAAGCAGTCTCCTTTGTTGTAAAAAAAAATAAAATCACCAAACTTAAGGGGGAGTTGCCTTAAAATGAAAACATATACATTTACTTATTCTTGAGACAAATAAATAAGGGTTTTAAGTTAGGGGATGTTGATAGAGAGCAGAACAATGGTTTAATGGAAGAGGTACTGAAAGAAAATGGGGTTAGGGTTGCCGGGGGTGAGGATTAAGGGGGGGCTACTCTAAAACTAAGAGAAAATGGGGTCAGGGTTGCCTTAACTAAATTTCTCAACGCTCTTTTCGTAATTTACCTTCTTAGCCTCTTACGATATCTCGGTCGGTATTATAAGACAGTTTCACTTTTCACATCAGCTATTTCTAAAGGTCAAAGAGGAGGTCAGTCGGGTTCTAGTGAGTGTTTCTTCAGGTTCATGGTGCAGGAGGAGGGTCAAACTAACACTAGGGTCATAAAACTACTCCTGGAAATGCCCACAACTCCTATGAAAGCCTTGAGGGGGTCAGTCGGGTTCTAGTGTTTCTTCAGGTTCATAGTGCTGGAGGAGGGTCAAACTAACACTAGGGTCATAAAACTACTCCTGGAAATGCCCACAACTCCTATGAAAGCCTTGTCAAATATGTGTTCTTGGGCGACGAAGTGTTTTATAATACGACCCCTCCTGTCCTCGTAAGATAAGGTCCATGCAGGGGGCTGAGGTAGTGTATGGAGTGCCAGGCTGAGGGGGTGCCAGTGCCTCACACCACCACACACAAAGCCGCCGCCGCCTCAGTCTGGGAGCGGCGGCTGGTGGGCACACACGTCTGGTCGCCCCTCGGAAGACACGTGCTTCAAGGAACTGACCCCGCACCTCCCTCCGCTACCTTCCCCGCCCTTGTGCTGCACGGAGAGGACGGTGGTGACCTGCCCTAACCTGGCGTGACCTGCCCCGTTGTCATGTACCCCCCCGGTAAGTGAGTGTCCCCCCTTGGGCCGAGGGTGCCGTCCCCGCGGAGTACCCGTCCCCACGCGTTGCTTCCTCTGACGAAATAAGCTTCCTGCACACACACACACACACACACACACACACACACACACACACACACACACACACAAAGGAAAGGCTGGATTAATGTAGATATGGAGGCGGGACTATTAGAGCTTAGCTTGGGCCCTGTAGACTACAAATAGGTAAATACACACACACACACACACACACACACACACACACACACACACACACACACACACACTAGTAACAGATAAACAGATACGGGAATAAATTAATTAACGAAAGAATTTATAAAACTAAAAAGAACAAAGTTAGTGGATGATATTATGATGAATTCGTGAAAGAGAGAAATTTGAACTTGACTAAATCCTGTATACATATTATTACGCGCGCACACACACACACACACACACACACACACACACACACACACACACACACACACACAAACAAACAAACAAACGCACACACACACGCACGTCACACACTTCCTGATGCCCTGTGACTCACTTTTTTTAATGCTAAACGCCATTCACGGAAGACAACAACAACAAACACAACACCTGCACGAAACGTAAACAACACACACACACACACACACACACACACACACACACACACACACACACACACACACACACACACACACACACACACACACACACACACACACACACACACACACACACACACACACACGGAACGCACGCAGGTGAGGTCCGAACGATCACTCTTGCTCCTGATGATGATGGTGATGATGATGATGGTGATGGTGATGATGGTAATGATGATGATTGTGATGATGATGATGATGGTGCCTTTAAATAGCTAGGCCTACTGTATATACTAAAATTAGGAGCTTCGAGTCGATAGGCCTATTCTTCCCTTGCTCTTGATTTTGATATAGTAACGTGACCTTTGACCTAACTTTTCATTTAACTTAACTTGATCTCTGACCGTTTTTTTCTTCTTATTTTAATCTCTTGCCACTTTTGTCGTCTGTCATTAAAGTTTTTATTCTCTCTCTCTCTCTCTCTCTCTCTCTCTCTCTCTCTCTCTCTCTCTCTCTCTCTCTCTCTCTCTCTCTCTCATCCTTTAATCTTCAACCTTCTTTCTTCTTTTTTCTTCTTCTTTTGTAATCTTTGACCTCTGACCTTTCACTCTTTCACCCCCCATCACTTAACTTTAGCACCTTGACCTTTTCCTCTACTTTTGACCTCGTGATCCCTGACCCGTGACCCTCAACACCTAATTTTTGAGTCGCTCCTTCAATCCCTATCAGTTCACCTCGATTTTTTTTAACCCCCTTTTTTTTACAGCAGAGGAAACAGCTCAAGGGCAAAAAAAGGGAAACGATAATGAAAAAAGGCCCGCTCCTCACGATTCCTATAAAAGAGTTAAGAGGAGTGGCCGAAAGAGAGGTCAATTTCGGGAGGAGAGGTGTCGTGATACCCTCCTCTTGAACCTTACCACACACACACACACACACACACACATACACACAACCCTCCCCACCACCACCACCACACACACACACACACACACACACACACACACACACACACACACACACATATACGCCGTGAACCCTGATATCTGGCGCTGACTAATTCATTCATCTATTCTTTAGCTACATACAGTAAGAAAGGCTACCAGGGAATATAATGACAAAAAATAGGTTACCATTCCTCCTGTCAGAAATGGAAATGGACAAGATGGTAATGTTAAAGATGGAGACCGGTGAAGTATACGCTTTTATATAAACAAGCATCAATAAGAAGAACTGAGCGACCGTCAGTGTAAAAATGATAAAGAAACGCAATAAAAAAATAGGCTACCATTCATCCTATCAGCAATGGAAATGGAAAAGATTGTAATGTTAAAGATGAAGACCGGTGAAGTATACGCTTTTATATAAACAAGCATCAAAAAGAAGAATTAAGCGACCGTCAGTGTAAAAATGATAAAGAAACACAATAAAAAAATAGGCTACCATTCATCCTATTAGCAATGGAAATGGAAAAGATTGTAATGTTAAAGATGAAGACCGGTGAATTATACGATTTAATGGAAGCAAACATCATATTATAACATGACACTCTCAAGGCCTTACGTAGACGATAAAAAAGCTAATAGAGAAACAGATAAACGAGAAATTAAATAAGAAAAAGGAAATATTAGCCTTCCACGCATACAGTAGAAAGAACGACGTCATCCCTTCTAGTAAAAACACCTCCAAGTCAACTCCTATACAAAAAAAACAAGGAAGTGACTGAGCAATCCATCCTTTTAGACCTTCCACGCATACAGTAAAAAGAACAAAGACCTCCACGTCAACTCCTATAAAAAAACATCCCTTCAAGTAAAAACACCCCCAAGTCAACTCCTATATAAAAAAAAACAAGGAAGTAACTGAGCAATCCATCCTTTTAGCCTTCCACGCATACAGTAGAAAGAACAACGACCTCCACGTCAACTCCTATAAAAAACATCCCTTCAAGTAAAAACACCTCCAAGTCAACTCCTATACAAAAAAAAAACAAGGAAGTGACTGAGCAATCCATCCTTTTAGACCTTCCTCGCATACAGTAGAAAGAACAACGACCTCCACGTCAACTCCTATAAAAAAACATCCCTTCAAGTAAAAACACCCCCAAGTCAACTCCTATACAAAAAAAACAAGGAAGTAACTGAGCAATCCATCCTTTTAGCCTTCCATGCAGTAGAGTGAATAATAGCGGGCAGTCAGTCACGCCCCGTCTGAGCCTTTTGCATGCCGGAGCCGCCGCCACAAAACGACCGCGGCGCATGACAGCCCGAGACGACGAGGAGAGTAAACAAACACGACCGCGAGCGTGCGAGGGTTGTCACTACATCAAGGGACCGTGTTGACCGCCATTGACCGAGAGATAGATAGAAAGATAGAGAGATAGCTAGATGGATAGAGAGATAGCTAGATGGATAGAGAGATAGCTAGAGAGATAGAGAGATAGCTAGATGGATAGAGAGATAGCTAGATGGATAGAGAGATAGCTAGAGAGATAGAGAGATAGCTAGATGGATAGAGAGATAGCTAGAGAGATAGAGAGATAGCTAGATGGATAGAGAGATAGCTAGAGAGATAGAGAGATAGCTAGATGGATAGAGAGATAGCTAGATGGATAGAGAGATAGCTAGATGGATAGAGAGATAGCTAGAGAGATAGAGAGATAGCTAGATGGATAGAGAGATAGCTAGAGAGATAGAGAGATAGCTAGAGAGATAGAGAGATAGCTAGAGAGATAGGGAGATAGCTAGATAGATAGGTAGATAGATTATTATTATTATTTGGCACTACATTAAGGAACCGTGTTGACCGTCATTGACCGAGAGATAGATAGAAAGATAGAGAGATAGCTAGAGAGATAGGGAGATAGCTAGAGAGATAGGTAGAGAGATTATTATTATTATTAGGCTATTTCTGAAGTGTTAAAATGTTTCCAAACGTAGAATAGAGAAAATAATAGAGAAAATAAGATACGAAAACAGTAAAAAAAAGCCGTAAAATGATAAACACAGAGAGAGAGAGAGAGAGAGAGAGAGAGAGAGAGAGAGAGAGAGAGAGAGAGAGAGAGAGAGAGAGAGAGAGAGAGAGAGAGAGAGAGAGAGAGAGAGAGAGAGAGAGAGAGAGAGAGAGAGAGAGAGAGAGAGAGAGAGAGTCTTCGTATAAATAGTTCCACAATAATATTAAAAAAAAGAATTAGCCTACCACATAGAAAAAGCAAGAAAATAAAACAATTACTACACAAAAGACGCTGAAATAATGGCGGTGATGATGGTGGTGATGGTGGTGGTAATATGATGGTGGTGATGAGAGTGGAGGAGTGGAGTTGAGAGAGGTGGATAAGAGTGGTGGTGATGGAGTAATAGTTATAATGGTGATGAGGATTGGTGGAGAGGTGGAGGAGAAGAGAGATTATCAAGGGTGGTGGTGGAGGAGATGGTAAACGTGGAAGAGGTGCTCGTGGAAAAGAGGATAGAGAAAGAGGAAGAGGAAGAGGAGGAAAGGGAGAGAGAAAGGGGGAGGGATAAGAGGAAGAGGAAGAGAGGGAGAGAGAAAAGGAGAGAGAGGGAGATGATAAAAGTGGAAGAGGTGCTCACGGGGAAGAGGATAGAGAAAGAGGAAGAGGAAGAGGAGGAAAGGGAGAGAGAAAGGGGGAGGGATAAGAAGAAGAGGAAGAGAGGGAGAGAGAGAGAAGGAGAGAGAGGGAGATGGTAAAAGTGGAAGAGGTGCTCACGGGAAAGAGGATAGAGAAAGAGGAAGAGGAAGAGGAGGAAAGGGAGAGAGAAAGGGGGAGGGATAAGAGGAAGAGGAAGAGAGGGAGAGAGAAAAGGAGAGAGAGGGAGATGGTAAAAGTGGAAGAGGTGCTCACGGGAAAGAGGATAGAGAAAGAGGAAGATGAGGAAAGGGAGAGAGAAAGGGGGAGGGATAAGAGGAAGAGGAAGAGAGGGAGAGAGAGAGAAGGAGAGAGAGGAACAGTCTAAGAAAGTAAGGAAGGTGTGTTGCTCAAGATCCATAAAAGGGAGTTACGTACTGGCCGGCGTGTGTGTGTGTGTGTGTGTGTGTGTGTGTGTGTGGGCGGGGCTGCAGTAACGACGTGCCGCTGGTGGAGGTGGAGGTGGAGGTGGAGGTGGATGGTGCCTCTAACACCTTGTCTCCACCACCACCACTACCAAACTTGCGTGAGGAAGAGAATAACATTAACTTGTGGATTAAGTCAGCTGTGGTGATTTCTGGGACTCGAATCCGTGTGTGTGTGTGTGTGTTTCTTTGTTGTCCCCGTGTGTGTGTGTGTGTGTGTGTGTGTGTGTGTGTGTGTGTGTGTGTGTGTGTGTGTGTGTGTGTGTCGAAGAGATTACCACGTCTAAAGAAAAAAAATAATGTTTGTGTAAATAAGAATGTAAACGAGGAAAATGCGAGCTTGTCAATTTCTATATATATATATATATATATATATATATATATATATATATATATATATATATATATATATATATATATATATGAGAGAGAGAGAGAGAGAGAGAGAGAGAGAGAGAGAGAGAGAGAGAGAGAGAGAGAGAGAGAGAGAGAGAGAGAGAGAGAGAGAGAGAGAGAGAGAGAGAGAGAGAGAGAGAGAGAGAGAGAGAGAGAGAGAGAGAGAGAGAGAGAGAGAGAGAGAGAGAGAGAGAGAGAGAGAGAGAGAGAGAGAGAGAGAGAGAGAGAGAGAGAGAGAGAGAGAGAGAGAGAGAGAGAGAGAGAGAGAGAGAGAGAGAGAGAGAGAGAGAGAGAGAGAGAGAGGGGCTTGCATGTATAGGGGCATAATAGCTAGCGGGAAGAGGAGGATAAAAGAAAGGAAGGAAGCGCCCGAATTGAGCTAAAGGGAATCGATATGACAAAGGCGGAGAATCTTCAGAAATAGCTTGCTGGCGGCGCCGAAGGGGAGCGCCGACCCCCTCGCTGCCCTCCCCCTGCGCTCCCTCGTTTAACCCGGAGAGAAGAAAGATAAACGAGTGAACGGCGTGTAAAAATAACAATAATAACCACAAAAGAGGGCTTGAAATCGATATCCACGCTGTCTGGTTTGATTTTAAGGAATGGGTACAGAAAGGAAAGGAATATAGGAAAAGAAATGGATGATCAGCGCGTAAAAACAACGAAAATAACCACAAAACAGACCTCAAAACCGATAATCACACATACATAACGTCTTTTTAAGGAATCTGGTTCGTTTTAAGGAATGGATGAAGAAAGGAAAGGAACAAAGGAGAAGAAATGGATGACCAGCGCGTAAAAATAACAATAATGACCACAAAAGAGGCCTTGAAATCGATATCCACGCACTCTGGTTTGATTTTGAGCGGTGAGTAAGGGAAGGAAAGGGACAAAGGAAAAGAAAAAGGATGGCTGCCGTATAAGAATAACACTAATGGCCACAAAAAAAGGCCATTGAGATCGATATCCTTACATACAAACGTCTCTAAAGATATTCTGGTTGTTTTTAAGTCGTGAAAAAGGAAAAAAAATGTAATTAAGGAAAGAAACGGTTGGCCAGTGTATAAAAAAATAATAACCACAAATAAGGTTTGAGAATCGATATTTACACATATAAAATGTCTCTATAAGGAATCTGTGTTTTATTAGCCGTGAATTAGGGAAACAGAAGAACACAGGAATAAAGACTGGCTGGCGTACAAAATAAGTTAAAAGTACGTAAAAATAAACCTTCATATTCGACAACAACACTTTTAAAACGTCTCCATAAACAATCTGGTTAGTCTTTAAGCTTTGAATATGAATAACACGACAAAGGAAATGAAAATGATATTGACGTGTAAAAATAATTATAGCAATCCCCCAAAAGGCTTCGTATTCGATAACAACACTTTTGAAACGTCTCCATAAACAATCTGGTTAGTTTTTAAGCTTTGAATATGAATAACACGACAAAGGAAATGAAAATGATATTGATGTGTAAAGATAATTATAGCAATCCCCCAAAAGGCTTCGTATTCGACAACAACACTTTTAAAACGTCTCCATAAACAATCTGGTTAGTCTTTAAGCTTTGAATATGAATAACACGACAAAGGAAGCGAAAATGATATCTGGCGTAACAAAAATGATAATAGCAATCCCCCAAAAGTCTTCGTATTCGATAACAACACTTTCACACTGTCTATAATCATTCTGTCAGGTCTTAAGCGCTAAATGTGTATATCAAAGTGATGGAATATGTAAAAACGATGTGTGAAGGTGACGCCAACAGCCACACAAAGGTTTTTCAATTGGCCAAAGGTTTTCACACACCCACAAAGTCTATGATTGGTTATATAAATGATTGCCCGGTGGATGATACGACAGAAAAGGAAAATAAGCAGACAAGAGTGTAAAAATGACACCAAAAACTGCAATACAAGCGTTCGTGATGGAGATCCACACACATACAACGTTTTCTTAAGCAATCCAGACTTCACAACGTCTCCAAGTTATCTGAATGGCGTTAAAATGAGCAAGAAAGAGCTAACAACCGAACGAATATTAGCAACCGCAAAATAAAATAAAAAACTTCGTAATGAATATCCACACATGTAATTTAAATTCAACAACATCTCTTATTCAAAACCCGGACAGCGTTAAAATGACCCAAAACGAAAACCAGCATCAAAAAACACAATAAAAACCTTCGTAATGGACATCCACGCACACACAGACCGTCTCTTCTTGCAATTCAGACTCCAAAACAACTCTATACAAAACCTAGACAGCGTTAAAATGACCCAAAACGAAAACCAGCATCAAAAAACACAATAAAAACCTTCGTAATGGACATCCACAAACACACACACACACAACGTTTCTTCATACAATTCCAACTCAATAACCCAGACAACGTTAAAGTGAGCAAGAACGACAACCCGCCACCACCACCGCGCCACATCAAAACACCACCGCGCAGCTTTTTATATGACTTCTTACTAACGCCGTCCTCTTGCATGTCACGAGCTCGCTTCTTTTTACCCCTTCCAACCCTCCAGCGCCTTGATCCATGTTTCTTGCAGCCGCGTTCCCGTCGCCTAAAGAGAACGGATGGGAGACCTCAAAGGGGAGCTCAGACTTAATACTCTCCCATTACAGACTGCGCTGACGTCAAGACAAACGGTGAAGGGGGACTCTACTGGAGGGTCTCTGAGGGCTGATAAAAGCTCACCAGGGAGGGAGAAGTAGAGTAGTGTGCGTTGAACAGCATTGGAGCTTAGTGGGTAATGGTGGAGAGCTCCTGGTATAGAGAGAGCCAAAGTGAAGTTCAGATTCGCTTCGTGTTGTTCAAGTGTTTGTAGTTTTAAGGGGATGGATGTGGCACTGAAGAGGCTGTTGAGAGGTGGCTGATTCAGGGTCATGGTGAAGAAGAGAAACAAGAGCTCGTGGTGAAGGGAGACTCAATAATATGTTCAGAATCCTAATGTTCAAGGGATGTTTATGTTTTCATAGGCGAAGTGTGATTCTAAAGAGTGATGTTAAAGCTCATGGTAACGAAAAAATACCATGATATCGAGGTGTGAAGAGAGATTCAGAGAGATGTTTAAATTATCTGTCTTCGTGATGTCCAAGTGACGTTTATGTTTGAAAGGCGATGGATGGCTTTGAGGAGTGACGTTCAAGTTAAAAATGACGAAAAGAAACAAGAAACCGTGTTGAGGGGAGATTCAAAGAGATGTTCTTCGTGATGTTCAAATGTATGAAAGGTGAAGAGGGTGACGTTTAAGAGTGAAGTTCAGGATCATAGTGACGAAAGATTCAGGAACGTCAAATTATCTTCGTGGTACTGAAGTGACATCTATATTTAGGTGACGAAGGGTAGCCGGTGACGCAAGATACAGAGAGGCGTCTAATTATCTTCGTGGTACTGAAGTGACATCTATATTTAGGAGACGAAGGGTAGCCGGTGACGCAAGATACAGAGAGGCGTCTAATTATCTTCGTGGTACTGAAGTGACATCTATATTTAGGTGACGAAGGGTAGCCGGTGACGCAAGATACAGAGAGGCGTCTAATTATCTTCGTGGTATTGAAGTGACATCCATATTTAGGAGACGAAGGATAGCCGGTGACGCAAGATACAGAGAGGCGTCTAATTATCTTCGTGGTACTGAAGTGACATCTATATTTAGGTGACGAAGGGTAGCCGGTGACGCAAGATACAGAGAGGCGTCTAATTATCTTCGTGGTACTGAAGTGACATCTATATTTAGGAGACGAAGGATAGCCGGTGACGCAGATTACAGAGAGGCGTCTAATCATCTTCGTGGTATTGAAGTGACATCTATATTTAGGTGACGAAGGATAGCCGGTGACGCAAGATACAGAGAGGCGTCTAATTATCTTCGTGGTATTGAAGTGACATCTATATTTAGGAGACGAAGGGTAGCCGGTGACGCAAGATACAGAGAGGCGTCTAATCATCTTCGTGGTACTGAAGTGACATCTATATTTAGGAGACGAAGGATAGCCGGTGACGCAAGATACAGAGAGGCGTCTAATCATCTTCGTGGTATTGAAGTGACATCTATATTTAGGTGACGAAGGGTAGCCGGTGACGCAAGATACAGAGAGGCGTCTAATCATCTTCGTGGTACTGAAGTGACATCTATATTTAGGTGACGAAGGGTAGCCGGTGACGCAAGATACAGAGAGGCGTCTAATTATCTTCGTGGTATTGAAGTGACATCTATATTTAGGTGACGAAGGGTAGCCGGTGACGCAAGATACAGAGAGGCGTCTAATTATCTTCGTGGTACTGAAGTGACATCCATATTTAGGTGACGAAGGGTAGCCGGTGACGCAAGATACAGAGAGGCGTCTAATTATCTTCGTGGTACTGAAGTGACATCCATATTTAGGTGACGAAGGGTAGCCGGTGACGCAAGATACAGAGAGGCGTCTAATTATCTTCGTGGTATTGAAGTGACATCTATATTTAGGTGACGAAGGGTAGCCGGTGACGCAAGATACAGAGAGGCGTCTAATTATCTTCGTGGTACTGAAGTGACATCTATATTTAGGTGACGAAGGGTAGCCGGTGACGCAAGATACAGAGAGGCGTCTAATTATCTTCGTGGTACTGAAGTGACATCTATATTTAGGAGACGAAGGATAGCCGGTGACGCAAGATACAGAGAGGCGTCTAATTATCTTCGTGTTATTGAAGTGACATCTGTATTTAGGTGACGAAGGGTAGCCGGTGACGCAGATTACAGAGAGGCGTCTAATCATCTTCGTGGTATTGAAGTGACATCTATATTTAGGAGACGAAGGATAGCCGGTGACGCAAGATACAGAGAGGCGTCTAATCATCTTCGTGGTATTGAAGTGACATCTATATTTAGGTGACGAAGGGTAGCCGGTGACGCAAGATACAGAGAGGCGTCTAATTATCTTCGTGGTACTGAAGTGACATCTGTATTTAGGAGACGAAGGGTAGCCGGTGACGCAAGATACAGAGAGGCGTCTAATCATCTTCGTGGTATTGAAACACAAGCTGGTGACGCAAGATTCAAGGACACGTCAAAATTATCTTCGTGGTAGTGCAGACACATCTATAATTAGGAGACAAAGGGGTAGCACCTCATAATGACAGACCCGCATTGTTTATTATATCAATCTAACCCTCTATCTGTTTACGTATCTATTTATCTATCTATCTGTCTACCTCCCTCTCTTTCTCTCTCTCTCTAGACAAGGTTGGGAAGAAGATGAGGAACCTGCGAGGCTTCGTTGGGATGGTGAAGAAGGTAGTGCAGTGAGCCTAGTGGCACGCCCAGCTCGGGTTGGCAGCGGCGTGCGAGCTTCTTTTTAGCTGGTTAAGTCGCCTCACACTCTCCATCTCACTTGCTACTTACTTATATATTTGTCTACGCCTTGACTGACCTACTTACTTACCTAGCTGGCTGCGACTGGCTATACGTGCGGCCTGGCTGGCGTGTGGCTTGATATTTTGTTTTTCTTTTGTTTTCGTGTATATATTTTGAGTTTATTTGTATGTTTTCATTGTCTGTTTGTGTTTCTGTTTAAGTTGTGAAGCGCTATCCCCCTCTCTCTCTCTCTCTCTCTCTCTGGCTATCTATATATACGCCTCTATTCTACCTTTTTTTTGTTGTCTTGTTTCCATATGTATAGTTTCGTTTTTTTATCCTCTTAGTCGTTTTCTTTGTAGTTTTTATAGGTTGTGAAACGCCTATCTCTCTCAATCACTGGTTATTTGTATATACTTTCTTCTCTAACATATTTTTTTTGTCTTTTCTTGTTTCTACGAACATAATTACGTTCTTTGTTCCTTTGGTTGTTGTTTTTCCGTCCATATTGGTTGTGGAGCTGTTCTCGGCTGCGACTGGCTCTTGTGAATTGCTTTAACAGTTATGATTGACCCTTCTGAAATGCTCTTGCGTCAGCGATGGGTCCTGTAGTGGCTTTGTGTCTTGTCAGCTCTTAGATCTATTCTTTTTGTGTCTGTGGTTGGCTTTTGTGGGCTGTTCCAGTGCTGCTAAATGGCCGCTGCAAGTTTTTGTGTTCGTGGTTGGCTGTAGCAAGCTGTTGCTTGTTGTGCTTGTGGCTGAGCCGAGTGACTCTCTCGGCGTAACCTTGTTAAGCTTTCGGTTTGTTTCCCAAGGCTTGATCGCTGTGTTCTGTATGGCTTCCTTGTTCTTCGCTGGTGCCTTGCAGTGTGGCCATTGTGGGGTCGTCAACTGCTTACTTAATGGCCGTGGCCCGAAGGTGTCATTCCTTCTGTATGTTTGTCTTCCTCTCTCTGTAGAGTGGAGTGCATCAAGGCCCTCTAACTTCATTATCTCCACTCAGTGTGTTGCGCCGCCAGGTGGTCTGAGGTGCCTCCGCTGGCTGTTGACGCTCCCACACCGCATAAAGTTTTAGAGTTTGTAAACATACATTTAGGTGCAAGAAGTTATCGCTTCTAGAATGGACAGACACCGACGGGCCGGGCGACTCACGCAGACTCGATGCCTCTGCGCCTCGCTCGTCTTGTTTACAGTCTTGTTAAAGTCAACTTGATGGATGAGAATCTGGCCGCTCCTCAGTGACCGCCACTCAGAGCAACGTATCCTCCTCCAGACGGTCACGAAAGAGAGAGAGAGAGAAAAGAAAAAAAAAAAACGGACGAAAAGCGAAAGGAAGGCGAAGGTTGTCCATCACGCCCCATGTCATGTTTAAGAAAAGTGGCGGGCAGGTAGGCACATCCATCACGCTGACCTGAACAGACTGGGCGAGAGGAAACACGCATCCTGTGCACGCCGCTTTAGCTGTGCGCCTTGAACCATAAATAAAGTGATAAACGAAGCCTTCTTTAAGAGGCTATTACACTGGGCAAATTTTCCGTGGATCTTCAGTCAAACCACGATTTCCGCATTCTCATTTGTTTCTTGTTATTGCTTCTGCTGATGATGGTGAGTAATACCGTCGTCCTTCGGTGAAATCTACCGTAGCTTTGGAAGATCGTGGACACGTCAGAAAACCACGGAAATATATGAGAACCACGCCAGCGGAAATCGTGGTTTGACTGAAGGTCCACGGAAAATTTGCCCAGTGTAATAGTCCCTTAAGCGAGTGTGTATAGCTAACGCACTCTATTACGTCGATGTACGTCAACGACCCATCTCTGTATATAACCAGTCTTCCATGTGTTTGTGTGTGTGTGTGTGTGTGTGTGTGTGTGTGTGTGTGTGTGTGTGTGTGTGTGTGTGTGTGTGTTGATGTGGCACCGTTCTTACTATATATCTTAAATTTCCGGGACTAATAATAATCATAATCCTTCACCAACCCCCAAAATATATATCTCCCTTCACCCTAAACCATGTAAATAAAAATATGGTGACTCTGTACTACTGTGTTGCTTCCATTGTGTTTCTTTACCGCCATTATCTTTGTGTTCTGCCATCATATGTTACTCTGCGCGGAAAACAATGTGTCCCCCGTCAGCTATTAAACACATCAAACGGTAAAAAACAAAAGCCTCTCGTAATCAAGCTTTTCATAAAACGCATTCTAACCCACTCAGTCTCGTCCACTAACTTCAGATTCTTCATTCGTTCTAGTGTCATGGTGCTAACTACGGATGTGCTAATAGTTGTACAATCACACTACGTATTGCCTGGGGGTTGGGATGTCAGGTTCCTCCCTTCTCCCTTGTTGTATACGTACGTGCAACAATAAACTAACAATCAATCAATCATTCAGTTCAGTTGACGAGGCGAAGTTCAATCTTTGCAACGGTACATGTCACTAGTATTTTCACAGTGGGTTCTGCTCTTGTGCTATGATTCCTCTTTGGGTCAACCTTTTGCTGTGTTTAACCTTCTGCCTCAACAACGGGAGTCCAGCGTGACCAGATTATCGTACTCAGAACATTGCATTTATAAGTTCCATTTCCCCAAACTATCGTAGCCACACCACTAACGATATCCAATTAAAGTTCGTGTTAAAAACGTACAGTATCGATATTTTTATACTCATGGGCCAGAAACCGCAAATTACGTTGTTTATCAGTTCCAGGCCCAAAAACTATCGGAGCCACACCACTAACGATATCCAATTCAAGTTAGTGTTAAAGCCGTACAGTATCGATGTTCTTTTTTTATACTCATGGACCAGAAACAGAAAAAAAAGCCAATGAAAACCCCTGCAATTTCTATGACAGGCTTTTCAGACAGTCGTATTGAGGTGGCGATACGTTTAAAACCACGGGCTTCAAAGTACGGTCATCTGGTAACGTTGGAACTGGACACACATTTTTTTCCGCTGCAGGCTGTTCCCAATCACTGGTCTCGGCTCACTCCTTGACTGCTTGGAACATGTCTGTCTGAGACGCTAAAGTGCAGTGTGACTCAGTGCTGGTGTTCCGCCACTAATGTTTTGTGTCTCTTTGCTCTGTCAAAGTAAAATAACCAACCCTAATGATGCTGGCCCGCGTCGCTCCTAAACTCCGCCTGCGCCGACGGGAGGAGCTGGGGGATGAGGAGGGGGAGGGGGAGGTAAGATGGGGAGGGGGGCGACAGCGGGGAGGGAAAGGAGAGGCCTGGCCGGCACGGCGGAAAGAGTTTATGATCTGAGTAAAGTAAAGTCCACGCCGCCCCCTCAACGCCTGCAGGAGCCTTGAAGCGGCCTCAGGTTGTCCACTGCTCGTCCATCCCTTCAAGCTAACATTCAAGCTCACGCCAAACAGCTAACGTTACGGATAATCTCATTCTGCCATTAAATCTTTGCCTTGATGAGCGGCTGAGTCTTGCAGGCGCCTTGCTGCGTCCTCAGCATCGCGCATGTCATTCTTACCCCTGAAGTAGCCTAAAGACTTCCCAACGTGGGTGTCCGGAAGTGGCGGTGTCCCAGTGCCGCGGACACGCCTATAGGGACACCGCACCCCGCCAAGCCCCGGCCTGGCACCCCCGGGACCCCCAGGCCCACGCGTGTCCCAGGCCGTGGCGCGTCCTCGGGGCGTGCGGGAGTCTCATTAGTTTGGACATAATCGCCTTAAGTCATAATCAACCTCCGGCCGCCGCCCCGTCAGCCACCGCCCCGGGCCTCCCTCCCTCCCCGCCGCCGCCCGCCGTGTGGACAAAGCCCGACGCAGCATGGCGGGGCTTTCCTAACATTATACATCTTTGTATTTTTGGTGACATTTCCAGCCATTTTTAACACGTGTATGTGTATATATGTTGTTTTATGGATGAAGCTGATTTTCGGCTTGGCTGCAGCTTCCCACTCCCGCTCCTTTTGAGTGTCTTTACGATATTTTTGTATAGAGTTAGACGGCTTTTGACTAGCGCCACTTTTTACCTAGCAATAGTCCATGCTAGTGTTATGATGCTTCTCAACGTCCACCAGACAGTGACTCTTTTATAACGAAATATGACTAAACTTAAATGATGCATGTTAATACTTTTAAGCCATTTAAAGCTAAACAAAATATTATAATAAATGAACTACTTTTTCTTCCAAATAGTTTTATGACAGATACAAATACTTTCAAACCTAAATCAGTAACATTAACCATCGAGAGAGTAGGACGCCAAAACGCGCGGCCCTTCGCTGACACACCCGGCAGGACGCATCGCTCCCGCCTGCCTCGCCTCCGTCAGGGCAGGATGCGGGCTGGGCGAGGGGCGCCTTGATGGTCCTGCCACGCGAGAACGTCCTGCCGAGTGTGTTGGTCTGGGTGGCTGGGCAATGTTGTATTCGGCGAGTGTTAGGGAGAGAGACAGACTACGTAGGTGCATGGAATGTCTCAGGCAGGATCATTCTTTTCCTTTTTCCTTCCCTTACAAATGAGAGCGTTTAGCACGAAATATTTCTGCGTCACGTGCACGGAATGTTTCGTGGGTCAGTGTTTCGTGAGCTCTCCGTCAGTAGATCGAGGCGCCCCGAGTAACGCACCGCCCCACCCCAGCAGCAGGGAACGCGGGAGCCGGAGGTCACCATCCGCCTCAGCTCGAACAGCGCGCGGCTCCACAACCAGGTGCGCTACGACCTGACATGCGGGGCGTACAAGCGTGTGGCGAGCAGCGACGAGGACCTCACCCTCGACCTGCTGACCCTGCCCTCGAGGGTCATACACCGCGACCTACACCACCAACTCCAGGAACAACAACATCAGCAGCAGGAGCAGAGCAAGCAGACAACGGAAGGTGAGGCTACAATATCATATGGCTTGGAACTTTTGAGGTAGGCTACACGTAAGAGTATCAACGGCAGTGTCAGTGTGCCAGTAAATGAAACCGATCACTCTAGCACCGTGGAGTTTAACGCGACAGCCTCTTAAAGTTAAATCAATCATTGTATCACCGTAGAGTTTAACGTGACAGCCTAAAGTTAAATCAATCATTGCATCACCGTAGAGTTTAACGTGACAGCCTCTTAAAGTTAAACCAATCATTGTATCACCGTAGAGTTTAACGTGACAGCCTCTTAAAGTTAAACCAATCATTGTATCACCGTAGAGTTTAACGCGACAGCCTCTTAAAAGCTAAATCAATCATTGTATCACCGTAGAGTTTAACGTGACAGCCTCTTAAAGTTAAACCAATCATTGTATCACCGTAGAGTTTAATGCGGCAGCCCCTTAAAACCACATGATGGGTAGACTCAAACAAAACTTCACCCTTGCCACTTAAAACCTGGCAGTCAAGTTAAACAGCAGGAGTTGAAGCTTGTTACCGTAATGAGGACGAGATAACAACAGATTTTAATACCACAACCACTAAAACAAATGCCTACGAGTAGACTGATATCTTAACCTTCACCTTTACCACTTAAAACATGATAGTCTAAATGAATAGGAGGAGTTGATGCATATTAGCCAGACAAAGAAAGAAGAAAAAAAAAAAACAGTTAAAAGACAATTAAAAAAGACATACAATGCGATTAGTGAGAAGATGACGTGATAAATATAGGGGTTTGAGGTGCATGATAACAGCAAGGCGACATTAAACAAAAATAAAGAAAAAGAAAACGAAAAAGATAAAAACACAAAGACAGAATGAAAAAAATAAAGAGAAAATAAGGTTAAAAGAAATTAAAAAGATAGACAAAAGTGGATGAAATTGGACAAAGACAAAGAAAGAAAAAATAAAGAAAAAATAAAGTTAAAAGACAATAAAAAAGATGGACAAAAGTGAAGGAAACAGGACAAAGACAAAGAAAGAAAAAATAAAGAAAAAAATAGTTAAGACAATAAAAATAAGATAGACAAAAGTGGACGAAATAAGACAAAGACAAGAAAGAAAAAATAAAGTTAAAAAACAATAAAAAAAGATATAGACAAAAGTGGACGAAATAAGACAAAGACAAAAACGAAAAAATAAAGTTAAAAAACAATAAAAAAAAGATAGACAAAAGTGGACGAAATAGAACAAAGACAAGAAAGAAAAAAATAAAGTTAAAAAACAATAAAAAAGATAGACAAAAGTGGACGAAATAGAACAAATACGCCAAAATGAATAACGGTAAAAAAAAATAATGGGGTTTTAATGGATCTATCGCAGGGGGAGGGGGGGGGGGGGGAGTGTGGTGTGAGGTGTGGCGTGCATCAAAGCAATACCCTTATCCCTCCAGCAGGCGCAGACGCTGGGCGGCGGCTGATGGAGGAGGTGTACAAGGACATGGTGAGCCAAGTCGACCTGGCTAAGCTCGACTCGCAGCCCAACCCATTCAACTTCTCCGAGCGAGTTTCACAGACCAACAGGTTTTCGCACAGGGTAAGGAGGCCCCAGGGGAGGAGTAGAGGCGGTGTTACTTTACGGGGAGGAATAACGGGAGGGAAGGGGAAGGGGAGAACTGACTGATGGGAGGGAAAGGTGAAAGGGAACTGAGGGGAGGGAAGGGGAAGGGAGGAACTGAGCGGAGGAAAAGGTGAAGGGGAACTGAGGGGAAGGCAGGGGAAGGGAGGAACTGAGGGGAGGGAAAGGGAAGGGAGAAACTGAGGGGAGGGAAGGGGTAGGGGAACTGAGGGGAGGGAAAGGGAAGGGGATACTATGAAGCGGTTGGTGCGTCTTGTATAAGGTAGGGGTATACACTATAGCTGCGCGCGGCCTCGGTGCTAATCTCCGTAGCATTAGCCCTAGAGAACTAAATGCTTGATGGAAATGCTGTCTACCGTATATACAAAAAAAAGGAAAAGCTATTGATAAGCTGACTGATATGAGTAGTTTATTTTTTTATAGTTTTTCGGCTTTTTGTTTTTCCCCTTGAGCTGGTTCCTTTACTGTAAACAAAACAAATAGTACCAGTATTAAAAAAAAATATATATCATGGGGGTTAAAATGTATCTAGCCATTAAGGAATATATTTTCTTTCTCAACTTTTCCGTCTCATCTCTCACTCCGCCTCGCCCCATTAAGGGATGTATTCTCTTTCTCAACTCTTCTGTGTCGTCTCTAACCCACTCCGCCTCGCCCCCAGAACCTCGCAGTGCAGACGGAGGCACCGCCGAGCACTACCTTCGCCCACACCGTCGGTCCCGCTGAGATTACCGAAGCCTACAGTGCCAACTATGAGCTTCTACTGGACCGGGAGATGGAACGGGAGAGGGAGGAGCGGGAGGAGGAGCGGGAGAGAGACCTAAGCAGGGAGCGGGGAGGAAGGAGGGTGAGTATGTATATATGCATGAGGGAGAGAGGGAGAGAGGAAGAAAAGGGAGGGAACGAGAGAGAGAGAGAGAGAGAGAGAGAGAGAGAGAGAGAGAGAGAGAGAGAGAGAGAGAGAGAGAGAGAGAGAGAGAGAGAGAGAGAGAGAGAGAGAGAGAGAGAGAGAGAATCTAAGAAGGAAAGGGAAAGAGAAGTAAGAAAGCAAGACATGGAAAGAAAGAGAGAAAGAGAAAAATAAAGGAGTAAGAAATAGATGGAAAGAAAAAAAAAACAGGGCGGAGGGAAGCATAGGCAAGCGGGTGAGTGCTCGTAAGTCAAGACCAACCATGATAAAACAAAAGACAAACGCAATTCAGGTAATGGAAGGAAATCATTACCCTTCCCTCTAACTAAGCAAGCCCGACCCTTCCTACCATAAGGCGCTGCGTGTCCGAGGGAGATAATCTGCCGGGGAGATAATCTAGCGCGGACCCTTCCTGTGCGGGGTAAATTAAGGCAAATAGCTGGACCCGCTCGCTACAAGTCACCCCGTCAGCTGGAGGGACGTGACGATTAACTAAAGTATACAGAAAGGTCACAGTACGGTAAAATGACTAACCCAGAACCCCTCATCCCCCTCCCTCTCTGCCATCGCTATAGGAGGTGATTGGTTGGATGAAAGGAGGTTATATATATCCATGGGTAGTTGTATGTCACTGGTGGTAGCTCGACCATTCAGGGAAGTAAAGTGACGGAACAAGCCGAGGCAGCAAAACTATATAGTCGCCGCGTCACTTCGGGGACTCGCCATTCGCGCCAATCCCGGACAGAATCTTGGCGGCTCAGTCTCCTTCCTTCGCCCTGTTAACTGCCTTCCTTCTTTCGTCCTGCCACTTTCCTTTCTTCCCTCGTTCCTTCCTTCGTTCCTTCCTTCCTTCCTCCCTTCCTTCATTTCTTCCTTCCTTCGTCCTGTCATCTCCTCTTTCCTTCCTTCGTCCTGTCACCTTCCCCCTTTATTCCTTCCTTCACTCTGTCACCTTCCTTCGGCCTTCGTCCTGCCATCCTTGACCCACAACAAAAATGGTTTCCGGCGCCTACACTGTATTTTTTTTCGATTGATTTGATATAATCCCGTCTGGAATTTTAAGAGGTTCATCTTGCTATCCACCCCCCTCGCCTCGCGGGGCTGGGGAGCGTAAGGGGGCCCAAGGCCTTCCTGGCGAGCGTCGCAGGGCTCAGGGTTCCGGCAGGGCGCCTCGGCTCCCCCGGAGCGTCCACCTCCGTGTCGGAGATCCCAAGGGTCCGGGGGTTGTGGGGGGTGAAGTTCCAGCAAGACAGTTCCTGACCTCTTACTAGCCAGACGACACGGTCATGACACGTTTCAATGGAAGATTCGACGCTTAGGGAGGCAAAATTCCCCTAAGCAAGGCAAGTGTCATGACATCAACGATAAAAAACGAAAAAATCCAAAAAAATCAAAAAAATCAAAAAATACCAAAAAAAATTGTCTTGTTTTGCTTTGTTTAAAGGGTCTTGTATGTTGGTATGGAGGGTCTTTTCTGGGGAGAAGGAGACTCACGCGTTCCAACATACAAAACCAGGAAAAGTCGATATGAAAACACCAAGAGAAGGAAAGCATAGAAAGGAACAACAGAAAAAGGGAAATGCAGAAAAGGAACACCAGAAAAATGATAGCACAGAGAACGAACATCAGAAAAAGGAAAATAAAGAAACTTATCCACCTTTCGGCCAAAACCAACACCACAAAATTATGGGCGAGTCGCTTCTGGGAGGAAAGCGGTTCAACCAGACCAAGGAACATCAGAAAGGATGAAAGAAACATCAAGAAAAGGAAAATAGAAAAAATCATCCACCTTTTGGCCTAAAATAACATCACAAAATTATGGGCGAGTCGCTTCTGGGAGGAAAGCGGCTCAACCAGACCAAGGAACATCAGAAAGGATGAAAGAAACATCAAGAAAAGGAAAACGTTCAGACCAGGAACATCAGAAAGGATGAAAGAAACATCAAGAAAAGGAAAACGTTCAGACCAGGAACATCAGAAAGGATGAAAGAAACATCAAGAAAAGAAAACAAAAAAGTCACCCAGCTTTCGGCCCCTGGGGCCGCAGGGTGGGTGACGGGTGAGTCTCTTCTGGGGAGAAGGAGGCTAACCCAGACCGTCAAGAAAGGAAAAAGAAAAAGAAATTAAAACCGAGAAAAGAAAATGATATTACACCATCTAGCAAAGAAATAAAAAGTCACCCAGCTTTCGGCCCCTGGGGCCGCAGGGTGGGTGACGGGTGAATCTCCTCTGGGGAGAAGGAGGCTAACCCAGACCGTTCAGAAAGGATAGAAAAAGAAAATTAAAACATCGAGAAGGGAAAGTTAATTTACAACATCTAGCAAAGAAATAAAAGGTCACCCAGCTTTCGGCCCCTGGGGCCGCAGGGTGGGTGACGGGTGAGTCTCTTCTGGGGAGAAGGAGGCTCATCCACACCCAGCAACACCAACAGAAGGAAAAGAAAGAAAACATCGGGAGAAAAGAAAAGAAAACATCCAGGGAAAAGAAAAGAAAGGAAAAGAAAACATCCAGAGAAAAGAAAAGAAAAGAAAACATCCAGAGAAAAGAAAAGAAAACGTCCAGAGAAAAGAAAAGAAAACATCCAGAGAAAAGAAAAGGAAAGGAAAAGAAAAGAAAAAAAACAAAGTAAACAAAACAAAACAAGACAAAACAAAAACAAAACAAAATAAAATAACATAATAAAAAATAAATAAACAACCCTATAAATAACAATTTAATTTAGCAACTGGGATGGAAGTGGTGGTGGTGGTGGTGATGGTCGTGATGGTGGTGGTGGAGATGGTGGCGGTGGTGATGGTGGTGGTGGTGGCCGGCTTCACTTGGAGGGCCTTGGCGAGCAGTCTAGTATGTAAGTCTGTGCAAATAACCCTACAAAAGCCTATCCCTCTCCCTACAGACGCCTTCCCCCGGGGCGCTGGACCCTCTGGAGGTGGCCAGCAGCTCGGGACGAAGGCACAGCGAGCGGGCGGGCCTGGCGGGGCTTGGACAGGCGGCCAAGGTGGTGGAGAGGATGGTCAACCAGAACACCTATGACGACATATGTCAAGGTAAGGGTTTGGGGGAAGGGGGAAGGTTGGGGAAATGGGTACAGCTTGGGAAATGGGTAACAGATTCAGATAGACACAAAGATGAAGATATGAGAAAGTTAAAGGAAAATATAGAAGGGTAGAGATAAAGATTGATAGATAAGGTAAGATAGAGATGAAGAAAGGGGATAGATAAGGGTAAGATGCTGGAATGTATGAGGGTGAAGATAAAGGGAAGGGAAAGGATAAAGGGTAGATAAATATAAGGAAAAGATAGATTAGGGAATGATAAATATAAGGGAAAAATATTAGTGAAAGGAAAATTAGAGAAAAATAAATGGAAAAACGAAGATAAGGTAAAATAAAGAGAAAGATAAAAATGAAGAGAAATAAAGATGAGGTAATGATAAAGACAAAGAGAAAGATATTGATAAAGATAAACTAAAATAAAGAAGAAATACAGAAAACGTAGAGAGATAAATAAATAAGGCTGAAAATAGGGATAAAAAAAGAAAGTTAAGAGAAAGAAAAAAAAAACAGAGAAGGAAAGGATAAAGAACCCCAAAATGTATAATAGGCAAAAAAATAATGGAGTTTTAATGGATCTATCGCAGGGGGGGAGAGGGGGGGAGTGTGGCGTCAGCTGTGGCGTGAGGTGTGGCGCGTGGACCGTTTAAAAGAAAAAAAAAAGAAGGAAGTAATGGCGTGCGTGCGTGTGTGTGTGCGTGCTTTCCGGTACAGACAGGAGTAGACTATAAAAGACAAAGGGGTTAATGAAGAAAGCCTTGGGGGAGGTTGTGTGTGCGTGTGTGTGTGCGTGTGTGTGTGTGTGTGTGTGTGTGATAATAATAATAAAACGTAAACTGCTGTCATGTCTTTTTTCTCTTTCTCTCTCTTTTTCTTCATCTCTATCTTTTTCCCTTTATCTTTCCCTTAAGTCTATATGTCTCACTATCTTGATCATTTCTCATTATCTTTTCACTCTCTTCATTTTTCTTTTTTATATTTTTCCCTCTTAAAATTTTCTTCCCTTTCTCCCTTTCTTTATCTTTCCCTTAACTCCATATTTCTCGTTATCTTGATCTTTACTCTTTATCTTTTTTCACTATCTTCGTTTTTCCGTTTAATTTCTCCTTCTAACTTTTCCTTCCCTTTCTTCCTTTCTCTATCTTTCCCTTAACTCAATATGTCTCGTTATTTTGATCCTTTCCCATTATCTTTTTCATTATCTTCAACTTTCCCTTTTATTTTCCCCTTTTAACTTCTCCCCATTCTCTCTCTCTCTCTCTCTCTCTCTCTCTGTATATTCCATTTTTATCCTTTTGTTATGTTTTTCTTCTTTTACTTTACTTTATTTTCTGGCGTGTCGTGTGAGCGTCATGCATGTTTCACGGTGTTTTATTACTCCAGTTTTATTGTGGTTGTTTCTATCTTTCTCGCTGTTATTGTTGTCGCCATGCACGGGGGGTCATATCGCGGGCTTATCCCGTCTCTCTCCCCATCCTCCCGTTGGCGCCCCCCCCGCCACCTCCCCTGCCCAGCCCATGCGAATTCAAGGCTTCCAGTGGCGGGAAATCTATGAGTTGGCGTGTAATGTAAGTCATCGAACTGGAATGCGAGGAGAAAAATAGCTGTATATTATTTGTCTGGTCGGATATTTGCACGGTGGGTGGGTGAGTGAGTTTGTTGGTGCGCTGGTTAGTAATTAATCAGTTAGTAGTCAATAAGGTAGCTTTAAATAGCGAGTTAGTCAATTAAATATGTCGTGATTATATGGTAGTTAGGAATGGTAGGTATTTTTTTTTCTCTCGTTCGTTTTCTTTTTTTTCAGTACAGGAAGCAACTCAAGGGCAACAACAATGAAGGTGTAGGCCTATAAAAAAAAAGCCCGCTAATCGCATCTCACCAGTTCGGGCTGCGGGTGTAGATATATCATTCCCCAAAACTAGATCAAAAGAGATTTCCCAAAGATAAGACAAGTTGATTCAGTCGCTTAAGTACTCCATTCTTAGAAGATATTAAATTGTAGGAAGGAAAAAAGCGACAAAAACGGTTCCCAGTTTCTGAGGAGCGTGGCAGAGGCAGGAGCAGGAGTAGGAGCAGGAGGGGAGTCAGGCAGTTAGCAGGTTCAGCAAAACAGCAAGCAAGCAAAAAGTGAGGGTGAAATATAGCTTATGAAAAAAAAATAAACGTCGTGCTGGGCTGGAAATGGCCGAAAAAACAACAACAACGCGTGAGCTAGATTTGAACGTAGAGGTAGTAGGAAAGAAATATGGACTTGGGGTGAAATATGGCACAAGAATGATTGAACGCGTTGGACTGAAAAATGGTTGAAGGAAAATGCGTGAGCTAGATACGAACGCAGAGGAAGTAGGAAAGAAATATAATCGTGGGGTGAAATATGGCACAAGAATGATTAGACGCGTTGGACTGAAAAATGGTTGAAGGAAAATGCGTGAGCTAGATACGAACGCAGAGGAATTAGGAAAGAAATATAATCGTGGGGTGAAATATGGCATAAGAATGATTAGACGCGTTGGACTGAAAAATGGTTGAAGGAAAATGCGTGAGCTAGATTTGAACGCACAGTCAATCTCGTCTTTGCTCCTATTTTCCTTTCTTGTTCTTGTAATTCTTGTTTTTATCTTGTTTTCTTTTCTCGTTTTTGTTTTCTCGTTATTCTTGTTCTATTTCTCTCACATTTTCTTCTTTTCTTCTTCCTCTTTTTTCTTTTAAATTTTCTTTGTTCTTCTGTTTTTGTTCTTGTTCTTGTGTTTGTTCTTGCTCTTCTTGTTCTTGTTTGTTTTTATTCTCGTATGCAGCCGTGGGGTGAAATATGGCATAAGAATGATTAAGCGTGGACTGAAAAATGGTTGAAGCAAAATGCGTGTGTGCCAAATATGAACGCACAACTACTAAGAAAGATGGACGTTGGGTGAAACATGGCGTAAAAAAGAATAAAGGTGTTGGACTGCAAAATGGTTACAGGAAATTAAAGTCTGCCATGAATACGGAGGCAGAGAAAGTAAGAAATATGGAAGCTGACAGGCAGAGACGTCGGGTCATATACTCTTTAAAACACATCGACGCTCAATCTTATATATTTAAGGCTTTCGTGGGCGTTTCGAGCATTTCCAGGGGTAGTTTTATGACCCCGGTGGCAGTTCGACCCTTCCTCTGTCCCATGAACCTAAGAAAAGACTCATTAGAACCCGACTGATCTCCTTTTTGGCCCTTGGAACAGTGGCTCTTGAGAATATCGTAATGGCCATTCTTGAACATATCTGCGCTCAACCTCACATGTATTTTAGTCTTTCGTAGGAGTTCTGAGCATTCCCATGGATAGTTTTATGACCCTGGTGGTAGTTCGACCTTTCTTCCGTCCAATGAACCTAAAGAAAAACTCATTAGAACCTGATTAATCTCCTTTTTAGCTTTTGGAAATAATTAATGTGAGTGGCGGAGACGTCTGAAAATAGCCTACCGACCTATGCAAGCAAGAAGGAGTTGAAGGGATGACGGCGTGACACCCCAGTTCTTCATAACGAGAGAAAGGACTTTAATAACTCTATCAGGATTATGTCTACTGGGGGTTTAGGCGAGGGCAAAAAAAGGAGAAAAAGAGAAAGCAGCTGAGTCGGTCTTATATCAGCGAGATCCGACAAATTACCGGCTTATACAATGGACATTCACGACGCTACCATAGTTCGTAAGCTGATGGGCGCCTGGCATGACTTCCTTCCCGCCTTTGTCTGATGCTTTTTTGTTTTGTTGGTTAGCGTGGCGCACCGTGTTGGAGTTGATCTTTCTTTTTCTTCATTCTTTTTCTATTGGTTTTTATTTGTCTTGTTCTTCTTCTTGTTCTTCTACGGTGGTTATTGTTCTTCTTCTTCTTCTTGTTCTTGTTTTCTAGTTCTTGTTCTTCGTTTTATTCTTGTTTTTCTAGTTTTTGTTCTTCGTCTCCTTGTTCTTGTTTTTCTAGTTCTTCATCTTCTTGTTCCTTTTTTGTTCTTCGCCTTCTTATTCTTGTTCTATTATTCTTGTTCTTCGCCTTTTTATTCTTGTTTTTCTAGTTCTTGTTCTTGTTCTTCGTCTCCTTGTTCTTGTTTTTCTAGTTCTTCATCTTCTTGTTCATTTTCTTGTTCTTCGCCTTCTTATTCTTGTTCTTCGTCACCTTGTTCTTGTTTTCTAGTTATTGTTATTATTCTTGTTCTTCGCCTTTTTATTTTTGTTTTTCTAGTTCTTGTTCTTGTTCTTCGTCTCCTTGTTCTTGTTTTCTAGTTCGAATTACTCATCATCTTCTTCTTATTCATGTTCTTCGTCTTCTCCTTCTTCCCAATACACACCACAAAGCGCAAAGGAACTCCCGTCGTCACTATTTCTCTTCCTCTCCTCAGATTTCCGGTACTGGGAGGACGGGAGTGACGAGTTCCGGCCGCTTGAGGGTTCCTTGCTCCCCCTCTGGAAGTTCCACCACGACAGGTCACGCCTCCTCGTAGTGACCGATCTGTGCTGGAGCCCCATCTACCCCGACCTCTTCGCCGCCGCCTACGCCCCCTCAGGTACGTGGGCGGGTAGGGTATTTTCAGTTTCTCATGTTTTCTTTGTTCTTTCTTTGTTCGTCTTATTTTTGTTCTTGTTCTTGTTCTTGCTCTTCTTTTTCTTGTTTTCCATTTTTCGTTTTCTTTTTCATTCTTTTCCATTTGCTTCTTCTTCTTTCTCTTAATTGTTCTTTTTTCATTTTGTTTTGCTTCTTCTCCTTTCTCTTTCTTGTTCTTTATTTTCTTTTTCTTTCTTTTTTTTCTTTATTTATTTTTTTTCCTTCTTTTTTCGTCCTTCTCCTTCTTTCTCTTTTTTTGTTCTTTATTTTCTTTTACTTATTTCTTTTTTTACTTTATTCCTTCTTTCTTCTTATTTCGTTCTTCTCCTTCTTCTTCATCTTCGCTTGGCTGGAGCTTCGAAACTAACCACGGGGAGCTCTGGAAAATACCCCCATTGTAATTCCCACCACTCAAAACTACCCTAAACAACTCCACCTAAACCTAACCTAACCTAACCTGCTCCGTTCAAGACTGACTGCCGCCGCATACCAATAGACGGACAGGGAATACATGGGCGGGTAACGAGCCTAACGTGACTCGTGGGGGACTTTATCCTGACTTACGAGGGTGGAGGAGGGTGGAGGAGGGTGGAGAAGCGTTATTACTGTCTGCACATGATCGATCGGGGGGCAAAGCGAGACTGTACAGCTGCAGAGACGTGTAATGGTATGATTTTTGTGGTGTGATAATGTTGCGGTGTGAGGGAGGGATGGATAATGGTGACTCGTATGCAAGGTTTGGTTAGGGTGATGATGGTGGTGGTGGTGGTGGTGATGGTGGTGGTGGTGATGTGGTGGTGATTGTGGTGATGGTGGTTATTGATGAGATTCAGTCAGTTTATTTAAGTAGTAGTTTGATTGTAATTCTTGTTCTTTTTCCTGCTGTTATTGTCTTTTCCTTTTTTTTTATTTCTTCTTCTTGTTATTCTTCTTGTCTCCTGTTCTTGTTATTGCTTTTTCTCGTTATTTTTGTTCTATTTCTCTCTTACTTTTTTCTTCTTCCTCTTTTTTCTTTTTAGTTTTCTTTGTTCTCCTTTTTCTTGTTTTTGTTTTGTTCTTGTACTTGTTCTTGTTCCTTTTGTTCTTGTTCTTCTTGTTCTTGTTTTTGGTTTTCTTGTTTTTGTTCTTATTTTTTCTACTTCTTATCATTATCACTGACTTCTTCCACAGGCGAGGGGGGCGCCGGGCCGGGGGGCGTGGGCATGCTGTGTTTGTACTCCCTCAAGAACCCGTCCACGCCCGAGAGAGTGTTCCGAGCTCCCTGCGGCGTCACCTGCCTCGCCTTCCACCCCAAGGTAAACACGCGTCTCAGGTCACAAGTCTCAGGTGTTCCGCATGACCCCCTCAACCTACATGACCTTTCCTCATGACTCCACAAGACTGACGTATACTTATAATGACCTCAAAGGAAACGAAGTAAAAGTACCCAATGGTTTTAATAAGATTCTAGTACTATGGTCTGGCTTTACCACACAATTTATTTATTTCTTTTTTTTTTCTTTACGCCCTTGAACTGTCTCCTTAGTTGTAAAAAAAAAAATCCATCCTTCATTTTAGTTCGTATATATCAATCAGCCACTATAAATAAAATTCGCCTGCTGTACTTATTTTAGCCCCCCATCAAAGGTCGAAAGTTTACATCCATGGGTCATAAACAAGAGCCGAGGTGAGTCTAGTTCTCCTTTCAGCATGGCAGTGTCTTCGCGGCGGGCTGGGCGGACGGCTCGGTGGTGGTGTACGAAGCGCGGCGACCAGGCGAGTCAGCCGGGCTCACCTCCTGCACGGGCGAGGGCAAACACCTGCTGCCCGTGACACAGGTGAAGGGCGAGCACTGTTGCCAGATTATCGTACTCAGAGCCTCGTATTTATCGGTTTCTGAGCCATAGCTATTGCCCCCCCTCAAAAAAAAAAAAAAAAAAAATAATTAACCATTTTAACGATAACTAGCCTATATATGAAGGCAGTTATTGGGGGCGAGGAGGCAGTTTGGGGGTCGGAAATTGATTGGCAAACATAGGAGGCTGAGTACGACAATCTGGCAACGTTGGGGGCGAGTCGACTAAGTACTGCATTCTTCCACGTACAACATTCTTCCACATGCTACATATTCTTCCAACGATTGAGTTCAGCCTCTCGATTCTCTCCTTTGCAAAATTCGTGACTGTCATCATTGAAAAGTCTACCCTATATACAACCTTTACCACAACTATGTATTAATATCTCGATTCTTAAACCCTTCAACACCTATACAACATCCCCCGTCATTACCTCATTCAGCTTTCTCTTGTGATCCTGTGCTCGCCAGTATCTCTATCCAAGTATTCCCCTATTTCTAATCTTGCCAAGGCCTACAGCATCCCTCCTCTCCATATCTAAGTGAGGAAATATACGATCTAAACCGTCACATTTTTTATCAGTTCTCGCCTTGTCTCTCTCCTTCGCCTCCAAAACCCAATATAGCCAACACCAGGGTCAAGAGAATAGAGATTTTGGCCTTTTTTTCTAGTCTTCACTTTCTCCCCATTCTCTTTTTCTCTTTTCTTTGCCCTCGCCTAACCCCCCCAGTAGACATTATCCCGATAGAGACACGTAGGCTATCTCTCGCCGCCATGAACCTTATACACAACTCTTTTTCTCCCTGGCAGGTCCGATGGGTACTAACGGAGCCCGGGGAGGACCTGTGCCTTTACTCGGTGGCCCAGGACGGCAGACTAACGCAGTGGCAGGTTCACTCCTCCGTCCTCATTCACACCGACCTCATACAGTTCAGACCTGACCTCCCGCGCGCCCCTCAGCCCCAGGACAGAGTGGCGCTCGAAGGTGTGTTCTCCTTCTGAATTTGTGTGTATTTCGGCACCCGCTAGTGGAATGTATATCGCAAACGGAACAAAGTTAAAGGAGTCACTCTAACACGATCGAAAACTTAATCCCATATCATCCCGTGTTTATCCGAGGAATGCCTTGGATCTTGGGGAACTGTCGCATTAGGTCCCGCAAGAAGTGCTCGGCTTCCTTCTTCGAGTCCTGCCTTGCTAACAGCGTGGTCGAATGCTGGAGTAACGCCACTAACTTGTGTGCCAAAGCCTTATTCTCACGTATCTGTCTTGAACATGAGACTCGTTCCACTTGACTTATTCCCCTCTCCAGAAATCATCATACTGGACTACCCTCTCCACCTTTTCTTCCCACCGCTTCCACTTTCGTCTCCTTCCCCCATTACTACCCTCTCCACCTCCTCCTTCCATCGCTTCCACCATCATATCCATTTTCTCCTTCCACCGATAACATCTTCGCCTCCTTCCCCCACTACTACTCTTTCCACCTCCTCCTTCCCATCTCTTGCACTTTCATCTCCTCCTTCTCCACCTCCTCCTTCCATCGCCTGCACCTTCATCTCTTCCCTCAGGCATCGGGACGTGCGTGGCCTTCCGCCCTGACAACGAGAAGGTGATGCTGGTGGGCGTGGACACGGGCGCGGTGTTCCAGTGCACGACATCGGACACGGCGCACTCCCTCATCCGCTACCCCGCCCACACCGCCCCCGTCAGGCAGGTGCTCTGGAACCCCTACCACAACCACGTCTTCGTCTCCTGCTCCGTCGACTGGACCGTCAAAGTGTGGCTCCAGTATAACTTGTGAGTCCGTGTGTGCGTGCGTGTGTGTGTGGGTGGGTGTGGGGCGGTGCGTGCGTTTGTTTGTACATGTTGTTTGCCACTTCTTATTCTCCATTCGAGTTAGTACTTATATCACACAAAAAAACACACACAAAAAAAATGGAAAATAAAAACGATAATATAAAAAAAAACGATATAATAAAAACTGATTGTCGAACTTGAATATGGTAATAGGATATATTTTCTTTATTTAACGCAATTTTCCTTTTCCTGATATAGTCCTGATTGAAATCCTGCCTTCTAACTGTCCAACACATCCTTCTTTTTTTTCTTATTAGTATTCGGTTAACATCTTTATTTTCCCTTAAATGTCCCAGGCGCCCTTTATTCTTCTTTTGTTTAGCGTCCTTATTTTCCCTTATCCTCCCGAGCGACATTCCTTTTTCTCCTTTTGCATTTAACGCCCCTATATTCCCTTAACATCCCGGGCGTCCTTTCTTCCTCATCCTCTTATATCTTTAACGTCCTTATTTTCCCCTAACCTCTCGGCCGACCTTCCTTTTTCTCCTTTTGCATTTAACGTCCCTATATTCCCTTAACATCCCGGGCGTCCTTTCTTCCTCTTCCTCTTATATCTTTAACGTCCTTAGTTTCCCCTTCACTTCACCCTCCAGGTCGCCGCTCATCGTACTTGACCTGGGGGGCGCCGTGTCGGGGGTCGCGTGGTCGCCCTTCAACAGCAGCGTGGTCGTGGCGCTGTCGGACGAGGGTCGCGTGTACGTCTACGACCTGTTCATGCGACGCGCCAAGCCCCTCTGCGTTCAATCCCTCGTGCAGCGGCGGCGGGCGGCGGCTACGTGCGTGTCTCCCAGCCCGAGCCATCCCGTGCTGCTGGTGGGCGGCGAGAGGTGCGTGAATGGCCATGGGTGGATAGTGTACGTGAGAGTGGAGCAATGCTAAACTCTGTATCCTCTTGGTCTTCGTTTTGGGCATATTTGGTAGCTTATACGAACGTCAATGTGTTATAATTCACCGTTTGCCTTCTCATGTATTTATCGCCAGCCTTTAGCTTTACTTATTTTCATGTTAACAATTAGGCATTTGGTCAGGGCAGTGTTTAAAACAATTAGGCACTTGGTCAGGGCAGTGTTTAAGAGACGAAGAGGTTATAGTGATGCCCTTTCCTTCTCCGAGATATAGCTTGGTCTAAGACGAATTTGGGTATAATATAAGTGATCCTTGATTGATAACCTTGTTCAAAGTACGCTGAACTCTTAAGTCACTGAACCGTCTAAATTCAGTTTCTAGATACGGTACTGCCTCGTTTAACTTTTGTCTTATTTTTCTCTTCCATTTTGCACTTGAAAGTTCCTAAAGTGCAGCCTATGATTGTCTTTTTGCCTCTTTTGTCGCAGGGGTAACTTGATCTGCCTGAAGCTCTCCCCGAACCTTAGGCGGGTGAGCAAGGACACGAAGTCGGCGGACGAGCGAACGGCGCGGGAGATCGAGTTGAGCAAGATGGAGAGACTCATCGCCACCAACAAGGGCTGACCAGGCGGGAGGGAGACTAGCCAGACTTTTTTTTTTTTTTTTGTGGTCAGCTAAGGAAGGGACAAACCTCTTCCATATCTATTTCTTTTCACAGTTTTTGTATTGCTTTAGTAGGGACGGAGCCTCAGTTTCAACGTCTCCTTTTTATTGATGTTCGTGTACCGGTTTAAGTTCAACGACCAATAAACTTCCGTAATGTAAAATGAGTCTTTGTTTCCCTCCGAGCGCTGTCTGACTGAAGGATTTGGTTGTTGCGAGAAGCTAACAGAGAGGGGAAGTGTTGCTTATCATCCGAAACTCTAAGCAATATACAAATGTGCTTAGACGAATGTAATGTATAAAAAGAAAATACAGACGATGCTAGAAAATGCAAAGTGCTATTGTGTTCTGCTGTTATACTACCTTAAATTACTCAAGAAAAAGTGAGGCGGATTCGAACACATGATTCAAAGACCGCGAAATCGGACCAGCGGAAATTGGACCAGCGGAACCACCAATTATTTGTCAGCTGATAGGAGTAAACACCATGAAGACTAATAATGACTAACGAAAGCCTAATCATTGCCCCATCCCCCCCCCCCAAAAAAAAAAAAAAAAAATACTACTACTATTACAAACATCATGAAAACTAATATAATGACAAACGAAAGCTTAATCACCGCCCCACGAATACATTAATTACCCCATTTCTACTATTACCAACAACACACATATTTACGAACCACACAGCATCAGTCCCCTCGCCCCTTACCCTTATCATGGCGTCCTAATCCTTCCCCACACCCTCGTTTCCCTTCCAAATGTGGGTTAAGTAATTGCCTCACGAATAGCTATATCAATTACCTTACCACAACTATTATTATCATTCAAAATCATATTAGCGAGCCATACAATACCCTTTCTCCCGCACCTTGCCCCCACCACCATGGCGTCCTGATCCTTCCCCACACCCTCGTTTCCCTTCTAAATGTGGGTTAAGTAATTGCCTCACGAATAGCTATCAATTACCTTACAACTATTATTATTACCATTCAAAAACATACTAGCGAGCCATACAATACCCTTACTCCCGCACCTTGCCCCCATGGCGTTCTGCTCCTCCTCCTGAACACCCTTACTTCCCTTCCGGCTACATAATGACCGCAAGCTTCATTGAGCCTCCACTCGTCATCCCTTTATGCTTGGATGTCTAAAGAATAACTGTAATAAGGATAACTTAATCTTACCTCAGTCTGCAGGGATGAAACGAGGCCTCATTTGTTTGAAGCTCTCACTGTACCCAGACACTGACCGCACGGGAGCTAGACCGCAAATGAACAAACACATACAGTTGCCAAGGAGTCTAGATATGAATCCTTGATGTTGCCAATCATTTACAAACTTCTTATTTACTTTAGTTTTCATATGATGTTTGAGTGAATGATTGCTATTACTTTTTTTCCTTCTACGTTTTTGTTGTGTTGCAGGTTATCCAAGAGATGCGAGAGCTAAAATTCCCCTAAAAATGGTCATCTGAAGTAAAGCATGCTGGTACTCGTTAAGGAAAGGAACATACATAATAAAGAACAAGTGTAAATCAAAACTGTATTGTTGGCAAGGCTCCAAACACCCATTTCAAGTAATACTGTTAAACCACGTCTTTAGCACCAAGCAAAGTGAACATACTCCACACACTCCTGTCTTTACCTTCCCAATGAAATACAGCTTAAAGAAGTGTCAGCAATCAAACTTGCAGAAATCAGCCTCAGACATGCTCACTACAATCAGGTAATTAGCATAAGGCATGAACACACTTTGTTGCATAAGGCATGAACACACTTTGTTGCATAAAGCATGAACACACTTTGTTCACCTATCTCAGTCACAACATATACAGTGACACACTCTGCAACAGCTTGGTATATGGCATTCCCTCTGCACAAGCACACACTCACTTCAGAGAACAATCAGTATCAGTATTGAATAATAATAAGTCTGTCACATTCTTTATAAAAGAATGACAATAAAACATTTAAAAAAAAGTATAAAAGTATACTACACTAAAATAATAATCAATAAAAGCCTGTCATTTTCACTCTAGGAATACTAATAAAAATAATAAAAAATTATGGAATCTGTCAGCCAGGAAGAGGCGTCCAAACACAGAGATGCTTGTGCTTCGGTGAGGAGGTGGCACATTAAGTACTGCTTAACAACTAGGAACTCTTCACAAAACTTGCACTGTTAGTAAAGCTGATGAGTGATGTACAAAATATACAAAGCCAATTTGTAAGTTTTTGGTTTGTGTTCAAGAGGTGCTGAAGGGTCATTATCTATGACCAAATGTACCACTGACAAGATTGCACATTGCAGTTGTTAAAATATGAAAATATCTATGCATGAATCATTATATTTACAATACTATCTACATTTTCAATCAGGTTATCTGTCCTCATGTTGGAGTAGTATAGAAAGGCACATAAAGGTCCAGGAATGCATATTTGTACATCTAATACAAATTTGCAGTCTGTCCATAAAACAGATGACGGTGCATGCCGACAGTCTTTAGTTTCATGAGTCTTTCAAAGAATGTACATTAGAAAGAAGAAAATGCTTGTTGAAAGTAACAAGAGAGTCATATGTTTCCCAGTTCTGTTTGAAATGGGAATTAAAGCTTGAACTTGTGGTTGGGTCCTGTGCATTAAGATGAAAGACTGGTGACAGTGAACAGACATAAATACAGGATGCCTTGTAGGTCTTGGCAGTGGGCGAGATGCTTAAAGAAAGTGTTGCTGTAGGAGTCTATAATGATCCTTAAGCTATATCCCTTTAGCGCTCCCAACACCAATGCCTCATCTGCCTGAGACCCAAGCATTGCCACCGTCTAGCCATAACATTACACCACACCACAAACCCCATTAATATCAACACTATTGATGCCAACACTAACTTTATCAACAACATCTCCATACAAATGTCAGGGTAAGAGGATATGATAAAGCTCATAATGAACTTTAAATAAGGACAGAATATGAAGATAAAATGTCTTATGTATATGTGCAATGACAATGTCTTATGTTATATATAAAAGCTCGTGAATGATACAATCTGGGACTCAGACATGCAGATTTCCTGTTCATAATTCCTTTGTCACCTAAAATTCAAGAGATGTATACAGTCAATCACAGCTGACACAATACCTCTAAATGGCTTATCACACTACTTGGCACCAGATGGCACTCTCGTTCCACTCATGACTGCTTCAAAACACATGGCACTCGTTACATCCCAGCGTGAGCAACCCATCGTGCCAGACAGACAGAACGCACCTGCCAGCCTGCAATGACCTCACTAGCTGGACAAGACTAACTGAACCAATAACACTCCAATACCAGTCAGCAAGAAATATATGACACAAAATCCCAGTTCATGGTTATGTGAGGAAGGTAGAATCAGTAAGGGGTGACTAATTTGATTCATAGGGTAAAAGGAAGTGTACAGCCTGGAGGAGACATGATGCTGGGAATTATAACTTACTATAAAAGTCTACAAGATAAAAGGTGAAATTCTATGTGAAAAATTAAAATATAAAAGTATTCAGCAAAAACATAAAATCCATACCAGAAAAGAGAACAGTTTTTGACAATTAACTGACAATCACTACATATATGACTCAGAACACTGAACGTAGCAACTGAAAATGATGTGAAAAAAAACTCAAGGGTTAAGAGGAGGAAACAAAGCATTCAGGAAACCCTAAACAGCTCCTGACTCCCCCTTAAGTTCTGATCCCCTGTCTAGTTTCACCCCAAGCAGTCCTCCCCTTAGATCCTCATTGCCTGTGACTCCCGGTAACCCTTCTCGTTACACCCCGACTGGCTGGGGCTGACGGTGCTCTTCCCCTTCACACCCTGACCGTCTGTGATCTTCAACTGGCGGCTGCGTCCGAGGGAGGTGAGGGAGGCCAGCTTGATGAGGCTTTTCATACGGCTCTTCCCCTCAACCTTCTGCGGCTCCTCCTCTGGGAACCTGCTCCGATACACCTCCGGGTAGAGTGACTTGAACTGTAGGAGAAAGGAAGAGGATGGTGGGATGGAAGGGTCACTTTTGTATATACTTGATATACCCGAATATACACAAAACTTTTATCACAATTATTAAAGTCTCAACTTTAAGCAAAACACCTACGTATCATACTCTCTTCCTTCAGTTTCCTCTTGCACTACTTTGTCGAGAGCTTGTTACTGTTCTCAGCTAACAACCATCACTTCTATGATTATCCCAACTCTCAAAAACCCTCAACACCTTAACAACATTTTCCATCATTACTTCCTTCAGCTTTCTCTTGTGATCCTGTGCTGAGAGTCTGCCTGTATTCACCAGAAGTGCAAAAGACCTGCTAAATAACACGAGGTACCCAAGAAGTTCAAGCAAGCGAAAGTGTTAATTCATTGAGATTTATCAATTTAGGACTCGTGGAACTTTCTTTTGTGTGTGTGTGTGTGTGTGTGTGTGTATGAGGGAGTTAGCTTAAGGGTGCACTATAATGAAATCCTAAAAAAGAAACACCTCTACAACACTGCTCAGTCTCACCTCCTTCAGCTTCCTCTTGCGGTCCTTTGCCGAGAGCTTGCCGGTGTTCTCCACAAGCTGGTCGAGGAGCTGCGCCAGGAAGAGCTGCGAGCCAGTGAGCCGCTGCCGCTGGTACTCAGAAGGGGACACCTGCCGGCAGTAGGTGATGGTGACGGAGCGCTCCCCTGCCGCTGCCGGGTACACCACCTGGAACGGAGGGTGGGAGCATGCCTCCAGCGCGCCACAAAGGCTTAGCTCATCCATGCCGCTACCAGCACCAAGGCCGACAATATCATGTGCACCCCCAAGCACCCGCCACCCGCCTCTGTTTGAACCAAGCCGCCCAAGCATGAGGAAAATAGGCTTGATCAACGTTGCCAGATTGTCGTACTCAGCCGCTTATATTTCCCGACTTCCTACCCCAAAACTGTCTTCTGGGGTCCAATAACGAAACTCATTTATAGTTATCGTTAAAAGAGTTAGATCCTGATGTTTCTTGGGAATAGTTAGGCGTCAGAAACCGGTAAATACTATGCTCTGAGTACGATAATCTGGCAACGGTGGGCTTGATTATGATTACCGAGCAAACACCTTGAAAAGAATACCAGTTACAGAGCAGATATTACTAGTTAGGGCATGTTTACCTGCTGCAGGAGTCACCAAGATAGATGTACTGCACTACTGCCAATACTCAAAGTAGTCACATAAAAACATATATACTTTACTCTAACAAACAAAACCTTCCTTTATATTAACTGCTAACCATCTAACTAAGGTAAAATTCAGGCAAAGAGTTACGTATTATTTGCACATACAAAGAAATATAACTAAAACAATGTTCTTCCAAGCTACAGATGCAAACACCAAGTTCTAAACAATACCAGAATGAAAACTCCTCATTCAACATATTCTACATCTAGTGTCTATTACTGAATGAAAAGACTAACAGCTCTAGATAGTGTACTACAGCTATTGGAGTACTACTATTACTACTGGCACCACTAATGGTTTCCCTCAAAATATGAATATGCTTCTTGTTCAACAAATTCAAACTTTTCTGCATCCAGTTTCACTTCTCATATTTATCCCTTTACAAAAAAAGTATTTCTGAATGAGACAACTGAAATAAATGTTTTCTCCTTGATGAAACTCTTAATACTGCGTTTAAAGAACTAAGTCTTCTTAGCATTTTGAAGGGTCATCAACCATAGCTGTGCATGTTATGGAAGAGGCAAAGTATCAGCACCATAAAAATAACCATCAAGCAACATATAAAGCTGGATTTTTATCAGCTGCAGCTACCCAGTCTCATTAGTTCCCAAAGCATAAATCACAGGGAGTGGGTGCCATGACTCTGCTGCCCCCAATCACTGCCTGTCCTGGGAACTTGGTCAATCACACCGACACTCCCCACACCCAGCCAGACCCATCAGTGCCAAGCCACAGATCACCAATCCCACAGCTCAGCCACCAGCCACATCTCTTGAGACCTCTGCATCACCACCACCACCACCACTACACTAGTAACTAACACACAACAAAGCTAATCATCTACATTACATTACTGCACCACATACCATGATCTGACTATTTACTGTTTTTGAGACCTGCAAGCTTTTACTTGTACCACATTCACTTCCAACAAAAAGATGCCAGTGCCCAGCCACCACAACCCCAAGCTACGGCTACGCTACGGCCTCCCTTTTCTCCGTTCCAAGTGTGTCCAGCAAGGCGGGTCTGCGAGGCTCCGAGGAGACGGCTCAGAGTGAGAATGGGACAGAGACAAAACAGTACAAGTAACTACATTTCCCTGGAAGAAGTAATATGAGATAACCCATTAGTAACAACACAACAATCAGAGAAATGGTTAAAACAAGACCGCCATGAACCACTCCCCAGTATATCACCGGCAAAGTGCAAACATACCATTATACATTCCCACAGGTGTTCTATCTAGCTATAATCCAACCATTTCAAATAGTCCGTTTGGGCGTTTGATTCTGTGGGTCCTTTCCTCCCCTCTGCTCTGCCACACAGTCCCAACACCTATTTTTCCCTCTCATATGTTACCTGTAGCTGACATATGAGAGGAAGGGATAGGCATTGAGACTGTGTGGCAGAGCAGAGGGGAGGAAAGGATCCGCGGAACTGAACGGCCAAACAGACTATATGAAATGGTTGGAGTATAGTGTGCAGCCTTCTACCCCAAACCCTACATTCCCATAAATTGTGACATTCAAAGAGTGTTTCCATGTGTCCATCACTAGGGACTAAAATAATGTGCCTTGCATGTGTGGCAGGACAAAAGTTACCTAATTCAAGGCATGACAGTACATTTCAAAGAGCACTTCATTATAAACTGTCATTCTAAGACTTATCGAGGATGTGGAAAACTGATTACCTGAAAAATTAAATAAGTTTTTGTGTGTGTGGCTTACTACTGTGACCACTGGGTTTCAGATGCCCCAGGGTGAGTTTCAGGCTCAAAGTATGTTATAAATTGCTGTATACATTTCCATTAATAAAAATTCTATAATAACCTAACCATTGCTCTTTTGAGTCATCTTACGGCACACACGAACTCCAGTAGTAGCAACAAGTGTCCTGCCTCAGCACAGTGTCTCCATTCCCACACATGACAAAGGTTAGAATTTTGTTACATTCCTCATGACCTCAGCCACGTCTCGTTAGCCCAGTCATGCAAGGACACACTGCAATCACACCTTGAAGAAGAGACAATCACAGTCACCCCAGCATGACAACTATGGCTACTAGAGTGAGGAGAAAATATGCCTGAAGATGTCCCTCCCAACCCTGATGAATATACAGGTTCTGATTGCAACACCTCTCTTTCCCTCCCCTCACCTTAAATGAAACTATATGTTCTGGTGTTCATAATCTAAAACTTGCAGGGTTAAAAATGACTTTCTTATTAGTATTTAAACCAAACCAGCTCTTGAAGGTTTTCCGCAATTCACTGTCTCCTTTCACCACCTCCCTTTCCCTCCCCTCACCTTAAATGAAACTATATGTTCTGGTGTTCATAATCTAAAACTTGCAGGGTTAAAAATGACTTTCTTATTAGTATTTAAACCAAACCAGCACTTGAAGGTTTTCCGCAATTCACTGTCTCCTTTCACCACCTCCCTTTCCCTCCCCTCACCTTAAATGAATAGACATGTTCTGGTGTTCATAATCTAAAACTTGCAGGGTTAAAAATGACTTTCTTATTAGTATTTAAACCAAACCAGCACTTGAAGGTTTTACACAATTCACTGTCTCCTTTCACCACCTCCCTTTCCCTCCCCTCACCTTAAATGAATAGACATGTTCTGGTGTTCATAATCTAAAACTTGCAGGGTTAAAAATGACTTTCTTATTAGTATTTAAACCAAACAAGCTCTTGAAGGTTTTCCGCAATTCACTGTCTCCTTTCACCACCTCCCTTTCCCTCCCCTCACCTTAAATGAATAGACATGTTCTGGTGTTCATAACCTAAAACTTGCAGGGTTAAAAATGACTTTCTTATTAGTATTTAAACCAAACAAGCTCTTGAAGGTTTTACACAATTCACTGTCTCCTTTCACCACCTCCCTTTCCCTCCCCTCACCTTAAATGAATAGACATGTTCTGGTGTTCATAATCTAAAACTTGCAGGGTTAAAAATGACTTTCTTATTAGTATTTAAACCAAACCAGCTCTTGAAGGTTTTACACAATTTACCCTCTTCAGTCTTGCACCATCATCCCTTCACTCTCCTCATCTTCAAAAAATAAGAACGTTCTGATCTCCGTAACCTAAAACTTGCAGGGTTAAAAATGACTTATTAGTATTCAAACCAAACCGTCTCTTGAAAGTTTACCGCCACTCATCGCCTTCCTTCCTGCTCCATCACCCCTTCCCTCCCCCCCTTCTACCTGGCTGCGGTGCCGGAGAGCCAGGCGTCGGTGGGCCAGCACGGACAGGTCCTCCGGCGGGCGCATCACCTCCTCGTGTGTGTCCATGAGGAAGGCCACCACGCGCAGGGCCAGCACCTCGTCGTGGTCCGCCTCGCGCCCGCACAGGAGGATGCTGCGCGCGAAGGTGTTCAGAACCTACGAAAGAGGAAGGAGACAAATAAGTTAAGAATAAAGAAAGTTGTGGGGAATGACATATTAAGCAGAAAGTGTAAAGGGGAAACAAATAGACTTGGAGTGCTGCAGGAAGGGGAAGGGCAAGACAAATGAAATAGGACAAAAGGAGGTTATGGGGAATGAGATGGTAAGCAGAAAGTGTAAAGGGGAAACAAATAGACTTGGAGCGCAGCAGGAAGGGGAAGGGCAAGACAAATGAAATGGGACAAAAGGAGGTTATGGGGAATGAGATGGTAAGCAGAAAGTGTAAAGAGGAAACAAATAGACTTGGAGTGCTGCAGGAAGGGGAAGGGAAAGACAAATGAAATAGGACAAAAGGAGGTTATGGGGAATGAGATGGTAAGCAGAAAGTGTAAAGGGGAAACAAATAGACTTGGAGCGCTGCAGGAAGGGGAAGGGAAAGACAAATGAAATGGGACAAAAGGAGGTTATGGGGAATGAGATGGTAAGCAGAAAGTGTAAAGTGGAAACAAATAGACTTGAAGCACTGCAGGAAGGAGAAAAGGGAGACATGAGCTTAGAGAAAAGGCAGTTCTAGGAAATGAGATGATAAACAGAGAGTGCAAAGGAGAAACAGCTCTTCGAAAATGTACGAGTTTTGGGAGGGTCTATCATAAGGGGGTAAAGGAGGAGTTTTTTTCGTATGTCTCGTTTTTGCCCTTGAGGTGCCGACGATATTAATAAAAAAGAAGGGGGGCAGGGGGTAGGTTAGCTCACATCACGTCACTCACCAAGGCACGCGTGGAAGTGTCCGAGTCGAGGGTGAGGGAATCATTGACGGCCATCTTGCTCATCATCCGCAGAAGGAGGTGGAGCTTTCGACGACGCACTGGAGCAATGAGCAGCAACAGCAGGCGGGCCGAGGTGGTGGCTGCTTCCCTGCCCTCCCTCGTCAACAACCCTAGAGGAGGAAGTGATGAATAGGTGGAGGGGTTAGGTTGGGTGAAGGTGGCAGGAGAGAAGACAGAGGGAAGGCTGTGAAGGGATGAAGTGCAGGGAGGTGGTGGCTAGGTGGCTGAGTGGTTCTATAAGGTTAGGTGGGAGTTGGGTTAGGTTAGGGTAGGTGGCTGAGTGGTTTTGTTAGGTTAGGTTAAGGTAGGTGGCTGTTTTGTTAGGTTAGGTTAGGTTAGGGTAGGTGGCTGAGTGGTTTTGTTAGGTTAGGTGGGAGTTAGGTTAGGTTAAGGTAGGTGGCTGTTTTGTTAGGTTAGGTGGGGGTTAGGTTAGGTTAGGGTAGGTGGCTGAGTGGTTTTGTTAGGTTAGGTGGGAGTTAGGTTAGGTTAGGGTAGGTGGCTGAGTGGTTTTGTTAGGTTAGGTTAGGGTAGGTGGCTGAGTGGTTTTGTTAGGTTAGGTGGGGGTTAGGTTAGGTTAGGTTAGATGGGTAGGTTAGATGTGGTGTGGTGGGGGTGAAGAAGAAACAGAGGGGAGGATGTGGAGAGATAAGGTGGAGGGAGGTGGTGGCATGAGTGAGTGGTTTGGTTAGGTTAGGTTAGTGGTGTAGGTGGTAGGGTGATGGGGGGAATGAAGAAACAGAGGGGAGGCTGATAAGGGATGAGGTGTAGGGAGGCAGCGGCTGTGTAGCTAGTGTTTGGTTGTTGTGAAAATATGGTTCTAAGTTCAAGTGATGGTGAAGGCTGATGATTTATTAGCCATCACAGAGTAAATCATGTAAGTGAGGCGTGATTCTGTTATGCTTCATGTATGTAAGCACTGAAATTAGTAAGATTCTGTTAAAAGAAAGCTGGATTAATAGTTTTGTTGAGAGCATGCTAGATTATTAAGTCTAATAGAAAAAACAAGTTGGATTAATAGGAAACTCAATCTCTCTCCCCATCCCTTGCTGCAGAGGGAAATGGGGTCTTGTAAATGTCATGTGTTAAATTAATGAACATCTGTTAAATACAAGTCAAACATTAGGTGCTGGTTACACATGTAGGTGGCAGCATGGGGGCAGAGAATAGAATTTAGTGATTAACAATGGAAACAATAACAAAAGCAGCAGTTAATGTTTAGACAGGAGCATGTAGTGAAGCTGTTATTATGGTGCTCTAAGTGTTAGCTAAAATTAAACGAACCGTGATGAGTCAAGCCTACCAGGCACGCATGCTTTGCTTCCCCAGAACACCCGTGCCCCGCGCCTGTGGCCGATGCGTCTCTTACTTGGCGAGGAGAGGCAGAGGCGCGACCCACCGCCCCGCATGAAGGAAAACGGTGCCTGACTGAGGGGCGTGCGGTCAGCCCACCTGTCACTCAGCTCGCTGGCCGAGGAGGACAGGTGCTTGTGGAGGTCACTGTTCATTGGAGGGTCTGTGGAGGCCTGGGGCTGAGCAGCAGTGCCTGGAGGGGGTGTGGGCAAAGGTTAATGGTGGACAAGCGGGACAGTCGTACATGTTATTCTAATTATTAGGAGAAATAAGTTTTACTGTTAAAGAAAATAAAAGCTCTAGAAAAAAATGTCATCCCTTAAAAATAAATTTCTAAAAAGTTAGCCACTCTAATTCTTAAGGACTGCTCTTGAGAGTTTAGGATACTAGAAGCTACCAACAGTATTGACCTTTCACAGTGGCGGAGTATATCCCGGCCATGCCACTGACGGGCTGCAGGGCGGGGGAGGCCAGGTTGGAGTGTGAGGCCAGGGAGGTGGGTGTGCCGCCCCGGCTGGTGTGGGAGAGAGCCGAGTGGTAGAGACTGTTCCCAGAGGCTGTGGAGTGGAGGCTGTGGCTCAGGCATCCATCTGGGGTGTGGATCCTGTGGCGGGAGACGGGCCGAGGGGCGGGGGCAGGGGCAGGGGCAGGGTGGTGGTCCAACAGGCCAGGGTCAGAGCAGGCACTCATGGGGGCTGAGGGCACAGAGTCCAGGGTGTCTGTGGAGTCCCCAGAGGGAGCAAGAGCCAGATTGAGGAAGCCGCCAGACTTGGTACGCAGGTGAGCTAGTCTGGCCGCAGAGGATCCTGAGCCCTCAGAGGACGCAGTGCTGGCCGTGTCATCCGGCGCTGGCCCAGGCATACCAAGGTTGAGGTAGCCCCCAGACTCTGTCCTGAGGTGCTTCACAGCAGCAACCTTCCCCCGGCTGCCACGTTTCCGGGAGAGGGAGTCATCACGCAGGTGTTTACGCTTGATGGAGTCACGGATGCGGCAAGCCAGGCTCCTGGGGGGTGCTAGAGGTGCAGGGGCAGGGGCGGGGGCAGGAGCAGGGGCTGGATTAAGGCGGTCAGCTTCATAGCACTGCAGGTTCCCAGCAGAGCAGGATCGGTTGAAGGGGGACAGAGGGGCCAGCGGGGCCGTGATGTACTCTGTGCTGGCAGACGAGACAATGCTGGAGCGGAACAGGTCAGAGGCAGAGGAGTAGTTGACAATGGAATCCCAGGGGCCAGGGGGGGCTTGGAAGGGTGGGGCGGCCAGGCTGCGGGGCCGCTGCCGTTCTCCATGTCCAAAGTGGAGGGAGTCCACTGACTTCTGGGGAATGATCCGGGTCTTGGGGCTGTCGGAGGTGAAGGCAGTCTCAAAGCAGCAGTTGTTGGGCAGAGTCAGGTTGTCCAGCACTTCAACCGGCCTCACCTCCACGTTCTCCCAGGGACTGTTGGCGCCGGCCTGCCTCAGCCGCCGGGCCTGGTCGCTGGTCTTGACAGACCGCACTGTATCAGGCCCACGGCTTGCCGGGCGTTCTATGGCTCCACTCTGCCTGCTGACGGGGCGAGAGACATCTTGGGGCTGTGGAGGCGTTTTGTGGGATGACTGGTGGGCTGTAGTGAGCTGAGGAGGGGAACTGACAGGACTCTTCACCTTCTGTGGGGCTGTGGGTGCTGCATCATGTGGTGGGTCACAGGACCTCCTTCCACTTGCCTGGCACAGAGGGGAGACAGGATACAGACTGTCATCCTTGAAGTCTGTGTAGTCCCTGAGGCGACGCAGCTTGAGGGACAGCAGCAGACGGGAGGCCTCAGGGGCGACCATGGTGTCTAGGTGGGGCGTCTGTGTGCCCTCGTCCACCCCTTGCTTTGGCGCCCCTTGAGTCCGCTCCTCCCCGTGGGGCGTGGAGGTTGCCTGGCCACTCAAACTCATATTCAGGATCAGGTCTTCAACGGAGTCTGTGTCGCTGGATGCCCGGTGCAGGGGAGGGGAGGGCGGCGAGGAGGAGCCAGTGGTGGAGGTGGAGGTGCTGGCGGGGGCTGCGTGGGAGCGGTGGGTGATGTCCAGAAACTCCGCCCCGATGTAGAGGCGGATGAGTGGCTCGTACAGCTCAAAGGGAATCAGTGGCACGGCCTGTTAGGGGAGCAGGAAGAGGAGTGTGGGGGGCTACTAAGAATAACTATGAGTGGTATTTCAATGTAACTAAAAGATATGAATAGTGTGAGTGACTGGATGTAGATTTTTTTACAACAAGGCAGGCAACTCAAGGGCAAAAAATAAAAACAGCAACAAAAAAAGCCTGCTAAACACTGCTCTGGCAAAAGAAACGAAGAACAAGAGGCCAACAGAATTTCAAATCTACATAAAAGTGCTGGCCATGATTTAGCTTTGGATAATTATGCATTCTTCAACTTATGCTCATTACATACTACTTATTTCTCATGGCCTGACCACTCCACTCCTTACCATGTTTATGAAGAAGTCGCGCACGATCTTGAACACGTCTCGCTCCACCCCGGGGTAATTGGGAATGTTGCAGTTTGAGTCAGCCACATTAGGCCCTGTGGGAAGATGACAGTGATGGGATGGAAGCTTTCACTCATGTTACAGTATTTTGCAGGAATTTCGACAATGTATATAAGATGCAATGTATATCACCAGCAAGTTTTGACATAAGACACTTCTAACACATATCCACCCATCCATTCATGCACACACAAGCCCACACATATATACAAAGACACCCACACTGGGCTAAACACTTCATGGCTGTCAGGATCCAGTTGGGGAGGTCTTCCGGGTGGCCGTCCGTCACCTTCACCACGCCGCGTGCCGTCAGCTGCGTCATGTTGTGGCGCACACTCTCCCCACACACCAACTGTGGCTCCAGCACTGTCTCAACGCCGCCAAACACCAGACGCTCACACAAGCCATCTAGCCTGAGGGGGACAAGGGTGGAGGGATATGCAATCATTGTTTTGATAATTAAAATTTTAGCAAATACTGTTTACCGCTAGCATTTTTTTTAGTTTAAAGGCTTTTTATCCCCCTTCATCACTGTCATTTACTGACATTTGGGTTGACATGGGTAAGAATCTGGTTCATGGTGTCTGTCTATCAGGGAGACACCTCTTTCTACTTTAGCACTTTAGTTATCAGGCAAATTGAATCTAAAATTTCCATTCAGACTTTTTTTCAGGGAGCTTCTTTTTTTTTTTATTCTTCTAGTTTTTTCTTAGGGGTTTTATTCCAATCTCAATGACAGACTTCTCACTAAAGCTAAAAGGTCACTGTGCCAGAGGCCACTTCTGAGACTTAACCTGACACCTTGCCCTCACTGTGGGCAAGGCGTCACTCTCATGGCTGGTGTCAAGACTTTAATCTAGCCGGATGGCACCTACTGTGTTTATAGACATCAGAGACTTCTTTGTTATTATTATTATTATTATTATTATTATCATCACTTAAGAGCCTCCCACAGCTGGCATCTGCATGTGGGGTATTAGTCAGTCTTGGGGTCAAATAAAAGCAAAATGTTATCTCAACAAGTTTTTATTAGGTAGCCATCAGCAAATAACAATACAAATGTACCGTAACTTGACAATCATGGACTGAGGAAAATCATTTATATTAAGTACCACTGACTAACACCCCAATGCAAAAGCTTAATAGCGAAGGCTCCATGAAAAATAAATTCTGAATCAAATAACAGATGCATAAAAAATGTACTGAATAATATTACTTATGAATACCGATCTTCCATCATTGACCAATGCCCCAAGCAAGAATCATGTCCTTGTGTTTTCTTAACATGTACTATGTATAGGAACAATAAACATACTTAAAGTTTGGCACTGGAAGCCTGACACACCCATAAGGCTATTACATGGACATGCTGAAGCTGCTATATCTTTCAGTAACATAATCAGTGTCACGTGTCCCTTTGAATGACACACTGGATGCTGAGGAGCAAAGTTGCTATTCTCCTGCAGCTGTAGCCACCTCTAGTCACCTCACCAAAGCATCACGACCCACCACACACTTATGTGACATTTCTTTGGTTAAATACCATACGATCACAGTGTTCACAATCAACAAGTACTGAATATTATAGCTAAGATAAAACAAGGAACAAAGACCACAAACAATGTTGACATTCTAAGACTCTACTTACACCAGAACCCTCACTTTTACTTAGCTCTTTTCTTTATCAAATATCAATACTAACTAGCTTATAAATATTTGTTAACAAGCTTAAGAAGAACTAGTAGAGATGCTTATTAATTTGTCCTCTCTTCTCCTCATTATCAGAAACATTAAAAAATGAACACCTTGCTGCTACTTCCTCTACCTAAGTAACTGCTTACTCATTACCCTTTGATTTTGCTGCCTCCCCACGTTACAGAAGTGCGACCAAGCAAATCATAACCCCTGCAACGCCACTACAACTAGCACCCTAAAATAGTCACAATCATGGATCATCACAAAGCCGTCATTGGGTGAACAAGGAGTGCATCGTAACAGACTACTATTAGTATTTCCACTTTTTTACAAGCAGGCAACTTAATACTGGATGACAAGACACACAGCTCTGAACACCATCATGAGGCTTGCTTAGAATAAAACCGGGTTGTAATGAGACAAGCTTGAAGCACTGCTCTAAGCCGACCCTCCCATCCCCGACCCCCAACACCCTTTGAAGTGCAGCCAACAAACTTACTTGTCGAGCAGGACCTCCTTCCACACCTGGTTGGTCTCCTGGGCAGTGGGTGGACGAGCCACCAGATGACACTCCTGCATGCCGCCCTGGTCCTTGCCACCTCTGTCCCCCTGGTCTGCCTTGGCCCGACGTTCATTGGCTGCGTTCTCCCCCCGGTGTAGCGATGCAGCTCTTCTGGGCCTGGCTTTGGGGGCTGGGGCGTCGGTGTTGGGAGAGGCATCACGGTCAACACCTCGTTTGCATCTGACAGACTGGGAGAGGAACAATGAGAATATCACGGATGATTATTGGGGCGTTCTGTCTTGCCGCTGGAAGTGAGGAGATTATATACTTTATACATACATACATACATACATATATACACACAATAAGTTTAAATCTAATTGGGAATGTGAGATGAGAGATCGAGAACTGAGTATTGAGGATGGTGGAGGAAATGAAGGTGGATGGAAGGAGATCAGCAGGAAGACCAATGAGAACATGGAGAGGAACAATGCAGCAAGACTTGAAAGTGTTAGAAAGTGAGGAAGAATTAGCATTGGATTCACCAAGATGGAGGAGGATCATTGCAAGTCCGACCCCAAGAATGGACTATAAACAAAAAAGAAAGATAGCTTGACAATTAATAATGTACCAACCAGTAGTACAGAGGCAACTCCTGCACACTATCTCCAGGTAAACACATCATGCCTAATAATACCTGTCTGAGTGAGCTGCGGTAACGCCTGAGGAGCGGTGAGCCACCTAAGTCTGCCTGGGGGGTGTTGGGGTCAAGGGCGGCTAGGGCTGTACGGCCAGGCGTGCGCAGGGCCTTCAGGGGTGACCGGCTGCTGAACCTGGAACATAGAAATTTACGGATGCAACACAGGCTAACCAACAATACCATTATCAATACCTTTACCACTCCTATATCATTTTTTCGCTTTGGGGACAAGCTGAAGAAATAGAGCTCGGTGGGTTTTTTTTGCATTGTTCTTTTGCCCTTTTGCTGCTTCCATTACTGTCAAGAAAATATATATATATATAAAAAAAAAAAGAGCATGGCCTTACCTGTATAAGTCCCTGCCCTCCCTAAAGTCCTCGGGCCGTGTGGTCACCCCTCGCACATCCTCCAGCAGCCCAGCCTTCACAAATTTCCTGGAGGAGGGATGAAGGAGAAATAATGGTTAACAATAAATACATCGATACATATTATTCCTTTAAGAAATTACCCACTAGGGCTGCCTACAAATGAATAAACCATTTATTATTTTATTATTATTATTATTAAAAGACAAGTAACAAATTTGGGAGATGTAAAAAAATTTATAAAAAGAGAACACTATAAGCTCAAATCAATCCTTGTAAAAATATATAGAAATGAAAACACGTAAGTAACACCCAAAACTGACCTCTCTTTTGGCTACTTTTTACTTTTGTCTATTATGGGAGTGGTGAGAAGCGGGCTTTTTAATTTTTTTTGCCTTCTTTTTGTTGCCCTTGAGCTGTCTCCTTTGATGTAAAAAAAAAAAAGGAATAAAGTGTAAACACACGCTGGACAAAACCGCACCTGAGCAGCTTAATGGTCTGGTCCCGGGACACGGAGCGGCTGAAGTTTGGGTTGCTCTGGAGGTGTTGGTGCAGCCAGTCCACCGCCTCTGAGGCCGTGAAGCAGCGCTCGTACTGCCGCAGCCCCCGCCAGTGACGTGACACCGGCATGCCATTGTAGAAGGACCGCACGGCATCGTTCCACTGGTTGAGGGAGTGATGAAAGAGGAAAGGGTAACATCAGGAGGGCAAAGTTATGAGAATGCCTGTCGTCAGCAGAGGGAAAGAAAGAAAATCATTAATGTGAGGATGATGAAAATATACAGGTATTGGATATAAAGATTATTTGAAGTACCTTAATCCTATAAGAGTGAAGTCATGAAGTATATTAGTTCTATAAGAAAGGTGTCTTATATTTGATGGTCCTTTTGAAATTAGTGATAGTCCTGTTTCCATTACACCCACTTTGTATGGATTCCTTATTAGTGACTAAATACAAAATCAGCCATGGTCTACATTGATACATAGTTCCTAAATTTTTCTTAGAATCAAAAGATAATTAGTAACTGGAATGGGTTTACTCTGGAATGAGCTAACAAGTGTAAATAATGCTTCTTATTATTAAAAACTTAAAAAGAGCACTATTAGAAATGGAAGCAGGTTATAGGGTCTGCATGAACCACAGGATCTTAATGGCGCATATAAATCTAGGAAAAACTCAAGTCTTACACCTTCACTATTTTATTAGACTGTAGCATGCTATTACATATTAAATTCTAGCATCTATCTGGTCTTTTCGTGTGCTGTATGACTTTATTTTATACATAACTACACATTAGGAAGTTCAAAATGCCAAATATACAACTATTCGAACTTGATATGAGAGGTGGTCGATCATTACTTAAACTCCTACCACCTGAACGTTGCCCGCCTATAATAGGGCCTAACGAGCCATTCCCAAGCAGTACGAGTATAACTACAAAACCAAACGATGCAACAAGGTAATTAATAAGATAGTTAAGAGCTCAAGGTCACCCGTTCATTCATCCCCCACACATTCCACAATCACGGAAGTTCAAACCCCAGAGAGGATCGGCGCCAGGCTTCACATTTTCCCTCCTTTTCCTTATTTTTCCGCCGCCCACTCACCAGTTTCGTGGCTCTGTACGGCCCCGAGATGGACTTCTTGCAGCTCATGCCGCCGGGGACGCGTGGGAGGCGGGAATCACGTGAAAAAGGCGAAAAACATCACTCATGGCGCCCAGCTGCACTCAAATTTGGGTTTATTTACGTTAGGCCGATGACGTCACGAAAACGGCGGCCTGTGATTGGCTGGCTGGGAGTCAAGATTTACATTGCTAGATTTTCCTATTCGCCACATTATATTTACCGGTATTTGACGCTTAACTATCACTAAAAAGCATTAGCAATTAACTACTTCAACAATAACTATAAATAAATCTAGTCATTGAGGTCCTGGAGACAGTAATTGGGTTGGAAAGTGGTAAATATAAGAGGTTGAGTAAGACAATCTGGCATCGCTGGCCCATGATGGAGGGGCTTGCTGGCCGCTGATTGGTCCGCTATGAAACGTCACAAGCAGTCTCTCGATTTTGATTGGTCAGTTTTATGACGTCATGATAGCATCGGTGTTGTTTATTGGTTTACATTTATGACGTCATCAAACACTATCGCCCTTCACCTTGGTCGTTAGTAAAGAATTTATTTGTATTTTGTTGCTTGGATATCCCCTAAAAATCTTTCCCTTGGTGTCGATTTTATATGAATGAGTTGCCCTTGACCTTTCATTCTTACATATCTACACATTTTCACCCTAACGGACGCTTTTGAAGGCACAGAGATACAAACACTCCTCTTATTATATTACAAGGCCTTTATTTCCACCATTTAAGTCTTTGCTAATGCTGAAATACCCCTGAACACCTCTCCCTGTTTGCATAAGTGACCTGCCAATGACTTTTCTTCCTATATATTTTCACAATTTTCACCCTAACGGACGCCAAGAGCACAGGGACGCATACCATCGCTTTAACACAATACACAGCCTTTATTTCAACCATTTAAGGCTTTACTATTTAATTATTTCCCTTTAGTGGACATGTTTATAGGAGTGACCTGCCTTTGACTCTCCTTTCTTCTTATATATTTTCACATTTTCACCTCAACGGACGCTTTTGAGAGCATAAAGACACATACCATTGGTTTATTGTATTACCAGGCCTTTATTTTAACCATTTAAGGCTTTACTATTGAATTATTTCCCTTTAGTGGACATGTTTATAGGAGTGACCTGCCTTTGACTCTCTTTTCTTCTTATATATTTTCACATTTTTCACCTCAACGGACGCTTTTGAGGGCATAAAGACACATAGCATTTCTTTATTGTATTACCAGGCCTTTATTTCAACACTTTAAGGCTTTACTATTGAATTATTTCCCTTTAGTGGACATGTTTATAGGAGTGACCTGCCTTTGACTCTCTTTTCTTCTTATATATTTTCACATTTTTCACCTCAACGGACGCTTTTGAGGGCATAAAGACACATAGCATTTCTTTATTGTATTACCAGGCCTTTATTTCAACCATTTAAGGCTTTACTATTGAATTATTTCCCTTGAGTGGACATGTTCATAGGAGTGACCTGCCCTTGACTCTTCTTTCTTCTTATATATTTTTACATTTTTCACCTCAACGGACGCTTTTGAGAGCATAAAGACACATCCCATTGCTTTATAATATTACCAGGCCTTTATTTCAACACTTTAAGGCTTTACTATTTAATTATTTCCCTTGAGTGGACATGTTTATAGGAGTGACCTGCCTTTGACTCTCCTTTCTTCTGATATATTTTTACATTTTTCACCTCAACGGACGCTTTTGAGAGCATAACGACACATCCCATTGCTTCAACCATTTAAGGCTTTACTGTTGAATTATTTCCCTTGAGTGGACATGTTTATAGGAGTGACCTGCCTTTGACTCTCCTTTCTTCTTATATATTTTCACATTTTTCACCTCAACGGACGCTTTTGAGAGCATAACGACACATCCCATTCCTTTATAATATTACCAGGCCTTTATTTCAACCATTTAAGGCTTTACTATTGAATTATTTCCCTTGAGTGGACATGTTTAAAGGAGTGACCTGCCTTTGACTCTCTTTTCTTCTTATATATTTTCACATTTTCACCTCAACGGACGCTTTTGAGAGCATAAAGACACATAGCATTTCTTTATTGTATTACTAGGCCTTTATTTCAACACTTTAAGGCTTTACTATTTAATTATTTTCCTTGAGTGGACATGTTTATAGGAGTGACCTGCCCTTGACTCTCCTTTCTGATATATTTTCACATTTTTCACCTCAACGGACGCTTTTGAGGGCACAGAGACGCATTCTAACGCTTTATCATACTACCAAGCCTTTATTTCATCCATTTAAGGCGCTATTGCTGCCCCGGTTCATGCTATTTAGACGAGAAACTGATAATTAATTTAGCAGGAAATTTCATCAATAATAAATAGGATTGATGAGAGTGGAAGCACAACGAACAGTCTTAATATTAACTAATTTACTCATTAAGCGAGACACCAACCCCAAATAGACCGGCATCTCTTCAGGCATGAGTACGAGATATATTTAGGGTGAGATACAATGAGATACACGACTTATTTATAGGTTTAATAGGGAAATAACTCGAACCCTTTTGTGGTGAAGATGGTCCGTTCGTCCTTAGCAGAAGACGGTACCTTATTTACCGCCAAAAACAGGTATTTTCTCATTATTGCCCAAATTAATGGATGACACCCTTAAATTCCGGTTATTTAGGATCTACAAACATTACTTAAGGCTTGGGTAAGGGTTAGGGGGAGGCGTGAGGCCGTGGGGGCGAGGAAGAACAGTGGCTTGGGTAGCATCGGGGAATGACCCTTTGGATAAATCTTCTTTGTCTACTTCTTGGCGTTTCTCTAATTTATCCGAGCCTGTCCGTCCGTGTCTCCTCGTTAATTTGCTTGTCTGTCCTTCCCTGCTTGTGTGTGTGTCGGTCTGTGTGCGTGTCTGTGCGTGTGCGTGTGTGTGTGAGCGTCCTGTGTGGCTCCCCTCCCCCTTCCTGTGGCTCTGTCCCCCATGGCTGCCCGGCGCCCTCTGTGTGCCTGGGGGTGTGTGCCCGGCCCCCTGTGGCTGTGGCAGGCTGTGTGGAAGGGTGTGTTAGGATTGTAGTGTTAGTTCGTCTATCTTTAGCTCTGTAGCACTCACCAATAGCTCACCAATATTACTGTGTATGTGTGTGTGTGTGTATGTGTATACATCTGTTATAACAAGTGTCATGCTCAGTGTGTAATACTTTATCATACAGTTCCTCAAACTCATGTATCCTGTCAACATATTCCATTTACCAATAATTGTCATTTTGGAGAAATTGAATTTTCTTCCATCTCAAATGCAGCTCTTTGGGCAATTTTCTATTGTGTCATTTTGTTTGTTAGATTCCCATTGATTATATGATCATTTATATTTAATACCTTATCATCACACATGTGTGTTTTTACTTATTTTCATTTTTAGATGATTTTGTCAAACTTGTAGTTTCCTGTCATTTGAAACAAATTTCTCATTTTCTCTAAAACTGAACATTTTTGGCTCACAACTGCTCCTCATAGTACATTCCACTAATTTATTGCTTTGTCAGGAAAGATTTAATTTTCAATGATGTGCCTCAGAGCCTGACCAGAATCATCAGGAAAGCAAGCTTATTGCTGGCTGGAGAAATTATCATGACTGGACAGGAGAACACTGAGTTATGTCAGGACAGCTTGAAAGTTGGAAGAATGTGCAGAAAGGGAGTAGATAGATGAGGAACATGGACAAATATTCTAACTGATAATCTAAATCTTGAGAGGTCAGTTCCAAACAGTAAATGGGAGCTGCTTTACATCCACCCACACACTAATTGGGGACTGGAGGTTGACTGACTGTGGCTGCGGCGTGGTTCAGGACCACTCGCCCAAAGGGAGCCCTAGAGTGTGGGGCATCCTGTCAGTCAGGAAACAACACTCAGGCTGTACATGCATTATTGTTGCAATCCTTTGCAGACTTGTGGTTCGTCATCATCTGAGAGGAGGATTCTGTGCTAAGATGGGACCCAACAGGCAGAGGAGACCATGCCGTCCCCAGCAATGGATGGACACTGCCGGCAGACTGGCTGACGTGTGAGTGTGTTGGGCCAGGGCTGATGGACAGGCCCAGGAGGTCATTTTCAGTCAAGGTTGCTTATCTGCATACCACATTTCACTTTCCTGAGCTGGTACTATGGAAAGGTGCATCGCTGGTGCCTTGTTACCAGGGTGACCTTGCTTTAGTGTGAACACCCTAAAGATATCATGAGGGTTGTTTAGTATTCCAGGAATTATGAGTTTGTTCATTGCAGGTGAGACCAGTGTGCCAGCCTGCAGGAGTGCCAGCCACCCACTGAGCCAAGATTAGTCAGCTGGCCTTTCCTCCCAAGACCCGGGGTCCTGACATCACAACTTTTCAGTTCTCATTTCTGAAAGATCTGCAACAACACTGAACTATTAGTATGATCTCCCAGATGTCTTGCCCTTTGTTCCACTCATAAGTCACAAAATCTCAGAATACTCATAGGGTTTAGCAGACTTTGGTGAAGACTCGTCACATACAGTTCTTGGTTACATGTTATGAGACAACATGTCCAGCTCTACAGTGTCCACATATCAACATGACAAAGATTGGTGTTATCTAAGCAGCAGTACTTTCTGGTCATATTATAATTCCTTTGCTTTTGTTACCTAACTCTTTATCATCCATTACTTACATACAGTATCTTTATTTGTTTCCAAAGTGTTTATTGATGTTAGCTCCATAATGTTTCTCAGCATTATTTCCTTTGTCATACAAAAAGGGAACTGAAAGAAACATTGAAGGGCTGGAAAGCCTTTTCCTGCTTTTACCTTGACTGTTGTTATAGCTCTCCAAAATTACACTTGTTCTGTAGTGAATATCATCCAACTTGTGAACTGAGGCACGTAGGAGACCGTGAGGATGAAGGGAGAGTGTGAAGGACGAGAGCTGGCTCCTGGGGCACCAGTGAGAGTCGGGGCGGGACTTGTCCCTCAGCACAACAGGGAAGATGCCTCGGGGAGGATAGAAGCAGGAGTCAAAAGTTTGAACCAAGACGGTGGCACAAGAAACTTTCTGATGCCGGCTGTGGTGGGAGGAAACCAAGGCAACGGCACCAGGGGCTTCACTGTGGCAGAGCTCACCAAGGTGGAGAGTGCCGCTCCACCCTTGGGAAGCCTGCAGATACCAAGTGTCAAAGATGGTGCCATCGGGAGCTATAGCGTGCCATCCTTCGGGCAGGACTGCCAAGGAAGAGCCATGGCAAACCTGGCTGAGACCAGTGTCCAAGGGTGGAGTGGGAACAGGGCCACAGGGGCCTTTCCCAGGTTTCCTGGGTTTATTGGGGAAGGTCAAGGGTACTCTGGTGCCTTAGATCTGACAAGAGTGAGCCATGACATCACCTCAGGGAGCCTGCATATGGCAGGTGATAAGAAAGAAGGACAGGGCGGTAACATTAAGACGTTGAATATGGCGCAGCAAAAGGGAGAGAGCCATAATAGTATTAAAGTTCCACCCACACAAGCTAGTGTGACTGGAAGTAGCAGTGCGATAAGTACCAAGAGAGAAACCCTAAAGAGTGCAGCTGAAAGAAATTGTACGGCACCTTCCAAGAGACTGAACCAGGATGGTGGTGGCATGAAGCCCCTTGAGGCCGTCATAAAGAGGCTGAAGCAGGATGCTTGTGTTGCTGTCAATACTACCAGTGCTGTGGACACCAAAAGAGTTACTGAAAATAGTTCTTTGGCTTCAGAAAATTTGGCAGCTGTCAAGAGAAACAGTCTAGATGATGCTTCAGGGATAACAGGAGTGACTGATGTCAAGAGAATGAGGCCAGACACTGCCACAGACACAGCCAATGTGACACCCGGGGCGAGAGAGAGCCAGAGCAGTGTCAAAGAAACAGTAAACTGTGAAAACTTGAAGAATCTGAGTCAGGACGCCCCCACAGGTGCTGAGGGTGGAGAAGCTGTAGAGACACAAGGGCAGAACAGCATCTCATCAACAGCAGATGACAGAACAATAAATCACATGAATCTGAGTCAGGACAGACCCACAAGTGCTGAAGGTAAAGAAGCTACTGAAGCAAAAGGGCAGAACAGCGTCTCAGCAACAGATGACAAAACAATAAATCACATGAATCTGAGTCAGGATGGACCCACAAGTGGTGAAGGTGGAGCGTCAGAAGGGCAGAACAGTGTCTCGGCAGCAGAAGACGTCAAAAAAACAGATCAGTGTGTTGGCACAGGGTTGGCACAAATGGAAACCGCAAAGGTAGAGAAGCAAATCAGTGCCATAAACAGTAAGGAAGACTCTGAGGTGAAAGATTGCATAGAGGATAACACTATAAAGCCATCAACACTGCCTGTGCTGCAAGAAAAAGGGACTGGTACTTCAGAAAGCTTGAACGTCCCCCCTGCAGAAATGTCAAGCCAAGTACAACCCTCCGAGAGCCCGCCAGTACCAGACAAAGAAAAGGAAACACCCGAAACCCTTGATGGAGGTGCAGGGGACACAACCACCCTTGCTGGAGGTGCAGGGGACACAACCACCCTTGCTGGAGGTGCAGGGGACACAACCACCCTTGCTGGAGGTGCAGGGGACACAACCACCCTTGCTGGAGGTGCAGGGGACACAACAACCCTTGCTGGAGGTGCAGGGGACACAACCACCCTTGCTGGAGGTGCAGGGGACACAACCACCCTTGCTGGAGGTGCAGGGGACACAACAACCCTTGCTGGAGGTGCAGGGGACACAACAACTCTTGCTGGAGGTGCAGCAGAGCCTTGCATCAAGAGCAAGACACAAGACACTCCTGCAGGAGAGCCAAGCATAGCTGTCAAAGAAGAGGAACAGAAGGAAGATACTGACAAAGGAAAACTTGTAGAACCCAAGCAGGAGTCGGAGGAAAAGAGGAAGAGTAATCAAGAAAACTCCACACAAGAGGATGGTGAGGCTGTGGGCAAGGAGGGTCTGGCGGGTGGTGGCGAGGGCAAGGGGCCGGTGAGTGACCCCTCCAGGCCCCCGGCACCCAAACCCGAGATGGTGAGCACAGAGACGCAGTGTGATGCCAGTGGCATGGGATCATACCCGTCGGGCGAGGATGAGTACGCCTTTATCAGTGATGAAGGGGTGCCGGGGGAGTGCCTCGGGGCGTGTGAGCCCGGCAGGAAGCCCTACAAGTGCTGCAAGTGTGACACCTCTTTCCGAACACCCTATGAACTGTCTCGCCACAGCCGCGTGCACAGTGGGGAGCGGCCGTTCCAGTGCCGCCTGTGTCACCGCTGCTTCAAGAGGAAGGACCACGTGGAGGTGCACATGCGGCGCCATGTGGAGGACCGCCGCCACATCTGTGGTCTGTGTGGCGTCTGCTTTGTGACTTCTTCCTGCCTCCTGCGGCACCAGCGCCGCACCCACCAGGCACCCGGCCCCAAGGTGCCCGGTGAAGGGGAGGAAGGGGAGCTGGATGGGGATGCAGGAGACCCAAAGGGGGACAGTAAGGACCAGCCACCGTCCAGGGATGCCCAGCGCAATGGCCGGCGCAACAAGAAGAATAAGCCGGACACGACGTACCGGCCGGGAGGCAAAACCGTGTGTATCATCAAGAAACGTAACCTGCGGCAGAGGAGTTACTCCTTCGTGGAACTTGAGGATGACGTGGAGTGCTTCGAGAGTGACGAGGAAGACCGCATCCCCTTCCTCAAGGTGCAGGAGCAGCGGCAAGAGGAGGAGAAAGAAGAGTATGGGGGACAGTCTGGCCAGCTGGATCACAGCCTCTTTCCTGGCAGCTTGTTCAGCTCTGATGGCTCCCTGGGACACCTCCTCCTGCTGGGGGAGGTGAGCCGCCTTCTGTCCCACTCGTTGATCCCTGGGTCTCTGGAGGTGCCTGACATCCAGGCTAACAATGGGCCTGAGGTGGAGCGACCCTGGGTGCCGGAGGCAAATGAAAATGAAGCAGACTCTGACGACTCTGACTGTGATCCCCCGCTGGTGGCCTGCGACGTCACCTTCATGGAGGGGGAGGGGGAGGTGACGGGCCTCTCACAGCCAGATGACAACCCTCCAGCAGAGGAGGCAATGCCCCACACAGAGGAACACAAGCCAACACCCCTGAATGGCCCCTGCCAAGCAACACTCAAAGGTGAGCCATGCCAGGCAACACCCGGGGCCAAGGAGGGCCAGGGAGCCCTCCACCCACCACCACCACCACCAGGTGAGGGCAGGATGGCCAGACCTCAATCTTGCACTGGCCCCCCTCCCTCACCAGCCACCTCGGGGAAGACGGCAGCCTCAACCGCCAACAAGTCGCCAGGAACGGGTGTTGGTGCCATGGGGGTGCCACGCACTGCCTGGGTGGTGCCCACCAACAACACCAAGGGGAAGAACACCTGCGATGCGTGCCGCAGGAGGAATGAGGCAAACCGGCTGGCCCAGATGGAGAAGGAGCGCCAGACCCAGGCGGCTCAGGAAGCCCAGGAGGCCCCCAAGCCGGTGGATATTAAGACAGACGAACCAGAAGGACCTCTTAAAGAATGCCCAGCCAAAGCCGAGACCAAGAACCCTCCTGCAGCTCCACCCTCAGCCAAGCCCTCAGCCAAGCCCTCAGCCAAGCCCTCAGCCAAACCCTCAGCCCCGCCTCCCTCCAAGCCTCAGAAACCCCGGCCAGCAGCAAGCAAGCGTGGCAGGAAGTCCAGCAGCGCCAAGAAAAGACGGCAAAGCAAGACTGCGGCCATGGCTGAGAGGGCCGCTGCAGCAGCAGCAGCCCAGCGCCCTCACAAGTGCCACCTGTGTCCCTTCACATTCAGGTCAGCGACTGAGCTGAAGCGCCACGCCAGCACCCACAGCGGGGAGAGGCCCTTCCTATGTGAGCTTTGTGGTGCTGGCTTTGTGCGTAAGTGCCACCTGCAGCTACACGTGAGGCGGCACAGCGGGGAGCGCCGCCACGCCTGCCCGGAGTGCCGAATGCGCTTCTTCACGCCCTCAGACCTGGCCCGGCACCAGGCCATCCACCAGGTCGGGGAGAAGCCTCTGGAGTGCCACCTGTGCCACCTCACCTTCCGCCGCGCCTTCCACCTGGAGCGTCACATTCGCCGTCACAATGATGCCGCGCCCTTTGCCTGTAAGCTCTGTGGTGCATTCTTCAGCTCGGCAGCGGCACTGAGGAGCCACGACAAGCACCACCGCACGCCCGGCCCCCACGCCTGCCCCGACTGCACCGCTGCGTTCACCACTGCCACCGCCCTCTCCCGCCACCGCCGTGTCCACTCTGTCCGCCACGACCGCCTCCTGAGGGCTATCGAGCGTCATGCCACCGCCAAGTCCAGCTACGAGTGTGTCTCCTCCGAGGGGTCCCCGCTGTCTCTGGTGATACGCAAGGTGGCCAGCACCACAGGAGCTTCAGGGGAGGGGGGCACTGCACCAGCCAAGGGGACTTCTGACATGTCCTCAGAGCCAGCACAAGGAGGAGAGGAAGGGGAGGGGAGGAAGGCAGACGGTTCTACTCTCTGTGCGAACGGGGAAAGAAAGGAGGGTGAAAAAAGTGCCTCTAGTCACGCCATCACAGCCACTGAAAGTGAGGGACAGTCAGAAGGAGGTGAAAACATCTCCTCCGGCTCCCCTTCCACCAATAAAGAAAATCCCTCCATCACAGAACAAATGAAAAGAGAAAGTAAAAATCTTACCTCAACGCCTCTCAGCTCTGCCAAGGCAAAAGAAGAATCTCAAAACCTCAACTCCATCCTCTCTACCTTAGAAAAAATAAACAAGGATAGTGAAAAAATTGCCTACACAGAGAAAGTGGAAAGTGAAAAAGTCACCTCCACGGCCTCTGCACCCAGCAAGGGGCTAAGGGCCAAGGGGGAGACGAACGGTGGCAGATTGACCAAAGAAACCTCAGCTGCCGAGGACGACCCATATGTCTTCAAACTCACTGCCGCAGAGAGTCAAGTTGAAATCAAAAGTGGCAAAAGTAACACAAAGAGAAATAAGAAAAATTATGAAGAATCATATAAGTTCTCCAGCACAAACCGTGGCAAGGAAACCTCCAGTAAAAGCCTGTCCAGCGTCCACACCACAGACAGGGACACGGAGCACATAGCAGCATCAGGAAACAAAGCAATAAACAGGGAAATGGAACACCTAGAGGGACCAGGGAACCTAACCCCCTGTGGCCCCACCAAGAGGGAAGAAAAGGTCTCCAGTGAGGAGCTGGAAGGTCGGCCTGAGTGTGGCCTCTCTGCCATGAGCCAAGGAGGGCAAGAGGCTGAGAGAGGAGGTGGCTGCAGCCTCTTGGGCCCCACCAGGAGGGAAACAGATGATGTCAAAGAAATCCACTGCAGGACCACTTACCATCTGAGTGCTCCAGGTGAAGACCCGGGGAGCATCCTGCACCGTGGCTCAGGATGCACCGGTGAGCAGGAGGGCAGCAGGAGCAGCCCGCAGGATGGACAGACTGGCAGCGTGCGGGAGGGGGTGGCCACCACCAGCTAGCTGCAGAATGAGATGAAGCGTAGATAAATACAGTATTCAGGCTACAAAGAGAAATCTTCTGAGCTTGACCCAATATTTTTGTCCCATATAAGACTTAAGTTTCAGACATTTGAGGTAAAAATGGAGACCAGTGTAAATTAGGTATATAGCTGTGAGGGTTTGGGTACCCACCTTCATTACCAGAATCTTTAGGTGTGGGGGGAAGCTCCACCTTACCTCTGTCTTGCTAGTGACACCACAGCTGAAATAGTTAGTGCATCGTACACGTGCAGCCTCAAAGAACTCTCCCTCCCACTCAGCGCCGGTGAGTGCAACAAAGTGCAAAGGTAGACAGTTATCGGAGAGCAACCAGTGATGTGCAAAGATGGTGTTGGCTAAGGACACTTACTTGCTGTTTAGTAGTTTACAGTGTGAGCAATGAGAAGACTGTGATAAGTTAGATTTTATTGTTGACTGATAATACAAATTATTACAAATTGTCTATCATAAGGAGAAGTTTAGCAAAACTATATTGAGTATACCTATTGGCATTACTTTAAGGAACTGAATTTTGGCAATATATGAAATGTGGATTGCCAATGAAATTTAAAATTGTTGTTCAAGTAGAGACAATCTATATTTTTTGGAAAACCTTGTTCTAACAGAAAGGGATGCAACAGAGATCAGGTTCTTGGAGAAATTCAACAGCCGTCTCACTTGAATTTATCCATGCAAAGATTATGTGATGATTCAGTGACCCAACTTATTCAAGTCACAGTGTGCCTCTCATACTCAGTACAGTCAGTGTTAGAATCTGGTTTTCCTGCATGCCGTAACAAAGAGATGCCATACTAGCTAACCGATATAGCACTGAAGAGTAGACGAATACGTGTAGAGTGTGAGCAACATGGTACAGGAGGTGATGCAATTTGGTGAGTGTCTCAGCCCGTGGTGGACATTTTAACCTGAGAATCTCCTTCCCAGATCACTATATTTAAGGTCGGTAGCAGCCCCTTGATCAGGCAGCTGACTACTGCCTGCTGGAGTGGGCTGTCTCATTAGCCGTAGGTATGTTGGGTATTTTATAAACAAATTCACCCCAGCATTATGTTACATGAAAGCTTGACACACTGTTGCAGTGAAAACAAAGCTATGCAGGAGTTTCTTTTAAATATTTCTACATTTATTTGTACACACACTTGCAAGAACCATAGCTGCTTGCAGTGTTTTGTTGGGGTCGTGCAGCTCTGTGCCCAGTGCTTGTAGTGAGTTGTAGGCAGCTCGTAGGCTTTGTACCGCTGTTGTAGAACCCACAGGAACCTGCAGATGTAGTTGTGTGTAGTGTAGTCAAGTAACACTTTATTCTCAGCTTACAGCGCAAAACTAATGTGTCTTTCACCGCATAGCTTGGAGTGAGTGTCGACTGAGTGAGTGAGTGAGTGAGTGCGTGCGTGCATGTGAGCGTAGCTAGGGTGGAGGGGCTGGGTGTGTCCTCGGGTAGCGATACACTGATAGTACCTGACTGTGACGCGCATGAGCTGTCAGCCAGACAACTTCACTGGGAGTTAGACTGTCACTGTGTCCTCCCCAGGTTGTGTTGCTGTTGTCCTTCTTTCTCTCATTTCCTCTTGTACTCACTTTTTGTTGAATGACAGAATTATATTAAAAAAAATTGCATGGTAAATTTGTTTTATATATTGAATAGTTTTATAAGAGAATTATCAAAGCCATTGTTGATAACTGAAAGGATATTTATATTTTATTTACTTTTATATAGTTAATGAATTTTGTATTTGCACTTCTATTATACAGTCAGAGACAAAATATGGAGCAACATTGAATTGGATATTTGAGTCTAGTGCAATTGAAAGAGTTGTTCAATTATTGCATTTCTTTCTTCATTCAGTGCTTATATATATTACACCCTTACACACACACACACATACATACATACATACATACATTCATTAGATCTTTAACTTCACATGTCAGAAGATAATTGATGTAGTCTTCACCTTCTTAACACACACATACATACATACATTCATTAGATCTTGAACCACACACATCAGAAGATAATTGATGAACAGTCTTCACCTCCTTAACATATACATACATACGTACGTACATACATTCATTAGATCCTGAACCACACGTCGGAGGATAATTGATGTACAGTATTCACCTTCTACAGTATTGTCATGTTCCCAGGTTATCATTCCAAATCAAGATGTTCTCACACCAGCTGTTCACATTAGTTGCTGTGTCCGTCTGTCCTCCCCTGAGCGGCCGGCCTCGGCGCCCCTCCTTGGCTGCCCTGTAGTGTAGAGGCCAACCTTATGGGCATTGATTTGCAAACGTTTTGTTAAGAGCCACCTCTAGTGAACCAGTGTGCTTCGTGCTGTGTAGCGGTGACATAAACAGTATCATTGTTACGGAGAGTCTGCTTACCCCACGCTGCCCCCACCAAGGAGACCAGGAGCCGCTAACCATCCCGTCCTTAGGCCCCACCTCGCTTTAACCTCACCTATTAGAATGTCTACTTTTCCTCCTCCTAGTAATGCTTCCTCACACTTCTTCCCCCTCCTTCTGTCCTTCCTCACTGGGGTATCTACTTTCCTCCCATCACTCATCTTGTCCTCACCTCCAGTAAGGCTCCCTCACTTCTTCCATCTCTTTTTGTCCTTTCTCACTGTGATGTCTCCTCTCCCCTCTCCCTTTCCTCCTTGTCCTCAATGGCAGTATTATTCCCTCATACTCCTTTCCGCTTCTTTCTGTCCTTCCTCACTGGGATATCTAGGTCGGTATGTCAAGACACTTTCGCTTCTCACATCATCTCTTTCTATCGGTCAAAGAGGGGGTCAGTCAGGTTCTAATGAGTGTTTCTTCAGGTTCAAGGTACAGAGGAAGGGTCAGACTACCACCAGGGTCATACAACTACTACTGGTAATGCCCACAACTCCTGCGAAAGCCTTGTGAAATAGGTGTTCTTGGGTGACGAAATGTCTTGTAATTTGACCCCAAACTTTCCTCCTATCACTCATTTCGTCCTCACCTCCAGTCATGCTCCCTCACTTCTTCCCTGTCTTTCTGCTCACCTATTGGGATGTCTTTTTTTCTCTCCTCCTAGTAATGCTTCCTCACACTTCTTCCCCCTCCTTCTGTCCTTCCTCACTGGGATATCTACTTTCCTTCCATCATTCATTTCGTCCTCACCTCCAGTAATGCTCCCTCACTTCTTCCACCTCTTTCTCCTCACCTATTGGGATGTCTACTTTTTCTCCTGTCACTCCCTTCCCTGTCTTCACCAGCAGTATTTTTCCCTCACGCTCCTTCCTCCTTTTCTGTCCTCTCTAACTGGGATGTCTCCTCTCCCCTCTCCTTTTCCCTCCCTCCTTGTTCTCTCCAACAGTATTATTCCCTCACACACCTTTCCCCTCCTTCTGTCCTTCTTCACTAGGATGTCTGTTTTCCCCTCTCTTCCCTTCCTTCCTAACCTCACCCACCTGAATGCCACACCGCCCTTCCTTCTTCCTCCTTCTGTCCTCACTCCTCTACTGTGAATATTTTTTTTTTTTTTTTACATTTTCTGGGTAACTATGTGAAAAAGGGCCCTTTTGTTGTTATTTAGTACAAGTTCCTTTTTGTACTGTGGCAGGGGAGGTGTGCGCAACTCGTGAAAGATTGAGACATGGTAACGACATGATTCAGTTTCAGTACTGTGGAGAAATTACAGAAATGAATAAAAAAAAATAAAAAAAACATTACGTATGAGTTAAATCTGCACAACTACTCTCGCCCACTGAAGTCAAACCCACAAGTAATGTACAAAAAAGTAGTCTATGTAGTTCCGAAGCTAGTTTTTAGGTAAGTAGGCTACTCGTATACAAAGTAGTAGTAGTGTAGATTAATACTTGCACATCAAATCAGAACTTACCGCAGTGAATTTGTAGATTCATGGAGCCCAATTATTTTTTTCAACGTGCTTATCAATCCATAAGTTCAGAGATACATTCAATTCCTCCGGTGGTCGATAGCTTTTGTTTTCTGATTCACCTTAAGTAGACTCCGTGTAAAGGCATTATGAATAGACCGACGTAGCTATGCCCACTCGCAGGTCAAAGATGCCACACACTCTAATATCTCCTTCACCGTCCATTGACAACTGAGCACGTGAGCAGTGAGCACAGGTGTTGGCAGATGCTGATGCTGCGTTCGAACCATCTGAGCCTTGTGTTCGGATGCGTTCATAGATTCGTTACTTTATTTCCTGTTACTCTTCTTTGACCATCCACACTCCCATTGTTAACATGTCCTCGTCTCCTTCCCTCAGAATGAACACAAAATAATGGAACAATATGAACACAAACCTCTCTGGGCCATTGGATTCACTCTTACTCTTTTATGAATCCCCGAAACCTTGCGGCCGAGGCTTCGAAGCTCCTCAATTGAAGATGCGCTCTGGAGGGAAGTTCAAATGAAAAGGTCAGTTCCTAATATTTCTATGGAAGGATTGGAAGGATTTCTGGTGCGCTAAAGGAAGGATGGAAAGGTGATAAATAAAGATCTCGTCGGATATTGTAAAGTAACATTAAAAAAGCTTTATTTACAGACAGACCAGCCGACCAGCAGTCCGGCGCTCGGTACATACTCTAACACACTAACACGAGAATGGCAGGGCAAGGGGGGGGGGGGGGCACACTTTAGCAAATTGTTGACATATTCTGACTTCATAAGAACCTAAAAGAGACGAGACTAAAGATAATAAAGATAGGAACAGCAATTAGCGGGCTTCTTTTTTTTTTTTACACCTTTTTTTGTTACCCTTGAGCTGTTAAAAAAAATCGTGGTTCGTGGAAAGTGCGGTAAAGTTCAATAAATAACAGAGTATGAAGCGTTATAGCAAGCAGTAGTATGATAGAACAAAGATAAGAACATAGAGGAGGCGAAAGTAGTTTTGCGGAAAGTATGGGAACAACGAATAAATAACGGAATAGAATAATAATAATAAATAAAGAGGAGTGAGGGGGAAATGGAGGGACGTTTTATACAAAGGTAATCCGGTGAACATATTTTTTTGAGCAGGTGTACAAAGGATCGGATATGGGATTGGATTCTATTCCCCGCCCCGCCCCGCCCAAGACTGCCATTGATATCATTCAGGAAATTGGGTCAAACACGCTCCGTCAAGATGATAAGAGAGAAAATGTCTTAAGAAAATGTCATGAAATTAAAATCACGAACATATGAAAAAAAGAAAAAGGAGGTAGCCTACTCACGAAAAAAAAAAAATAATAACAATGACATCAATATAGGCTCACGATAAAATAATAATAATAAAAATGATAATAGTAATGATAATAACAATGTTTAAAATTCATATAGCCTAACTGGGAAACGTCCAACTTACTTTTTCTTTATTTTTTTTTATCCGTCACCTTTTCCAAGTCTTTCCAGCAGACAAATGACGAACGAAAAACTAACACGAAAAGACGAAGAAGGAAAAAGACTTATAAAAACGTACAGGAACAAGGAGGAAAGGAAAACCAATTACACCACTCAATATATAACAAGGCACGGTGGGGTGAGGTTGCATGGCCAGGGGTGGGGTGTGGCGCGCCCTTAGAAGCGGAGGATATCCCTGAGCCACGGCGTGTAGTAGGGGATGTTGACGTAGACCCCAGGAACACCCGGCGCCCCACACCCGATGCCCCACGACACGACGCCCGCCAACTGGTAGCGACCGTCGGAACCCTTGCACGCCAGAGGGCCGCCGCCGTCACCCTGCGGACCGCGACACATTATAGAAGAGGCTGTGGATAATAAGGGAGAAGAAGAGGAAGAAAAGGCATTTTGGAAGCCTTGGAAGCACACGCAAGCCTTGGAAGCACTCACCTTACACGCGTCCTTGCCCGCCTCGCCGCCCGCACAGATCATCCCGGGGTGCAGGACGTAGCGGGGCCCAAGGCGGGTGTGTCGGAGCGCCGCCTGACACGCCTCCCGCGGCACCACGGTCAGCGACACCTCCTGAAGGGCCCAAAGAGACGTGAAGGAATAGTAACACACGCAGGAGTAAAGGAAACATGTGGAAGATTTGAAGCAGCGGGAATTATAGTATATCTTAAGCTATCTACGTTCTTTAATTCTTTTGTGGTGGGTTAACAAGGTATTTAGAGAGACAGAGAGAGAGAAATAAAGAGTGCGAAAGAGAGACAGGGAAGAGAAAGAATGAATAGGAGGAGGAGGATGAAGGAAGAGAGGGGAAAGGCAGGAGGGTTGAGAAAGAAGGAAAAAGAGAAGGAGGAGGAGGAAGAAGAAAGAGAGAGGGAAAGGCAGGAGGGAAGAGAGAGAAGAAATAGGAGGAAGAGAAGGAGGAAGGAAGAGAGGAAAAAAGCAGGAGGAAAGAGAAAGAAGGAATAGGAGGAGGAGGAGAAGAAGAAGGAAGGAAGAGAAGGAAAAGGCAGGAAGGGAGTTAAAGAAGAAATAAGAGAAGGAGGAGGAAGGAAGGATGGAAGAGAAGGAAAAGGCAGAAGAGAAGAAAAAGAAGGAAGGAGGAATAGGAGAAAAATAAAATAAAGGAGACGAAACAGATAGAGAGGGAAGAAGGAAGAGGGAAAAGGCAGGAGGGAGGAAGAGAAAAAAAAGGAAGGAAGGAGGAATAGGAAAAAAAAAGAAAATAAAGGAGACGAAACAAGTAGAGGAAGAAGAGCTGAAACTAGGCTATACCGAAACAGAGAAAAACAAAGTAAAAACCTAACTAACTAACTCTTCCACAGACGAAATAAACACTAACAAATAACAGAAGAAAAGGACGAATAGTTTACCTCTCTAATTAACTATGTATACCTGTCTAATGAACGGTGTAGGTGATTAATTAAGTATATGCGTACCTTTAGAACACTTTGGTACCTGCCGTCGTCCCCGAAGCCATCCTTGCCCCAGCCCGACACCCAACACCGATGCCCTGTGAAGTCAGTTTGGTGGGGTAGGCAGATGGGGCCGATGTGGGGGCTGGCGGGGCGGAGGGGGGGAAGAAGAAGAAGAAGAAGAAGAAAAAAGATGATGAAGAAGAAAAAGAAGAAGAAGAAGAAGAAGAGGAAGAAGAAGAAAACAAGCAAAATTATTATTCATAGGCCTACAATTTCCAACCCATATTCTAATACATGTCTATAATACGCACTCGACCTTTCCATCTATCTCCTACCCTCTTTAAATTATGCTTTCACCTTCTCTCCTCGCTTTTTCACCCTTTTCCACACCCTTATTTCCTCTATTCCCTTTCTTTTTCCTTTTATCTTGCTCCTCACCTCTTCCTCATCCTGTCTCATCTCATCTCTTCCTCCTTTCCTCACCTCCTCACCCTCCTATAGCTCTCTCCCCTCCCATCTCACACCTCTCTCCTCACCCTTTCTCACTTCATCTCCTTTCCTCACCTCCTCACCCTACTATAGCTCTCTCCCCTCCTATCTCACACCTCTCTCCTCACCCTTTCTCATTTCATCTCCTTTCCTCACCTCCTCACCCTCCTATAGCTCTCTCCCCTCCCATCTCACACCTCTCTCCTCACCCTTTCTCATTTCCTCACTTTCCTCACCTCCCTCACCCTCCCATCTCACACCTCTCCTCATCTTTTCCTCACTCCTCTCACCCTCCTTCCCCTCCCATCTCACACCTCACTCTCTCTCTCTACTTACTTGCGCGCCAGGTCAACGGGGGCCGCCATCCTCACTACTGCCAGGTCATTCATGAGGTTGCCGGAGAAGTAGTCGGGGTTGACGTACACGGCTACCACGTCGCTCTCCACGTAAGGGTAGAACTCTGTGTCACTGTTCACGTCCCACTCCCCGAGACGGACACGGAGCTCACTGGCCGAGTATCTGTGTGGGGGAAGAAGGGATAGTGATGTGTGTGTGTGTGCATGTGTGTGTGGTTTGAGGTTTGTGCTGAGAAGGAAGGGGTGAACATAAGAACATAAGAACGTAAGGAGACTGCAAGAGGCCGGTTGGGGAAAAAAGTAAAGTAATAGGGTACAAAGAAGTAGGAGGAGAGAGCTAGGAGGGTGAGGAGGTGAGGAAAGGAGCAGAGATGAGATGAGAAAGGATGAGGGAGAAGTGGCGAGCAAGATAAAAAGAAAAGGAAAAGGAAAGGAAAGCGTACAAAGAAGTATAGGCGGAGAGAGCTAGGAGGGTGAGGAGGTGAGGAAAGGAGTAGAGATGAGATGAGAGGGGATGAGGAAGAGGTGGCGAGCAAGATAAAAGGAAAAGGAAAGGGAATAGAGGGACAAAGGGTGTGGAAAAGGGTGAAAAAAGTGAGGAAAGAAGTAGGTGAAGAAGTTACAATAGGTTATAAAGAGAGCGAGAGATGTGGATAGGTAGAAAGGAGAAAACAAGTGGGCTATTCTGACCGAGTGGAAAGAGGAAATTTGGTTATGAGAAAATGAGAATGAAAATGATAAATGAAAATGAGAATGAAAATGATAAATGAAAATGAGAATGAAAATGAGATAATGAGAAAAGTTTAAATGTCATTGGCGGGTTCTGAGCTGAAGTGGGCGGGGCTTATATGCGATGCTAATGTGAACGGCATAGTATTATAGTCATCGTATACACTAAATTGGTCCAGAACCCCCGCCCCCTCCTTCACCCTCGCACCAAGAAAACATTGACTCCTAACTCCAAGCTCCTTCACTCCAAGCAATCAGATCTTATAGCTGTGAAGAGGGGCCGAGTCTTTGGGGTCAATTCAATGTAAGGTGACTTTTTCTATAGTTGTACCTAGCATTAATAGCAGTAAGATAAGTCAGTTTAGGGGTAATGTAGGGTGACTTTTTCTATAGTTATGATATTGGTAACAGTAAGATAAGTCAGTTGAGGGGTAAGTTTAGTATAGGGTGACTTTTTCTATAGTTTTACCTAGCATTAATAGCAGTAAGATAAGTCAGTTTAGGGGTAATGTAGGGTGACTTTTTCTACAGTTATGACATTAGTAACAGTAAGATAAGTCAGTTTAGGGGTAAGTTCAATGTAGGGTGACTTTTTCTATAGTTGTACCTAGCATTAATGGCAGTAAGATAAGTCAGTTTAGGGGTAATATAGGGTGACTTTTTCTATAGTTGTTGTATTAGTAGCAGTAAGATAAGTACCCAGTGACGCAGTGAGCCGCCGTCAGGATGTGCCGGTCGTCCACCAGCGTCCCCGCACACACGTACACGCTGTCCACGCCCTCCTTCTTCAGCACGGCGCTCTGCCACGGGTACTCGCCTGCCGCGGGTAAAGGAAGAAAGGGTGATGATGGTAATGGTGTTGATCATACTAACTACAATAACACATAGAATAAGGAAGAAAAGAAGAAGAAAAAAAAGAAGAAGAAGAAATCGAGAGAGATAATGAAGAGAGGACCAGAAGACGTTGAAAAAGAAACACAGAAGAAGAATATCACAAGGAAGATGAAGAAGGAAAGAGACACACAAAAAAATGAGGTAGAGGAAGAAGAAAAAGAACAAGAAGACTAAGCAGAACAAGAACATGAACAAGAAAAAAACAAGAACAAGAAGACCAAAAAGAACAAGAAAAAAAACAAGAACAAAAAGTCATAACAGAAGAACAGAAAACTAAACCACGAAGACGAAGCATAGGCCTACACAAGAACAGGATCATACCTCCCCCACCTCCCACCCCCACCCTACTTTACCCAATCCCCCCCCCCCATATACCCTACACTACCCCCCTCCTACCCCCCACACTCACCGAACTCAGCATCCCCATCTTCCCTTTGCGGACTGCTGATACGAGACCGCACATCCTCGCTGCCCTTCAGACCACACGTGCTGGCTCGGGGGTGACTCAGGCTACTCTGGGGGGTTGAAGCAGACCCCAGCAGCCCCCCGATGGTAGCCCCGCAGCAGACCTCGTACACGCTACAGCTGTCACGGTCCCCAGACACTACGCCCCCGACTCCGCCTCCGCTGAACTGTCGCTGTGATGGGGTGACAGAAGGGGGGTGATGGTAGTAGTAGTAGCAGTAGTAGTAGTAGTAGTAGTAGTAGTGGTAATAATGATAACACTAGATAAAATATGTCATGCGTTCTGTCTCTGTCTCCCATGCATTCTCTCTCTCTCTCTCTCTCTCTCTCTCTCTCTCTCTCTCTCTCTGAACCACCCCCAATCCCCCCTACCCTCCCTAACCATACCCCTCCCCAATACAAACAAATAAACAAACAAACAAACAAACACTCACCATATTAACTCACTCATCTTACCACGTCCATCTCACCGTCCGTCCGTCCGTGGGTCCGTCCGTTCGTCCGTTGCGTCCGTAGATGAAACAACAAAACAACTTACCAGACACTGAAGACGGAGAAGGAAGCAGCCGGCGATGTTGGGGCATATTGGGGCATGCGCATGGGTCACAAAGGGGCGGTGGGGAGGAGGAGGAGGAAGAGGAGGGATAGGAGGAGGAGGAGGCTTGTGGAGGATACCTAAACCCCCCTCAGATCCATGCAGGAGAGGGGAGTGACCTACAAGTTGACCTAATCCCAGTTTGAGGTCATGCAGTAACGAGGTCAGGGGTCGGTCAGGGGTCAGTCCTAGGGAGAGTGATGGGGAGATGGGGGATGCAGGACGTGGGTGAAAGGGGGGTGGGTGATGGGGTGAGGGGAGATAAGAGAGATGGGGGTTGTGATCTGGGGTGTTTGAGTGCTGGTGGAGGTGGTGGTGGTGGTGAGGGGGGGTGAGGTCGTGAATGGGTGGGTAAAGAGGGGGGTGATGGGGCTGGTGGGAGAACTGAAGGGACACGTCGATGGGGAGATGGCTGAAGAAGTCGCTTATTGGACCCAGGATTCGGGGTGACCGGGGTTCGATACCTTCTTCCACCTTAAAATAGTAACAATGATAATAATAATAATAATAATAATAATAATAATAATAATAATAATAATAATTTAAGAGCGCTATGACGTAAGAAATCGAAAAATATGTCACTGTCTACGAATTTCAGAAACCTATAGAAAAAAAAGTCATTAGCGAGTGAAAGTAAAACGAGATGACATTTTTCTTTTTTTGGTGATAAGATTCAAAGCGTCATGGTGAAGAGAAATGAAATAATCGAGATGAAACACACACACACACACACACACACACACACACACACACACACACACGCACACACACACACAACGTTCGTGAGTGATAAAATGAGTGAAAGTGAGACGGGATGACCATAGACTTTAATGAAAACCTTTTATAGATTGTCGCGATGATGAAGGAAAACGCAAGAAAATCAAGAGAAAAAATAGAAATAAATAAAAAAACGTTCGTGAGGGGAACAACAGAGAATAGGCTAGACGGTCTGACCACAATCCTTAACAACTTAACGAGCTTTATCTAACACCAGGGCGCCAACACAGTATCCTTTTTTCAACTCATATCTCAAGAGCACCTTCATGGTATACGCATATTCAACAACAAGTATACGCAGCTAACATTCCTGGTCTTAGTATTACCGGGGCTCTGGTCGGCAAGGTATTCACTCTCAAACACATTCAACAGTCAAATCGCTTAAAATGACACACAAGGAGAGACTTAACAAACACACACACAGAGACTTATTACTACCCTTAACTCGATAATGTGGCACTGAATGACATTAAAACGTAAAAAATCTCATGTTAAGTTAAAATAAATAGATAAATACATAAATAAACGAAATAAATAAGCATGAGACCAATAAATGATAGCCTACATAAGTTACGTAAGCAAATAAATAGATAAATAAATGAATAAATACATGAATAACTAACTAACTAAATAAATAAGATAAACCGAAAGGCTGCAGAAATAATTAACGCTTGTAAGTAAAGGAATAAACACTGTAAATAACTGGATAAGAAAGTAATTAAAATCCACGTAATCAGCGCATGAGCGGGGGACCAGCGCGCGTGTCGGTAAACAGCGGCGTCAGGCGGCTATTAAATCAATGAGCCCCGAACCCCGACTCACCAGACACCGCCCCGCCATGGCACCACCCGCCCCCGCTTGGCACTCCTTACGAAATGGCAGCTTCATGAGGCACTACTTCCTTCTCCTCCTCCTCCTCTTCCTTCCGCTCTTACACCTCTTCTCTTTCTCCTCCTCCTCCTCTTCTTTCTTTCGCTCTTGTATATCTTGTAAGAATGTTTGCTGGATTTTTTTCCTTTTCTCGTTAGTGCAATATCATTTTTCTTATTTAGTTTTATATGCGTCTTAATTTTCTCTCCTTCTTTCATTGATAATCTATTTTCAACAACTTAATGATAGCCTATTAGTGTTTTATGAGTCAATTAGCCAATCAGTCAATTTTCCATTACTTCCTCTTCTTCCTCCTACTCTTTCTCCTCCTCTTCCTCCTTATCATCATCATCATCCTCGAGCTGACGAGTATCGTGAAACACTCAATCTATTATTTTTTTTCTATTATCAAACCAATCAGTCAATTTTCCATTACTTCCTCTTCTTCCTCCTACTCTTTCTCCTCCTCTTCCTCCTTATCATCATCATCATCATCATCCTCTTCTGTTTATTCTATTTATTTTTATTATCAAACCAATCAGTCAGTTCTTCATTACTTCCTCCTCCTTCTACTCTTTCTCCTTCTCCTCCTCCTCTTCCTCTTTGTCATCATTATCATCCTCTGACGAGTATCGTGAATTCGAACACTTCCTTATCAATCTATTATTTTTCTTCTATTATCAAACCATTCATTCAGTTCTCCATTACTTCCTCCTCCTTCTACTCTTTCTCCTTCTTCTCCTCCTCCTCTGCTTCCTCCTTATCATCATCATCCTCTTTCGACGGTTATCATAAATATTCGAAAACGTCCTTATCATTCATTAATTTTTCTATCATCAAACCATTATCAGACAAAAGCTTACTCTCCATCAAGCATGACATCCTAATCCTATACTTCCTTCTACACTTCCTCTTCCTCCTCCTTCTCCTCCTCTGGCAATCATCGTAGACTTGAACACTTCTATCAATTCATCATTTTTTTCTGTCATTATACCATTTCCACTCCTTCCTCCTCCTTCTCCTCTGGCAATCATCGTAGACTTGAACACTTCTATCAATTCATCGTTTTTTTCTCTCATTATACGGTACAAAAAATCAAAGTCCATCACGCAAAACGACGTAATCAATACACAACGCTTGGCCTACACCGTTCCCCGCGCGCCTGACTGTTGGTTATTATTCTCGGCAGGAGTTGGAAGTGTGCGCCGCGCGATCCTGCTTTCCCCGGACAGAATACCAAGGGCGCTGATCACTTGTGGGAGAACAGCAGTAGGGGAGGAGGAGGAAGAGGAGAAAGAGCGGGAAGAGGAAGTATAAGAAGGAGAGGCTGTAGTTCTGCCATCCCTCTCCCTCTCTTTTCTTTTTCTCCTTATTCTGCTAAATATTGAATGTGGATAAATAAATAAAATAGATAAATAGATAAATAAAACATAAATAAACCTGAATATAAACCTAAATACACACAAACAAGCTTTCTGTCCATAAAAAGAAAACGAAAATTGCATATAGACATACCATCACTAACACTAGAGATATATAAACACCCACATGGAATACTTAGGGCCTATTACTATAAAAAAAATACAAACGCAAATCATAATCTTAGAAAACGACTAACTAGGCTACTAACAACTACGACTATTGCAAATGGCACAGACACAAAGCGAATCAAGCGTATACTAATTTAAAAACCGTAAGTGCCAATTAAAACGACTATCAACGAGATCTAAATATATATAATGTGCACTCTCTAAACCACACGAAGAAACGCTAGGTCAGAGGTGCGTGACAATGAACTAGAGAATGAAACTATAAACTAAAGTGGGATTTCGGCGTTGGTTCCGTGCATATGTGTCCATGAAGCGGCTAAACTAACTAAAGGAAAACATACTCAAGTTCATAAAGCGTCTAAACTAACTGTATGAGGAAGCGTGTGACGGGTGAACGCGAGTGAGTGAGAGTGAGGAAGTGAAAGGAAATGAGTAAGTGCAAGATAAATAGGAGTTAGAATATTTAATTAAGTGAAGAAATACGAAAAAAAAATGAATCTCAATGACTTTATCTCCGGAAACATGAGAGAAAGTAAGAAAGTAACAAGATAAATAAAAGTTAAGATATTCACGTAAAGAAATCCGAAAAAAAGACGAACCTCAATAACTCAGATAAATAAAAGTTAAGATATTCACGTAAAGAAATCCGAAAAAAAGATGAACCTCAATAACTCAAGTCTCCGAAAACGTTATAGCGAAGTGTGATTACGAATTCCCACTTCTTACTTCGCGGAGAACTTGAGACCGCCAGGATCCGATCTCCTGTTGGACGTGGGACTGGAGGAGGCACGGAAGGAGGAGGAGGAGGAGGAGGAGGGGGATGACGGGAAACGCGATGATGATGAAGATGGTGATGAGGATGATGATGAACGTTGAGGTAGACGAGAACTGGAGGAGCCTGGACGAGGGGGAACTGCAGAAGAAGAGGAGGAGGATAGGGCGTCTCTCCCACTCCCACCTTCAGACCTGCCGAAGATGGAGTGAACGAAGCCATCGGGGGTGTAAATATCATCATGTCCGTTGTGGTTACCGAAGTCGTGAAAACCGCTCAAGCCTGGTCGGTTGAAGTCGTGTCCGTGAGGGTCGTGAAAACCGGTCAAGCCAGGTCGGTTGAAGTCGAGTCCGTGAGGGTCGTGAAAACCGCCCAAACCAGGTCGGTGGATGTCATGTCCTTGGTAGCCGTCGTGTCCGTGTTTGTGTTCGTGGAAGTGCGTGTGTTCGTGGTGGTGGAGTTCGACAGGTTTAGGAGGGATCGGGTGGCTGGGGCGGAAGGGAGGTGGCAAGAATGGAGGTCTAGGAACGGGCTTTGGGACATAAACAGGCTTGGGGACATAGACAGGCTTGGGGACATAGACAGGCTTTGGCACATACACTGGAGGAGGAGGTGGGGGAGGTGGAGGTGGGGGAGGTGGAGGTGGAGGAAGAGGGGGTGGATGAGTATACTTGTTCCCGTGGCCATATCCTGGGTAGCCACCGATGCCAGGGTACCCGCCGATGCCAGGGCCGATGCCAGGGCCGATGCCAGGGTACCCGCCGATGCCAGGGCCGATGCCAGGGCCGATGCCAGGGCCGATGCCAGGGTACCCGCCGATGCCAGGGCCGATGCCAGAGCCAATTCCACCTGGGAAGCCTCCTCCGTACCCGCCGCCGAGGCCCCCTAAGAAGGTGTTCCTTAGGCCTTGGAGGGCGTGAACACCTTGCTTATTCGGGGACACCAGTAACTCCAAGGATGGGTTGACCAGCGGCCGACCATCAAGACTCGCCACGTTAAGGCCCAGTTGCGGGTTGATCGACACGGGCCCCAGATCGAGTCCCAGAGGGTTGCCGCCGCTCCCTATGCCGCCGCCTAAGCCGCCGCCGCCGTAGCCGTCGCCGCCGAATGTAGGGATGGTGCCGAACTTGATGCCGAAGGAGGGGACCAACCCGAGCCCAGCGAAGAAGCGGTTGCCGTCGAAGCCGTCGAAGCCATTGCCGTTGAGGAGTCCTTGGAGGAAGCGCTGACGAAGGGAAGGGAGTGACGAGGGTGTGGAGTGTTAATGGGAGGAGAATGGGAGGGAAGAGAGGGATGGTCAAGTGATGGGGGAAACCAGTGACAACAAACACGATGAAGGGGTTTAGAGAGGTCAGGGTGATGGAAGTGAGAGGGGGGGGGGGAGGGGAGAGGAGGTGACTGTGATGCTCAAATGATGGGGCACAGGAGTGACATCTGTGGTAGGGTGATGGGAGGGATGGGAAGCGTAGGAGGAAAAGGAGAAAGAAGGAAGGGATGATGATGCTTAAAGAATGGAGTTGGTATACAGGAATGGGGTGGGTATATAGGAATGGGGTAGGTATACAGGAATGGGGTATGTATATAGGAATGGGGTGGGTATACAGGAATGGGGTGGGTATACAGGAATGGGGTGGGTATATAGGAATGGGGTGGGTATATAGGAATGGGGTGGGTATACAGGAATGGGGTGGGTATACAGGAAGGGGGTGGGTATACAGGAATGGGTTGGGTATATAGGAATGGGGTGGGTATACAGGAATGGGGTGGGTATATAGGAATGGGTTGGGTATATAGGAATGGGTTGGGTATATAGGAATGGGGTGGGTATACAGGAATGGGGTGGGTATATAGGAATGGGGTGGGTATACAGGAATGGGGTGGGTATACAGGAATGGGTTGGGTATATAGGAATGGGGCGGGTATACAGGAATGGGGTGGGTATATAGCAACAGGGTGGGTATATAGGAATGGGGTGGGTATATAGGAATGGGGTAGGTATATAGGAATGGGTTGGGTATATAGGAATGGGGCGGGTATACAGGAATGGGATGGGTATATAGCAACAGGGTGGGTATATAGGAATGGGGTGGGTATATAGGAATGGGGTGGGTATATAGGAATGACAACTGACGGGGGTTTAAAGAAGGGTCAGAGTGATGGGAGAAATGGAATGGGGAGGGATAAGGAAAGGAAGGACGTGACATGAACGCTGAAGGGATGAGGCAAAGAAGAGAAGGTTGAAAGTGAATCCAAAACTTAGGATCCTCAAAAATAGAAAGATAAATAGATAGATTGGTAGATAGAGATAATTATAGATAGGTAAACAGAAAAGTAGATAGATAGATAGATAGATAACACAAGAATGAAAATAAATAAGAAAATAAAACAAAGAAAAAAATACTGGGGAGGAAGATAATGGAAAGAAGAGACAAGGGGAGATAATGAAGTAAAAAAAAAAAAAAAAAAAAGGAGGAGGAGGGAAGGAGACTGACCACTATATAAAGAGGAAGAGGAGGAGGAGGAAGAGGAAGAGGAGGTGTGTCTATTACTGTGCAGAGTGCTGAGTGCTGTACTAGGTGTGTGTGTGTGTGTGTGTGTGTGTGTGTGTGTGTGTGTGTTATGTGAGCTTGTGCAAACTTCTAAGTGTGCTTGTGAGAAAAAGAAGACAAACAAACAAACAAACAAACATAATAACTGTACTTACCGGGTTTGTTGAAGAGGTGGGAGAGGAGGAAGAGGAAGAAGAAGAGGAGGAAGAGGAGCCGGAGGAGCGAGGTGCAGTAGGGGAGGAGGAAGAGGAGGAAGAAGAGGAAGAGGAAGAGGGAGTATAAGAAGGAGAGGCTGTAGTTCTGGCATCCCTCTCCCTCTTGTTCTTCTTCTTCTTGTTCTTCTTGTTGTTGTTGTTATCGTTGTTGTCATTGTTGTTGTTGCGAGCCTCCCGACGTACTCTTAGCATGCTTTTACAACCCTTACCGACAGTGCCACGACGAACCCTGGCTCTTGTTGCTCCTTCTGCTCCTTCGGCGGGCTCCTGAAACACCGTGTAGGATATAGTAGGAGGGAGTGGGAGGGAGAGGGAATGAGAGAGGAGGGATGCAAAGAAGGAGGGATGAAAGAGTGGAACAGTGGGGAGGAGGGGGAGGGAGAGGAAGGGACAGGGAGAGGGATGCTGGAAAAGAGGGAGAGAAAAGAGGGATGCAGAAGAGGGTGGGAGAAAAATGAGGGAGAGAGAAGAGTGGAAGGGAAAAAAGAGGGAGAAAAGAGGGATGCAGAAGAGGGAGGGAAAAGAGGAGGGAGAGAGAAGGATGGAAGGGAGAAAAGAGGGGGAGAAAAGAGGGAGGGAGAGAGAAGAGTGGTAGGGAGAAAAAAGGGAGAAAAAAATGGGAAGAGAAAAAAAATGTAAGAGAAACCGAAAGGATCCTCAAAGATAGATAGATAAATAGATTGATAGATAGATAAATAGAAAAGTAGATAGATAGATAGACAGAGACAACAGAGCCATGCATACAAAGAACAATACAGTGATGGAGGATGAGTCAAATAACCGTCCCCCCAAAAGTCGTCAAGTCAGGCAAAGAAAACCCAAAAAAATCGAAACAGTCCCGAAGTCTTCAAGTCAGGCAAGAAAACAAAAGAGGATCAAAAGGAGACGTAGAGGGGCGCAGCGCAGGGAGCCTCGGAGCAACACCACCATACCGACTCACCACCACCACCACCACCACAACGAGCACCACCACCACCACCACGGCCATCTTACATTAGTGGACAGATCCTGCTGAAGGTGCTGCGTCACGTCGTCCACAATCCCTCGTGTGGCCAGGGGCTTAGGGCGGGGGACGGGGGATGGGGCCACGGGGGTCAACCGGATGATGGAGGGGCCGAGTGGGGCTGAAACGGGGAACGGGACCGGGGCAACAGGGGCGAGAGGGGCGAAAGGGCCTTGGGTTTTGGCGGAGGCGAGGTCGGAAGTGGCTGGTGCGGTTCCCTGCTGTACCTTGATGCCAGAACGTACGATGTGGATGTTTGGGTATCCTGAAGGCACGGTAATGGTGATCAAAGGGGCCTCTGTTACCTGTATGGCCGTTTCCTGAGGTGCCGTGTCCTGGTCCTTGGCTTTAGGGTCCTCAGAGGGGGTGTCGTCACTGGCTTCTGGTTCCTGGGTCTTCCGCAGTTTGGCGAAGTGGGTGTGGGTAGCGAGGGCGAGCTGGTCGAGGTACTCCTTTGGGGCCAACGCTGCCGCCTCCACCGCTGAAGCCGCCGCCGCTATCTGGTCCAAGGGCGGCTTCATGTCCGTGTTTCTTCGGGTCCTGACGGGGATAGTGGCGTTGGATAGGACTCTCGTTGGGGGGTTGCGAGGGTCCTGCAGGTTGCCAAAGTCCTCCCGTGCGAATGGTGACGAGGAGACGATTAAGTGGGCGGGGCATTCTTCGACGGGGACGCACACGCACGCCGCCCCCGCCCCTCCCGCAGGCTGCCGCACGCCCCGCACCGCCCCCGGGATCGCCTTCGCCGGAGTCTCCCTCGTGAAGAGCTTTTGGGTGCCGGTGATGATGTTGTTGTTGTTGTAGCCCCCACCTCCGAGGCTACCCCCAAACCCTCCTCCTCCCCCACCTCCTCCCCCTCCTCCATAGCTTGTTCCTCCTCCAAAGCTGCTTCCTCCTCCTCCTCCTCCATAGCTTATTCCTCCTCCTCCTCCTCCTCCTCCTCCTTCACTTTCCACTACATAGCTTGCACCTACAATACCACCTCCTCCACCACCTCCAAGTCCACCATAGCCGCCGCCTCCTCCTCCTCCTCCTCCTCCCACTCCTCCTCCATAGCCGCTACTTCCTCCTCCTCCACCTCCCACTCCTACAACTCCCCCATAACCTCCTCCTGCTCCACCTCCTCCTCCTCCTCCACCTCCTCCTCCATATCCTACTCCACCACCACCACTACCACCTCCAACTCCACCATAATCACCCCCACCCCCACCACCTCCTCCTCCGCCTGCTCCATAACCTCCACCACCACCACCACCACCACTACCACCTCCAACTCCACCATAACCACCACCTTGCGCTCCTCCTCCACCTCCTCCTACTTCTCTCCCATAACCACCACCACCACCACCACCACCATCACCAGCACCAAAACCAGAGTAAGAGTGCTGATGGATATGGAAATGCTGCACCGTCTGCGTCGACCCATCAGGCTTGGAACCTCCGTAGCCGCCATCGGAGTCACTCGAGGTCAAAGAGATCGGCACGGGGTCACTAACGCTATAGGAGGGCGGGTCCGGGTCGTTGGGAATGTAAATCGGGGTGTCAGGAGCGATGTAACTAGTGGCGGGAGGGTCAGGGGTGAGGTAGCTGGCAGGAAGGTCGGGGATACTGTAGCTGAGGGAGGGAGGACCCGGGGGCGTGAAGGAGTAGGATGGAGGGTCAGGGGCGCCGTAGGAGAGCCCCGGGGCACTGCGGATAATGCTTGAAGGCTTCGGGGCTCCATAGTGTGGCCCTGAATCGCCTCCCCCGCCACTGTAGAAACTCGGTTGGCTGTAGGATGGCTCAGGACCCCCGTGCGAGTGCCCCCCATGGCCATGAGACCCCCCATAGGACCCCCCGTGGCCTTGATGATCCCCATAGGACCCCCCGTGGCCTTGATAATCCCCATAGGACCCCCCGTGGTTGTAGGGGATGGCCGGGATGGGCTTGCCGACGGGGCGTATGACAACAGGCTGCACGTACTGAACCTCGTGGGGGTCAGCGGGCTTGCCGTAGTGCTGGGCCGCGGGGGTGTAGTGGCCTTTGCCCTTGCCGCCACACTGGGGGGGTGCGGGGGTAGTGGGGGAGTCGTGAGTGCGGAGGGAAAGAGTCGACTGTTATGTGGGTTTGTCATGGGCGGATGGTAATGAGGGTCGTCTACTGTAAGGGGATGTCATGGGTGGAATGGTTATCAAGGGGGCTAGTCCGGGGTGCAAGGTTGCTTAGTGTAAGGGGCTGTCATGGGTGGGGTGGTTATGATTTATGAGCGGGGGCAAGTCAAGGCTGCAGGATCGTTTAATGTGTGGGGTTGTCAACTTGTCATGGGTGGGGTGGTTATGAGGGGGGACTAGTCAAGGCTGCAGGATCGTTAACTGTAAGGGACTGTCATGGGTGGAGTGGTTATGAGTGGGGGCTAGGCAAGGCTGCAGAGTCGTTTACTGTGTGGGGTTGTCAAATTGTCACGGGTGGGGTGGTTATGAGTAAGGAAAGGGCAAGGCTACAGGGTCGTTAATTGTGAGGGACTGACATGGAGAGGGTGACTATGGGTGTGTGCGGGGTCATGAGTAACAAAGAGAGTCATTTGCCATTTTTGACTCAACCCACACTAACCTAACCTAACCAAAATAAAATATAACTTATCTAACCTAACCTAACCTAACCTAGCCTTACATGACCCCAGTATTACGAGCCATCTACTTACTAACCTAAGCTAACTAAAACAAAAAACGCCTTATCTAACCTTCCCTGACCTAGCCTTACATGACCACAGTACCACGAGCCATCTACTTACTAACTTAACCTAACCAAAACAAAAAACGCCTGATCTAACCTTCCCTGACCTAGCATGACATGACCCCACAGTACCATGAGCCATCTACTTACTAACCTAAGCTAACCCAAACAACAAAAAAAACGCCTTACCTAACCTTCCTTGACCTAGCCTGACATGACCCCAGTATCACGAGCCATCTATTTACTAACCTAAGCTAACCAAAACACAATATACCTTATCTAACCTTCCCTGACCTAGCCTGACATGACCCCAGTCCCAACAGCCATCTATTTACTAACCTAAGCTCATCAAAACAAAATATACCTTATCTAACCTAACCTGAACTAACTTGACATGACCCTAGAGTACCATGACCCATCTACTTACATTAATGCCAAGGCCGACGGAGCACATCTTCTTCTTCAGCTTGCCAATGAACCTCGGCTGGGCGTCGGGGAGCGGGTGGCCTACGCTTCGAGGGGCCAAGATCGACTCCTCCGCCACCAGCTCCTCCCCCTCCGTCTCCTCCGCCGCCGCCTGCCCTTCCAGTGACTTCGGCGCCCGCTAAGGTTAGGTGAGGTTAGGTTAGGTTAGGTTAGGGTAAGTTACGTTAGGTTGTCTTGTGTTGTGTTGTGTTGTGTTAGGTCATGTTAGGTGAAGTGATGAAGGAGGTAAAGTGAGTACGTGTGTTTGTATGTGTGATTGTTTATTGTTGTTGTTGTTGTTGTTGTTGTTGTTTATTTTTACAACAAAGGAGACAGCTCAAGGGCACAAAAAAAAAGGAAACAATAATTAAAAAAAAGCCCGCTACTCGCTGCTCCTAAAAAGAATCCAAAGAGGTGGCCGAAAGAGAGGTCAATTGTTTGTTTATTTATGAGTTTTTTTTTTTGTTACATAGAATAGTTATAATAGTAATGGAAGAAGGTGAAATGAGTCTGTGTGTTCGTATGTTTGTTTCGTAGTGGCTAGGAATCTTGTTTGCTTGTTTGTCTTTCTTCAGTTACATAAGATAATAATAAAAGTAATGATAATAATAAAAAAAATAATAAAAAAACAAGAACAAGAAGAACAAGGCAAGTAAAAAGTATGTCATCAAGTTACCTTTAAAACCATAATCAGATAACCTTTTTTTCCTCTTCTCTTTTTTTTCAAACTCAATAAACCTGTTTCTGTTTTTTATTTCAAGTGACATTAGGAATTTTCATCAGTGATATTCCAAGACTATATCTTTCTATCTATCTTTAACTGTCTATCTATCTATCTAGCTATCCATCCATCTATCAATCAATCAATCAATCAATCTATCTATCTATCTACCCTGTCTATCCGTCTACTTATCTATCCATCTATCTATCAGTCTCTGTCTATCTATCTTCCTATCTATTTACTTGTGTCTATCTATCTACTTTATTTATCTCTCTATCTCTCTATCTATCTCTTACCTCCTTCGATGATGCTGAGGGAGGGAGGGCAGACGCTATCGAGGAGGTGGAGGTGGAGGAGGAGGTGGAGGTGGAAGAGGAGGAGGTGACGACGGAGGAGGCGGAGGCGGGGGCTTGGGGGGGCTCCTGTTCCTCCCCCCACTTCCACGAGCCCTCCACCGCCACCACCATCACCACCACCACCACCACCACCGCTTGCTTCAATCTGCCGGTGACTGGAAAAGAAAAAGGGAAGGAAAGGTGAACTATAAGAATAATAAATTGGAAAAGGAAAGGGAAAGAAAAGTTGAACGATAAGAATAAGAAAGTGAGATAGAAAGTAGATAAAGTATGATAGGATAAAAGAAAGTAAGATAAGATAGAAATAATGTTGTTTTTATTACATTTTCACATAATTTTTCCATATTCTGAAACATTCCGGGGCTTACACACACACACACACACACACACACACACACACACACACACACACACACACACACACACACACACATATTTGATAAGGCTTTCGTAGAGGTTATGTGTTATTTAGTTTAGTATTTCCATGGGCAGTCTCTCTCTCTCTCTCTCTCTCTCTCTCTCTCTCTCTCTCTCTCTCTCTTGGGCAAGCGTTCGCCTTCACACCTTCGTCATTCTTTTGTTTCTTGCAGGCAGGTGATGTTTATGTTGTTTATTGTCACTAGTAATTACACCTGCCCCTCCTTCCCCGACCCCCTTTCTCCTAATTGGCCAGGTGAAGGACTCGCACCTGTGACAGACGTATTACAGGTAAGTAGGTAGTGAAAGGAAAGGGAAAGTAGGAGGAGGAGGAGGAAGGATAATGGGATGGGATAGATGACGAGGAGGAGGAGGAGGAGGAGGAGGAGGAGGGGGAGGAAGGGAGAGACAAGGTAAGGAGGAAAGGGATAGAGGAATAGGAGGGAAGAAAAACCGTATTAATGAGAGTATGAGAGATAGATAGATAGAAAGAGAGATAAAGGATGAAGGGAGATATAGAGAAAGAAAGAGTCGACTTATGAATGATATATTAATAGAAAAAAAAAAGACCTTTAAGACATAAGATTTGTGATGAAATTTACCATACCTTCTCTCTCTCTCTCTCTCTCTCTCTCTCTCTCTCAGTAAGTGAAAGTGATCAAAAGTGACGTCATCAGGAAATACCCAACACCTCTCCCTCCCTCTCTCTCTCTCTCCCTCCCTCTCTCTCTCTCTCTCTCCCTCACTCACTCCTCCCGTACTCCCTCATAACCTCATTCCCTCCCTGACTTCCTCCCTCTCTCCTTGCTTTCCTTCCTATTTTCCTTTCCCTTTCTCTCCCCCTCTTTTCTCTCCCTATCTCACTCCTCCCGTACTCCCTCATAACCTCATTCCCTCCCTGACTTCCTCCCTCTCTCCTTGCTTTCCTTCCTATTTTCCTTTCCCTTTCTCTCCCCCTCCTTTCTCTCCCTATCTCACTCCTCCCGTACTCCCTCATAACCTCATTCCCTCCCTGACTCTCTCCCTCTCTCCTTACTTTTCCTCCTATTTTCCTTTCCCTTTCTCCTCCTTTCTCTCCCTCTCTCATTTTCTCCCTCCCTCACATCGTCACTCCCTCCCTGCTTCCTTCCCCCTCTCTTTACCTCCCTCTCTCCCTCTCCCTATCCTTTACCCTCCCCATCTCTCCCTCCCTATCTCTTCATATCTCAAGCTTCCCTCTTTCTCCCTTTCTTCCTCCTATCTCCTTATCTCAGTCTCTCTCCCTTCTTCCTTCCTTCTCTCTTCCTCCTTCCTTCCTTCTCTCTCCCTCCTTCCTTCCTTCTATCTCCCTTCTTCCTTCCTTCTCTCTCCCGACCGACCGACCAACCAACCTTTCACCTCTGCCCATGACCGACCTTCAGGCTTCCCCCCTCCCCTCCCCCCCCCCCACACTCACACCTTTCGAAGTAGCTGACAGGTGAGAAAGCACGTGAGTAAGCGGACGGGTAATTATGATGGAAAAGTCTTGCTTGTGTAAATATCAATGAATTTCCTCGCGACTCAATTTTTCTCTTCCTTCTTTTTCTTATTCTTCTCTTATTTATTTACACGTGCACACATTATCATCACCCCTATCATCACCATCATCATTTCTCGTTAGTTAAATAGTTAAAGAGGGCAAAAAATAAAGGAGGAGAAAGAGGAGAGACAGGAAAAAAAAAGAGACAAAACACACCATCATCATCATCATCATCATCATCACCCTCTATCGTTAACTAAAGAGAAGAAAAAAGGAGAGGAGAAAGAGGAGAGGCAGGGAAAAGGGAGAGCAGCACACACACACACACACACACACACACACACACACACACACACACACACATCATCGTCGCCTTCTATCGTTAAATAAAAAGAGAACAGAAAAGAAAGGAGGAGAAAGAAAGGGGAACAGCCGTGACGTGAGGAGTTAGGGGCCATCCGTCCACTCTGCGACACGCTAAGAGAAAGTGTGTTGTTGTTGTTTCATTGTTAACACAGCAGCGAGTGTACAACAATGGCACCCCCTAGCAAGACGCCGCCTATCGCCCGGCATCGTCACGCAGCACCACGCAGAGAAACTACTGTATATATCCCCCCAGCCCCAGCACACACGCGGAGTTTCGTAGCGCAGTGGTTATCGTGCTCGCCTCACACTAGAAAAGTCCCAGGTTCGATTCCCGGGCGGTGTGGAGACGGATGGGTAGTCTCCTGTAATCCGTGCTCCCTGTCCCCCCAGCAGTGAAAGGGTACCGGGTGTCAGTCTGGGGTATGTCCCGTGCCCAGAGATCCGCTATTTGTGAGCTATTATATTCGGAGAGGGTACTGGCTGGCGATGACGAGTCTAGGGTGTGACTAAACCATGATGAAGTACACACACACACACACACGAACGTCAGGGAGAGTTGTCAGGTGTTGCACGGACGGACAGGTAAACACGTGGCCTATAAGGTGTATGTGCGTACGTGGTCTTAATTATTTATGTTTCACACCTGAGGGAAGGGAAAAGAGGAGGAAGGAGGTAAGGAGGCAGGTAGGGAGGGAGGGAGGAAAGGAGGAAAAGAGAGGAGTAAGAAAAGACGGAAGGAAGGAATGGGGAAAGGAAGGAGAGAAGGAAGGGAAGAAAAGAAGGTGGGTGGGAGGAAGGAGGGAGGAAGGGAGGAAAGAGGAAAGGAAGGAGAGAAGGAAGGGAAGAAAAGGGGATGGGAGGAAGAGGGAAGAAGGAGGGAGAGAGGGAGGAGAGAGGGCGGTAGGCTGCCTTTTCTCTTTGCATTAAAACTTTCCTCTTTGTATACGACTTTCTCTCCCTCACTCCCTCCCTCTGGCTCCTTCCCCGTTAGTTCTTATTCACCCTTATTTTGATTTCCTTCCCATGCTGAGTGGAGACGAAGGGGACGCCCACGCAATTCATGTCTGGGGCAAGTCGATCGAACCTGCCGGGAGGGACTTGGGATGGATAGGGCAGCTGGGTGGGGGCTTGCTACGGGGGTATGGGGGTAGGGCCATGAGGAAGGGGGTACTGTGGGGATGAGAGGGAAAGAGAGGGAGTGAGAGGTCTTATAAGAGGGGGCCATAAACAAGAGAGAAAGGGAGAGGGAAGGAATGAGAGGGAAAGAGAGGGAGTGAGAGGTCTTATGAGAGGGGGCCATAAACAAGAGAGGGGGGAGGGAAGATGGGGTAGAAGCGGCGAGTGAGTGAAGCAACGCACCCCCTCCGTATGCTGCCTGTTAGTTAGTTAGGTGATAATAGGTCATGAGGGTCAGGCTGCGAGGAAAACCAGGTCACAGCGGGAAAAGTAAAGAGCACCGCAGTGGGTCATTACATCCCATTAGTCTGAGTCCATTAGGTCATAAGCGCGCGGTCATGAGTCATCGGGGAGTGTTTTTTTCTTTTTTCTTTGTTTTCGGTCGTTATTTTTTTCTTTGTTTTTATTTGTTTTCGGTCGAGTCATTGTTTTTTTTCTTTTTTTCTTTCTTTTTCTTTGTTTTCGGTCGAGTCATTGTTTGTTTTTTTTCGGTCACGAGTTATTTTTTTCTTTATTTTCTTTGTTTTCGGTCGTCATTTTTTTCTTTTTATTTATTTTTCTTTGTATTCGGTCGAGTCATTGTTTTTTCTTTATTTTCTTTGTTTTCGGTCATGAGTCATCGGGGAGATTTTGTCTTTTCTTTCTTTTTCTTCGCTCTCTCTTTTTTTCTTATCTCAAAAATAGTGATAAGCCGAATACGATGCCGAAGAGATTACAAACCCTTCATGGTGAACTTCTTTTTACATATATTTTCAGTCATACTCGAATGGGGAAAATATTTACTCTCATGAAACAAACAAAAAATATAAATAAATGAATAAATAAATAAAACTGAGACACGAATGTTAAGTTAAATGGATAATAAACGATAAAAAAAGATAAATTACGTAAGAGAGAGAGAGAGAGAGAGAGAGAGAGAGAGAGAGAGAGAGAGAGAGAGAGAGAGAGAGAGAGAGAGAGAGAGAGAGAGAGAGAGAGAGAGAGAGAGAGTAAAAAAAAATAAGTGTATCACGACCCCAAAATTAGGTAGTAGGCCGCCGGGAGCTGTGTGTAGGCGGTGAAAGGTAATGGGGAGGGGTGGGGAGATGGGAGAGGGGAGAAGGGGAGGGGAGGGGGGAGGAGGAGGGGGAGAGGGGAGAAGGGGAGAGAAGGGGAGGGGCCGACCTACAAGAGGCACCCACACCAAGCGAAGGGGGGCGGGAGAGGGGAGAAGAGAGGAGGGGAGAATAATGTTTGGGGGGGAGGGGAGGGATAGTGTGACCAGGGGATGTGGCGTCATAGAACAGATACAAAGGTTGGGTTAGGTAGTGTGGCCATGGATAGGGGAGATGGGTGTGGTGGTGGTGGGGGGGGGGCATGGGTAGAAATGGATGTGGTCAGGGGGGCATGGACAAGATGGGTGGGGGTGGGGGTGGGGGGGGGGCATGGGTAGAAATGGGTGAGGTTAGGGGGGCATGGACAAGGTGGGTGGGGGATGGCCATGGATAGAAGAGATAGGTGGGGTGTGTGACCATAAAGGAGTAGGGGTTGGGCCATGAGAGGGAATGAGAGGGAATGAGAGGTCTTGAGTGGGGTGGAGGGGGCATAAAATAACAAGAAGGAAAGGGGGAAAGAGTGGGCAGAAGAGAGGAGAGAGGGGGGTGAGGTCATAAGAAAAGGGACTAATATGGCCATGAGGGAGAGTGAGGAAACAAGTAGCCTTATAAAGAGAGGTGGGGGGGGGGCATAAACAAGAAGAAAGGGGGAGGAAGAGGAGGGAAGGGGTATGACCGTATGAAGAGGAAATATGGACATGAGGAAAAGGAGGAGAGGGTAAAATGGCCATGAGAGGGAGGGAGCGAGTGAGAGGGAAAGAGAGGGAGAGAGAGAGATTATAAAGAAGGGCAATATACAAGAGGGAAAGGGGGAGGAAAAGGAGGGAAGGGGTATGACCGTATGAAGAGGAAATATGGACATGAGGAAAAGGAGGAGAGGGTGAAATGGCCATGAGAGGGAGGGAGGGAGTGAGAGGGAAAGAGAGAGATTATAAAGAAGGGCAATATACAAGAGGGAAAGGGGGAGGAAAAGGAGGGAAGGGGTATGACCGTATGAAGAGGAGATATGTACATGAGGAAAAGGAGGAGAGGGTAAAATGGCCATGAGAGGGAGCGAGTGAGAGGGAAAGAGAGGGAATGAGAGATATTACAGGGAGGGGCAATAAACAGGAGGGAAAGTGGGAGGAAGAGGTAGGAAGCGGTATAAAGAAGAGGAGATATGGACATGAGGAAAAGGAGGAGAGGGTAAAATGGCCATGAGAGGGAGCGAGTGAGTGAGAGGGAAAGAGAGCAGCGTTCCCAAATTATCGTACTCAGCGCATTGCATTTTTTGTAGTTTCTGACCGATAACTGTAGCAAAAAAGAACGAAACCCATCAATATTTAACAGTTTTAACGCTAACTTTAATTTCCTATCGTTATATGTGTGGTTACGACAGTCTTCGAGCCTAAAAATTATAAATGCAATGTTCAGTGTACGACAACTTGGCAACGCTGAAAGAGAGGGAGTGAGAGATGATATAAGGGGACGCAATGTACAAGAAGGGAACGGGGGAGGAAGAGGAGGTGAGGGGGGTAGAGGCACAAGGCGACAATTTACACATATTTACATAAACACATGGGCCACGGACACCTGCTGGGCCCGGCGGCAAGGTGTGTAGGCTACCTTAATTAATACAGGTGGTCACTCTGGTGCATATACAGGTGAACTGACCCTAAGAATACAGACAGACAGACAGGTAGATGAGAAAACAAGATATCATTACTTATTATCACACAAATCCACATATCAACAACAACACAAAAAAAATATAACACAAAGGACTCATCTTATTTCATCTTCCTCCTCCTCCTCCTCCTCTATATCCAGCCCTTTCCCCTTCCTTATCCTCCTCAAGCGTCCTCCTCCTCCTCCTCTTCCTCCTCTATATCCAACCCTTTCCTCTTTCGTATCCTCCTCCTCCTCCTCCTCCTCCTCTATAACCAACCCTTTCTCCTCCTCCTCCTCCTCCTCCTCCTCCACATCTTCCCTTCGTCCTTGAACCTTCCTTTTTATCCCCCTCCTCACATCTCTCACATCAGTACAACATCTGAGTTAGAAAGTTGTTTTGTGTGTGTCTGTTTGTATTTACGTGCGCGTGTGAGTGAGTGTGTGTGTGTGTGTGTGTGTGTGTGTGTGTGTGTGTGTGGGCGATCCGGCTTTGCGAAGTGACACAATCTGCTCTTGTTTAATACTACGGTTATTCTTATGTATGTAGGTCTTTTGGTATTGAGTGCAGGCTGCCCTCGTCTCTCTCTCTCTCTCTCTCTCTCTCTCTCTCTCTCTCTCTCTCTCGTCCCTTTCACATCCTCATCCTCATCCTCCTTCTCCTCCTCCTAATCCGCTACTTCCGTCTCTCATTCACTCTCCATTTCCTTCTCCATCAGTCTACTTTCTCTCCCTCCAAGAAGAAGAAGAAGAAGAAGAAGAGGAAGAAGAAAAAGAAGAAGAAATACAAAAAAAAGGGACAAGGAGATGGACAAGTAGAAAAAAGAAGAGAGGAAAACGATCATTACCAGAGAGAGAGAGAGAGAGAGAGAGAGAGAGAGAGAGAGAGAGATAACAAACCCACAATAGCTACATGAAAACCTCTTAAAACACTAATAAAACTCACCCTGGGATTCGAACTTGACACACTATACTGGTCGGCATTTCTAGGCACCGCGCCAAGACAAACCGAACCAAGAAAGGGTCAGGAAAGAGAGAGAGAAAGAGAGAGAGAAAAAGAAAGTTAGCCTAATATAGAAGTTTGACCAAAGACGACCACTAGGCTATATATGTATGTATGTATGTATGTGTGTGTGTGTGTGTGTGTGTGTGTGAAGAGGAGAAGGAGGAAGAGGAGGAGGAGGACGAGGAGGAGTAAAACAGGAAACAAAGAGGTAAGAAGGTCGAGGAAGAGGAAGAGGAAGAGCAAAATAAATAAAAAAATATATAGAAAGTGAAGAAGAATGAAGGAGAAGCAGAAAGACGAAAACGAGAAGAAAGAAATGGAGTTGGAATTGAAGGAGGAGAAGGAAAACAAGGAGAAAGAAAAAGATTGATCAATATAACCAGAAGGAGGAGGAGGAGGAGAACAAAAATAAGGATAAGGTTAAAAATGAGGATGAGGAGAAGGAAGAAGAAGGGGAAGAGGATAATAGCCCGTGAAGAAGAAGGAACCAGAAAGAAGGAAGGAACAGAAAATGATAGAAGGAAAGAAAGAAGGCAGAGAAAGACAGAAAGAACAGAAAATGGTAAAGAAAGATAGAAAGAAAGAAGGAAGAGGAAGAAAGAAGAAAAAAAGAAAACAAAATAATAATAAAGAACAAAACCACCACCACCACCAACAACAACAACAACAACACAACACCACCAATACCAATACCACCTCCACCACCACCACCAACAACAACAACACCAATTCCACCACCACCACCACCACCACCACCATCACCACACCACACCACCACCAAATCATCACCATAATCCGGCTTCAACGACAACACACACACACACACACACACACACACACACACACGATAGCCTAACTAACCCATAATAACCTTGAGCTGTTTCCATCGTTCTCATTGTGACCCGCGGCCCAAAGAATCCTATTACGTGGGCGGGGATACTGAGAAAGGGAAAGTGAGAGTCTACGATGGGCGTGTGGGCGTGCGGTCAAGGTGAGGCGTGGGCAGGGCGTGGGGTCAAGGTGGTGGTGGTGGTGAGGGCGGTGACCTGGTGTGGTGGGAGTGACGCAGCGTATGTGGAGGTGAGAAAAAGAGGAGAAACAAGCAAGAAAGAGAAAGATGGGGAGAAGAAAACAGAATAATAAGAAGAAATGGAATAACAAGAAGGAGGAGAAGAGAAGGAGGATCAAAATAAGGATAAGAAAGAACAATAGAAAGCAAAGCAGAAGGAGGAGGAGAAATATAACAAGAGAGATAAGAAGGATGAGGAGAAGAAACAGAATAATAATAAGAAATAGAATAACAATGAGGAGAAGAGAAGGAGGATCAAAATAAGGACAAGAAAGAAAGAACAATAGAAAGCGAAGAAGAAAAGGAAGGAGAAATATAACAAGAGAAAGAAAGATAAGAACGAGGAGGAGAAGAAACAGAATAAAAAGAAATAGGATAACAAGAAGAAACAGGAGGACAAACAAAATAAGGGCAAGAAAGAACAATAGAAAGCAAAGAAGTAAAGGAGGAGGAAGAGAAGTAAGAAGAGGAAAACGAGAAAGGAAGGAGGAGGAGGAGAATAAAGAGAAGGAAACAAAAAGAATACGAGGAGGAAAAAGAGGAGAAGGAGGAGGAGGAAAACAAAGAGAAAGGAGATGATAGATATAACCAGAAGAAGAAGAAGAAGGATAAGAATTATAATTAAGGACGATGAAGAGGAGGAAGAAGAGGAAGATGAGGAGGAAACCGAGAAAGAAAAGGAGGAAGATGAAAAGAAAGAGAAAGAAGATGATAGATATAACCAGAAGAAGAAGGATAAGAATGAGAATAAGGACGATGAAGAGGAGGAAGAGGAAGAGGAAGATGAGGAGGAGGAGGACGAGGAACCCAAAACAATAGCTAGGTACTGACTTAATGACTAGCCTAATACCATGACGCAACCCCAGACTTAATATATAATGAAGCTTTTTATATATCCTCTCCATCATAACTCTTATTTATTTATCATGCACTCTTCATTTCAACCCGGAGAACAATGGCAGCGAAAGTAAATTCTATGAAACAATTAATAATATAAATGAATGCAAATTAAAACGCTTATGCAAAGAACTATACGAAAGCAATTTCAACACACGAGGGTTTTGAAAGATTAGGAAAAGGACGGGAAATGATAAAAGAAGATAGAGAGGACAGAAAATAAGAGAAGGAAAGAAGGAATAGAGAGAAAGAATTAAAGAATGAATAAAAAAACGAATGATACAATGAATAGAAATAAAGAAAAAAAATGAAAAAGAAAGAAAGAAGGAACAGAAAATTATGAAAAAAAAGAATGAACAGAACGATAAAGAATGAACAGAAAATAATAAAAAATGAAAGAATGAAGGAACAGAAAGAAAGAAAGACTGAACAAAAAGAAAGAATAGAAAGATAGAAAGAGAGAACGAACAGAAAATAAAGGAAAGAAAGAAGGACCAGAAAATAATACAGAAAAATGGAGAATGAAAATAAAGTCAAGAAAGTAAAGAGCAGGAAATAGTAAAGAAAGAAAAAAGAAAGAAGGAAGAGATTGTCACGAGTAGCATTTTAATTAATAATATTGATGACGCAATACCAAAAAAACACGTGACACGGAAGAAGAAAAACAAAGAAATAGAAAGTTACATAACCTCTCTCTCTCTCTCTCTCTCTCTCTCACTTTTACTTTCACTCAACCTTGGGTCTTTCCTCAACCTGCAACTCCTCCTCCTGACCCTCTCTTCTTTCTCCTCCTCCTCCTCCTCCTTCTATTGCACCTCGCCAGCCCCGCCCCTCCCTTCCCTCCCTCCTCCTCCTCTTCTCTGCCATTCCTTTCCTCCTTCCTCTGGCATCTCTCCAACCCTTATGACAACAATAACAACAACAATGCCACGAGGGAAGAAGAGAGAAAGAATAACAATATCAGCAACGAGAAGAAGAAAAAGAAGATAGATAAGGAAGACGAACGAGAACAAGAACAAGAACATGAATAGGAACAAAAGAACAAGAAGAACAAAAACAAGAAGAAGAAGAAGAAAAGGATGAAGAACAAGAACAAGAAGAACAAAAACAAGAGAAGGAGGAGAAGAAGACGAGGAAGAAGAGAAAGACATACAAACATTAACACCAAACAGGAGACAAATTATTATATAGTGGACGAAAAACAGATGTGTGTGTGTGTGTGTGTGTGTGTGTGTGTGTGTTGGCGGTTAGTAACGGTCGCAAAGGCTGTGTTCTCGCCCCATCTATCGGTTTTTAGGGTAATTATTGCGTCATACGGGGAAGAAAAGTGGGAACCGAAGAAGCAGGAAGTGACTGTCTGCATTGGTAACAAGTGCATGAATATATAATGACTGTGTGCTTTATTTTTCCTGTATTCCTCTCTCTTTCTCTTTCCATTTTACTTCTCGTTTTTTTGTCTTTACTTTTTATTTCGTTTTTCGCAGTTTCATCTTTCATTTATTCTTCCTTCTGCTCCACTTATCTAGCCTATCTCTTATTCCATTCATTACGTCTTATATACTTTCTTTACGTTCATTTATTTTTATTTCCCACTTTTAGAAGCAAACACCAAGTAACCATCATCTTCCTTCACTCTCTCTTTTTTCTCCACTTTATATTTCGATTTTCATTGTTTCATCTTTCTTTTATACTTCCTTCTGCTCCACTTATCTATCTTTTATTCCATTCATTACCTCTTATGATTTCTTTACGTTCATTTCTTTTTCTTTCCCGTATTTAGAAGCGAACTCCGACTAACACCTTCCTTCACGCTTTCCCAACTATTCAATTTTCAAGAGGAGCACCGGTGTAGCCTATGGGTGGGTGGGGGGGGCAGCACAGGCCAAGCAAGAGGCATACATCACGGCACTCACTATAAATAAAATCCGCCTGCTCCACTAACAGACTGGGACCAACCTACACAAAACGGATAAAATTTCACCCCCATGCACATCAAAGTCTCTATATACCGTGTCTCCTCCCACAGAGCTGCGTGCGACTTGACTTGATATATATAGACTTTGATGCACATAAGAAAGCAAGGCAAGACACACATCATGAACACGAGCAAGAACATACGAGGTGAAAACGAGCAAAATACGAGAGAATGGTCTTGAGAATTCATTGAGACGTCTTCGTGGAGATCAACAACGCCTAGGCTACAATAAAGCAATTCAAGTCACACAACATCATAATTACACGACTAAACAGGGAATATGTGAAGTGAAAACAAGCTAGAAAGGAGAGCACAGTCATGTCAATTAATCTAGCTACTTTGGGGGAGATTAATAACGTCGTGGCTACAAATAAAGCAACACAAAACAGCGAGAAGCAAGAGAAAGTGGACTAGGGGAGATTCATGCAGTCACGGGAAGAGAGCGAGGTCCATATTTTCGCACTTTTCGGAGCTTACACACATATCCACATTTGATAAGGCTTTCGTAGTGGTTTTTAGGCATTTCCGAGAGTAGTTTTATATGCCTAGTGATAGTCTGATAAGCCTTCTACACCATGAACGTGAAAAACACTGGCCCATACTCTCAAACACATACCCACATTTGATAAGGCTTTCATAGAGGTTTTAGGGATTTCTAAGGGTAGTTTTATATCCCTACTGTTAGTTTGATAAGCCTTCTACACCATGAACGTGAAAAATAATCATGGGAGCCCGACCAATCTCCTCCGTGGCCTTTGGAGATAGTTGCTGTGAGAGCCGAGAGCCGAAAGCGTCTGACTGTCATGGTCGCTGCAGTGGCGGTCGAGGTGATATATGGTGTTGATGACTCGATTCTCCACCGTCTGGGGCCCAAATATAGTGAAGGATGGTGAGGGAGAACAGATGACGATGCTTGTAAGGAATGGAGAGGTAGATAAACCGTGTAGTTATGACTGAAGTTTTTGTGACCAGCGGACCGAGACGAATCGTGTATGGGAAGACCAGACTTCTGATGCATGGCTGTAGAGGGCGTTGCTGGTGGTGTTTGTAGGAGTGAAAGTCAATATACGTTATGATGTGTGTGTATACGTTATATATAGTGAAAGTACGTGCACTATGACTGTAGATGAAGTGACTTAAATATGGCTACTTGTCTGTGAAGCGAGAGTTTGATGTAAAATATATTGCAGTCTCTCTCACGGGACTCACTTCTTTCCTTTTTGTCTATCTCAACCCTTCACGCCACCCGCCATATGCACAGAACCTCCTGCTAGAGTCACTTTCTTCCCACCAGTCATACGAAGCCTTCAACAGATCATAATGTCAGTAGAGTGTTATGATTTTCTATACGTGCACCCCCTCATGAAGAGCAACTCCACTGCACTCAAGTTCACTCTCTCTCTCTCTCTCTCTCTCTCTCTCTCTCTCTCTCTCTCTCTCTCTCTCACACACACACACACTCGAATCAACACCACGGAAGTTTCTATTAGTAATGAAACTTTCCCGTACTCTGTGTGTGTGTGTGTGTGAAACCGACCTAACTGACCGGAAAATCATTGCCAAGTACAGCGTAGAAACCGTCCAGCAAATGTGGTAATAGTAGTAGTAGTAGTAGTAGTAGTAGTAGTAGTAGTAGTAGTGATAACACACTTCCCTCGCCTCCATTACAACCACGATACAGAAATTAAACCTCCACCTCCCACTCCTATTCCCTCCTCTCCACCTTCTCTCCCTCCTAATCCACCTCCTCCCCTCCCACTCTACCCCTTCAAGTCACTCCACAAACTGACCCTTATAACCACTGCAATTCAACGAACACCCTCCCTCCTCGTCCTCCTCCTCTTCCTCCTCTTCCAGTTCATTTTCCTCAACCCTCAAATACTTCCTCTCTTTCTCTTCATCGCTCCACTAAAGCTCTTCAAATAAGCTCTTCTGTTTGATCCCTTTTCTAATACACAAATTTCTCCTCCTCTTTGTCCTCCTTATCATCACCATTTTCCTCCTCCTCTTCCTCTTCTTCCTCTTCCTTATCATCATCATCTTTCTCTTCCTCTTTTTGTTCCTCCTTCTCCTCCTCCTCCTTCCAATCTTAGCTTTCTTTCTTCAATGTCACTTTTCAGCGCTTCTTCACTCCTCTGTCTAGTCACTGTAAATATTGAGGATGAGAAGCATGCACACACACACACACACACACACACACACACACACACACACACACACACACACACACACACACACACGTACCTTGAAAACAGAGCAAATAGTAACGATGAAAAGATAAGAAAGTAAGTAATCATCAAAGACTTCAGTTCTCTCACCGGACTGCCAAAAAGAAAGAAAGAAAGAAAAGAAAATCTCATGTAATTATTTGACAAGATCTAGACAAAAGTAGTTGAAAAGATTGTTTATTTGCTTTCCTCGACTACCACGTCTCTCTCTCTCTCTCTCTCTCTCTCTCTCTCTCTCTCAGGGAAATTCTTCATCGCGTGAGAAAGGTTCGGTAACAATTCACGTTTATTATTATTATTATTATTATTATTATTATTATTATTATTATTATTATTATGTACTTATGACACGGGCGAAATTAGGATTGTTTGGCGACTAATTCTACTTTTCCGTGATGTAGAAGGCGAGTAACAGAGAGAGAGAGAGAGAGAGAGAGAGAGAGAGAGAGAGAGACGCTCCACTTTCCTTCACCACCTGTCGTGAGCCGCAGCGTTGCCAGTCATGCGGGCGGCCCTCAAATAGGTAACAAGGGTATAGCACCACCATGGCGTTGGTAACACTGCTGCCACCATAACCACCGCCTGCCCTCCTAATGGTGATGAGAGAGAGAGAGAGAGAGAGAGAGAGAGAGAGAGAGAGAGAGAGAGAGAGGAATGTGTTTATATTATATTGGTAAACTTTCTCGTGGTGTTTACTCAAATTCTACATGCTTGAACACTCTCTCTCTCTCTCTCTCTCTCTCTCTCTCTCTGTTATTGCCACGAACAGGAAAAAAGACAAAAACAAACAATGACATCAGGAGTGAGAGACAGTTAGATAGATAGATAGTTAGATAGATAGATGGATAGATAGATAGAGAGACCTATTTCCTTAACAATAGGTATATGGGGCCAGGTGGAGATGACAAGGGAAGACAGGAAGACAATAGTAAGTTTTCATTTTATAGTTTCCGCCGATAAAAGAAAAGAGAAGACGAGAGAAAACACAGATTGACAGACAGACGGACAGACGGACAGATAAACAGACCCCCCCCCCCCATACGCACATGGAGAAAGACTACCTCACATACATACATACATACATACATACATTCATACTGACAAGCGCGAAGAACAAAAACAAGAAGAACAAGAAGAACAAGAAGAACTAGAGATGAACAGAAATACAAAAGAAAGAAAAAAAGATAAAGAACTATAGGAGAAGAATAACAAGAAGAATAAGCACAAGAAAATCAATAAAGAAGAACAGAAGAGGAACAGTAACAAAAGGAAAGAAACAATAAGAAAGAAAACGAATTAAAACAAAAAAGCAATAAAAAAAGATACATTCAAACAAACCAGCTTGCACATCTCTCATTCACTCAAGAACTCACTACCTTGTGTGCATAGAAATCTCTTGAAGGAAGCTCCGTGTGTGTGTGTGTGTGTGTGTGTGTGTGTGTGTGTGTTTTACTAATCACATCCTGACACTATTTTTAGCATCTATGTTCTTTTAATAATGCTTGGAACGTGTTTTTTTCTCTTTAATAATAAACGAATGTGAAAATTAGGTCAATGAAATCAGTAAGGAAGGAGGAAAGAAAATGGAAAGAAATATTAAAGAAAGGAAGAGGGAAGAGATAAAAAGAAAGAAAACGAAAGAAACAACCATACAAATAAACAAACAAACAAACAAACAGAAAATAAAGGAAGGAAGGAAGAAAACAAGCAAGCAAATCACACACACACACACACACACACACACACACACTTCCATAACCAAAGCACACCCTCGTATAGCTACAACGTCGCTTCCGAGGTGTGGAGACGAATGCAAAGACAAACAGCAACAGACACTCTTCACCATATATAGGAAAAGGAAGTACTGCAGGAAATCGACTCATCTTCCTTTATAAAAACTAACGATAAACTGGTTCAACGCAGAGAGCAACGTTCCCGAGAGAGAGAGAGAGAGAGAGAGAGAGAGAGAGAGAGAGAGAGAGAGAGAGAGAGAGAGAGAGAGACGAACAAACAACAACCAGCTAAAACATGTAAACAATAATAAATAATAAAAATAACAATAAATAAGATAAACAACCCGAGTTATTTTCTTGAACGTGGATATCGGACGCCTTGTATCTCAGTGTTACCAGACCCTGATGATAGTGAAGAATATGGACTTCCCTAAGATGCTATTATGTGCATTATATAGACGTAAAATGAGGGAATAGGAGACTGACTTATCCTTTTTTACGAGGGAGAGAAGGGCAGGGCTGGGCTATCATCTTAGAAATTGAAATTGACCTCTCTTTTGTCTGTTGTGGGAGCGGTGAATAACTGACTTTTTTCTACACTCTTTTTGTTGCCCTTGAGCCGTCTCCCTTGTTGTAAAAATAAAATAAGTTCGGTTACCTGCTTACCATTAGTCTTACCACCCCAAGGAAAGGAAAACTATACCCTTACACCCACTGGAGCTATAATGAGATATGAAAGTCAGGAAAAGGGAGGGAAGAAAGAGGAGCAAGTAAATGGACGCAAGGTTGGTTTAGAACTGCAAGAAGACACAACGGAAAAATGTACCGTCCCCAGGAAAGGAAAACTATACCCTTACACCCACTGGAGCTATAATGAGATATGAAAGTCAGGAACAGAAAAGGGAGGGAAGAAAGAGAAAGAGCAAGTAAATGGAGGCAAGGTTGGTTTAGAACTGCAAGAAAACACGACGGAAAAGTTTACCGTCCCCAGGAAAAGAAAACTATACCCTTACATCCACTGAAGCTATACTAAGTGAAGAAAAGAAGACAGGACGCAGAAGGAAGAAGGAAGAAAGACAAATATAGGAATAATCACTAATGAACAATTCGAAACTAAAAAAGGAAGACAGGACGCAGAAGGAGGAAGGAAGAAAGACAAATAAAGGAATAAAAACTAATAAACAATTCGCAACTAAATCCCTAAAGTCCCCTAATGATGCACAACGATCCCAATCTTCAGGAAATACAAGTAAACCGCAAACAAAAAGAATCATGGAGACGAGAATCTTGAAATACTAATAAGTAACACAGATTCCCACTCACCCATGTTCCAGTCACGGCGGCCGAGTTAGCGTATAGGAACCCCACTTTCAAGACGTCCTCCCGGTTTGACGGCGAGGGTCAGACTGAAGCTTTTGTGGTGTCTCAGTGGCGGCTTCACACCTTCTCTGCTTCACCTCTCTACCCCCTTCACCCCTTCCCTGTCTCCCCCTTCACCCCTACTCTTGCTACCTCTTGCCTCTTCAAACTTTTCCTGCTTCAAACCTTCCCTGCCTCCCCTATCACCCCTCCCTTTGCTTCACCCCTTCCCTGCCTCCCTCTTCACCCCTTTTCTTCTTCAGCCCTTCACCCCTTCACCCCTTCCCTGCCTCCCTCTTCACCCTTTTCTTCAGCCCTTCACCTCTTCCCTTCTTTTCCCTTCATACCTTCCCTTGCCTTGCCCTTCACCCCTTCACCCTTTCCCTTCCCCACCTCTTCACACAGGTTCCTTCCCCCTCCACCCCTTTCCTGTCTCAGCCCTCAGTCCTTCACCCCTCCCTGCCTCCCCTTCCCCCTTCACCCGCGGCCCCGGCAGGTGAGCGGCGGTGGGGTTTTCCGTGCAAGAGGTCAAAATAATAGAACAGGATGTGATTGGTGAAGGAAAAGGTAATTCTCAGGGTCGTTTTCCGTCTCGCAGTAGTGAATGTTATTAGGTAATGGTGAAAGGAAAAGTTGGGGGTTTACGCTATATATAAGAGCTATACGCGTGGCCTCGGTGTTCATCTCCGTAACGTTGACCCTTGAGCCTGTGATAATCCAGGTTACCACAGTTTACCTTCTCCCCACGTGGGCTGCGCGCCAACTCCCCAGGCTGAGATTCGAACCCGGACCCACAGATATCTAGGTAGACACGGTAACCACTGCACCACGGAGACGCATAATGATATTTCGCCACATGTCAATACGTTGTGCCATAATATTACAATGTGTCAATATTGTTATGCCGGACGTGTTACTTGGGTTCCGTGTCGCCGTCAGGAGACTCCGTGGGAGGGAGATATGTAAACACTTTGCACAGCTTCTGTAGTTTAATATTCTTCCTTAGTAGTACACTTCACTCTGACTCTTCACTTAACACTAGCTTACTATGACTGGGACTCTCTCGCCCTCTTCTCCTATATATATCCAGAACAGTACAGTCTAGAATGTTACAGTATATTTTAGATCATACAAGAACATGTAGCAAAAATATATGCGAGTTGGCAACACTTCCCGCCTGGCGCCTGGCCGCGCCACACTTCCCGCCTGGCGCCTGGCCGCGCTCCGTGGGGCGCGGACGGCTCGCCTTGCTCCCCGCCCCTTTGCTCGTTTCTCCGGGAGCCTTCTCGAGGCCTATGGTCGCCGGGGGAAGCTTCCAGCACAACAATATCATGGAACTAATACCGCGTTCATTCACTCGTCTCCCTTCCCGTTCTTTCCTACCCCGTTCTGCGTTCTGCCTTTCTTTTCGTATTTACTACAGTTTTAAGAAGGCCTATATTCTATCTGAGGCTATTGGTTTTGTTGTAAGGATCATCTACGACCATTACTACTTAGTCCATTACTAGTCCACTGCGGGGTAATTTCAAAGGCCTTTCCTAACGTTCTCCATCTCTTCACAATAACCCAAAGATATGAACCCAAAAGCCAAAGGTATGAAGGGGGAAGCAGGGAAGGGGTGAGGGGGTGAAGAAGAGAAGGGGTGAAGAGGGAGGCAGGGAAGGGGTGAAGGGGTGAAGCAAGGGAAGGGGTGAAGAGGGAGGCAGGGAAGGGGTGAAGGGGTGAAGAAGAGAGGGGGTGAAGAGGGAGGCAGGGAAGGGGTGAAGGGCTAAAGAAAAGAAGGGGTGAAGAGGGAGGCAGGGAAGGGGTGAAGGGGTGAAGCAAGGGGAGGGGTGATAGGAGAAGCAGGGAAAGTTTGAAGCAGGAAAAAAAGTTTGAAGAGCCCGTCCGCGAGGGAGACGCATAACTTCGCAAAAGCCAGTGTTCCATTTTTGTAGAGATTGATAAGTTTGTAGCAACGAAGATATTGTGCTGTAGTCCTAAAAATGAGGGAATATTGGCTGTATTAGTGAAGGGACAACCTATCCAGACTACTACTACTACTACTACTACTACTACTACTACTATTACTAGTCTACTATCCTTAACGACTCTATTTTCTGAGCCATAAATAAACACGCCAATAATTCACGTCCTCGCCCGTTAGCCCCAGCGGGTGTGTCAGGAAGCCGGATATCCATTTTGAGTTTGCCAAATAATAATAATAAAAATCCGTTAATATTTGATCACCTGCCCCCCCTCTCCCCCCACGCTCCCCAGTTATGCCTCCTCACCATTGCCTCGCATTATCAGGTGTGGGGAATTTGTAGTAGTAGTAGTAGTAGTAGTAGTAGTAGTAGTAGTAGTAGTGGTGATATATTGGGATGGATAGCTCCTCCTCCTCCTCCTCCCTCACTGCTCTCAATCTCTTCCTCTCCCTTCACCATTTTTTCTTTTCTTTTGTTTTTGTACTTTAATTCCTCCTCCTTCCTTCCTTCCCCCCTCCTCCTCCTCCTCCTCGCCTCCCTCACTCTCCTTCATCTCTTTTCTCTCCCTTCGCCATTTTTCCTTCCATTTTTTGTTTTGTACTTTCCATCTCCCTCCTCCTCCTCCTCCTCCTCCATTCCCTCTTCTTTATCTCCAATACCTGTTCCTCCCTCCCTTCCCTACTCCTCCTCGTCCCTCACTCTCCTTCATCTCTTCTCCTCTCCCTTCGCCATTTTTCCTTTCTGTTTTGTTGTACTTTCCTCCTTCCCTCCCTCTCCCCTCCTCCTCCTCCTCTTCCTTCTCCTCCCTCCCTTCCCTCCTCCTCCTCGTCCCTCACTCTCCTTCATCTCTTCTCCTCTCCCTTCGCCATTTTTCCTTTCTGTTTTGTTGTACTTTCCTCCCTCCATCCCTCTCCCCTCCTCCTCCTCCTCGTCCCTCACTCTCCTTCCTCTCCCTTCGACATTTTCCCTTTCTGTTTTGTTGTTGTACTTTCCACCTCCTTCCACCCCGCGTCCTCCCCCCCACACGAGGCTCGCGGCCCCTCCGGTGAAAGGGTCCGGGATCACGCCGCACCTGGCAGCCACGCACGTACACTTTCACTTCACTTCCGGGGAGAATATGATGAATCTCGACCAACAAATATACACAAAGCACTGACCGATGGTGGCCGGAAATGGTTCCCTTGGCACACACACACTACTGAGAAAACCAAGAAAGCAGGACTGGGAGGAGCTGCAGAAATGTTTTGACAAGATAAATGGAGTAAAGCACGAGAGATGGAATTTAATGCAAGAAAATGTCTGGATAAAGTTATGAGAAAGGGAACCTGTCTTAATGGCACAAAAAAGTAGTTTTCTCCATCGAAATGCAAATACTTGGAATGAATTAGGAGTGGTGGAGGCAGTCAGGCAGAGCATGTGGAAATCCAAGGAAAAAACTACACCGAGAAATTCAGACATGACCACACCAGGGTAGCTCAGGCCCTGTATGCTACACCTGTACATGCACACACCCTTATGTGGTGGAGTGAACTAGAGCTCAGCACTGTTAGGTTCCTCCTGCCTAGCAGATTGAGGTTTGAACTCTGCTCAGACTTATAATTCTAGTGATGTGTTTTAGAAAGATCCTCAAGTATCAAGGAGCACGTTGAAAGGCGCCAGCTATCCCTAAGGACACGGTCTATTAAAAAAGGCCACAACTTCCTCCTGAGGGCACCTGCCTTCACTTAATATCATACTAATAATAAAAGGACATGCACAACCCATCACAATTTTATCAGTTTATTGTATAAATACCCAATACATTATCATTTACTAGAAATTCTCTGTTACTGAATAATCAATCATGTGAAAATAAAATAAGGCATATAATAAAGAAGAGTGGCGGGAGGTACAGCTGTGGAGGGGACGCCCGCCGCGGGAGCTGCTTCCTGAACCAGCGAACTCAACTCTTCCCGGAGACAAGCACTGTCTCTGCTAAACAAACAAACTCACCAAGACAATCATATGTATATGTATATATATTTATATATATATTGGAAAAATAATATATATGCTTAGAAAAATACAAAATATAACCAACGACATTGCCAAGGCGGCACCTCAGCGGAAAACAAATGCTAAAACCTAACGTAGTTAGAAAAATTAAGGATGCGAAATTAAATAAAAGAAGCGTGTTTTCTTTAGCGAGACATTGAGAAGGTCCTAGAGGTGGTCGGGCAGCTGGTGCCCCGCCGGCCGGCCGGAACTACTCTAACGCACTAACGGACGCACACACCCACAATGCAACGCTCGAGTGGCCTGGAAAGTGGCCCCATCTCTGCTTCACACTGGGCCTCGTGTCTTTTGGGTCCTCACTGGGCCAGCACGTCACCGATTCTTTGCAAGGATGCTGCGTTGCCACCACTCGGGGCCTTCATGGCTTACTCTCACGCTGGCCACACCTCTTGCAAGAAAAGGGTTATGGTAGTTCAGACTGCATCTCATTTTCACACACATGGCTCCTGACTTTACTTCCTGGAGTTGAAATGTTTGCAACTAGTGACACTGTCTCAGGTACCGGCAAATGAAGAGGGTGTTCATCCTAAGACAGTGATCACATCAGCAATAGAACACATGAAGCATTTCCATTTCAACTGTGTGACCAAACTCTGAGCTGGACAGATCCATAACCCTTCTGCCTATTCGTCCACCCTCAGACTGGCTGGTGTTGACCCTTGCCCGTACTCGCAGCATATAACGATAAGGAAGTAACCAATCATGGAGTAGGGACTGCCTCTGTATTTGAATATTTCTTTTAGTCTGCCAGATTTGAAGAGGTTCCCACAGCAGTCCTACAAAATGCCCCGTCGGGAGTATAATGAATCGTCTGGGACTCACAGGAGAACTTAAAAGCTGCCAAGAGAAGGTTGGAGCACCCCAGGAGCACTTCCCCTCCTAATACAACACATCCTCCTGCCAGCCACCTGCAACTTTCTTTAGTGTAACCTTTGGGTGGGCTGAGTGAGCCGCTACCCTGTGTGTGCATCTCCTACGCTAAACTTGGAATGTGAGTCACCCTGAAGCTCTCGTCCAACTGCAGCCCAGCCTCCATGTGCCACCAGCCCCACGGCACCGCCACAGTGCCAGAAAAGCCTGGAGAATTTCGGTGATGCTTCGACGGTCCGTAAAAATTAGGTCCATGTAACCGTAAAAAACGAAATTTGAGAGTCCTTCCACTCAGCCCAAGAGGTAGATTAGCAAGTCCAATGGTACACTTGGGATGGTGTGTGGGTGGGTGGGGTGCTTGCTGGGGTGCAGAGGCTGGCTGAGGAGGGGAGGGCGGCCGGGTGGGTGGGCGGCCGGTGCCTAGCAAGGGACAACAATAACTTCCGGGGTCACACACTGTCACTTGACCTACCAAATAACCGACGTTGGAAAAATATGTGATATTGCACATGCAAGTCTGATAAAAGGCTAAAAATAATTCTCTTTACAAAAATTAACAGAGGATTGAAAAGGCAGACCATTTAAAGCAGTTTTGAGACATGAATTAAGTGAATTGCTTGAGTAAATTGTCCATAATTGATCACAATTGAGACAAGGTTAAGTATATTGTCTATAAAAACAGCTCTCTGCATTTTGACCATCCATCTTATAAGTTATGGGACACAAGCACATGACACCACACCAGCTACTCAAAAATTTGGATACCCCGCTGTGCACTTTTATAAAACGTCTGGAATTATATAAAACCTATACGAGTGTGTATTATACAAAGCAAATAACTTTCCTTCCCGAAAAGTTTAAAAAAGGAACTAGGTATCTTAGCTGCAATATTCTTGTTCTTGCTGTTGGTTGGTTGTTGATGATGTCACTATGAGGGAGGAGGGGAGGTGGTGGTGGTGGGGGTTGGGGGGGCTGGAAGAGATAACAGGGAGGTAGAGATGTACTGATATAATGCATTCCGGCACATGGGAGGTTTGGTGAAACGGCAAATGATCTGACCTCCGGCACTCGGCAAAACAACCTACATGTTCCTCAGTGTCAGCGGTGAGCCGGTGCGGGCGCGTCCCAGCACCTCGTTGCCTCACCCTCGGCACTCTCGCTCCCTCGCTGGCACTGTCACACTCGGCCCAAGATTTGTGCACACAGTCACAACACCAGCTGGGGGAAAGGGGGTAAGTTTTTTGTTGCTTTTTTTTTGCCTTTTTTTTGTTTTCTTTTTATAAGTTTTGCAGAATACTGTCGTCACCAACGCCTCAACCATTGTTTTCGGTCACTGTTCAGCGCGCTTCACTGCCCACTGTCCGGCGGTGCGGCAGCTCTGAGCCTCGAAGCTTCGCACACTTTGGATTGTCAGTAAGAAACAGTAGAAAAGTTAATCGTCCTAGGAGGGTTGGCACCACCTACTGGCTGGCAGCGGCGCCACCCTCGCTGCCGCGCGTACGTATATAAACACTATGAGTAATGATTGACAGATAATGTCTTTACAAGGTATCAAAGTATTAAAGTTTTCTTGGCACCGATAATGAGTGCTTTTATAAAATATATCGTATAATAAAAGAGATGCTTATCATTTTGAGCTTAGCCATCTCCCAGGAGTGTTACTATATATTATGTGAGAAGTTTTATAACAGAACGAGTTTGGTCGCTAACTAGTGTTGTCACATAACATGCACAATCAGTGATAACATCAATGATAACAGACAAAAACATCAGCAGGTAGTTAGACTGAGGAGAAGCCCACTTGTGTAACACTATAAAAAGAGGAATCATTATCATTATTAATAGTATCATTATTATTATTATTATCATTGTTATTATTATTATTATTAACATTATTATTATGTACTCTTACCCTTCACATCTTCCATGGGCCAACAAGAGAAACACAATCCGCAGTCTCATCAGGCAGGTTTCTCTCTCTCTCTCTCTCTCTCTCTCTCTCTCTCTCTCTCTCTCTCTCTCTCTCTCTCTCTCTCTCTCTCTCTCTCTTTCGTTCTTTCTTTCATTCTCTCTTTCTTTCTTTCTCTTTTATTTCATTCTTTCTCTCTTTCCTTCTTCTTCCTCATACCCATTCTCTTTCTCTTTCTCTCATACTTTCTCTTTTTCCTTCCTTTTCTCTTTCTATCTCACTGTTTCTCATTTTCTCTCACTATTTCTCTTTCTCTCTCTCTCTCTCTGCTTCATGAGGGTGAAGGTGGTCTCCCGGCCCCGGCACACAGCACCAACACTTAACATCGGGAGGGCCACACCTCTTGACAGCCTCTTTTCCTGTCATTGCGCACCACAACACACACTCGCTGCACTGCAAGGGTCCACGGGGGCGGCCACACTGCTGCCGTCCGGTCGAGGGGGTGTGGGGAGGGGTAGAGGGTGGGTCGGGGGCGCCACCAGCCAAGCGGGCACCTCACACCCACGAGTCCCCGGCCTGCGCGTCGCCCTTGTCCATCAGCACCCCGTTGTTATTGCTGTGGTTGTTGTTATTGTTAGTGTTGTTGTTGTTGTTGTTAGGAGGCCCATGGGAGAAGCTGGGGGAGGCTGCAGGGGAGCCTCCGTACACAGGACCGCTCCAGTCCTCGGCTCCGCCCCCAAGCGTGCCGTACTGGGGTCCCACGCCCTCGTACTGGCGGTTGCGTTTCTTGTCACGATTCACCTTGGCGTAGACTGGCTCTCCGGCCTTGCCCTGGGGGGGGAGGCTAGTGAGCTGCTGCCTTACGTGTGTGAAAGCTCTATGTGACAACTAGATCTTTGTCTCTATGTGTGCTCTAGTGGTGCATCATTCTCAGCAGGAGAGTCCCTGGTCAGGTGCTGTCTCTTCTACATATATCAGTTTATCTAATGAAAAATTGCTACTTCAGTTCTAGTATTTCAAGTATGTGGTAAAGGGTCAATTAACTATAGCTAATGAATTTCATATAAGCAGTAACTTTGTTAAGACTAGTTTTTAATACATTAATCTATTAATCAATAAAGTATGGATGTATTTTCATATGAACTCATCTTTAATGTATTAATTTCCACAACATTAGTTCACTGAAAACTCAACAAGTGTGTCCTGCCCATGATGAGTGTATCACCACGACACACACTACAGCATTACACGCACCACCTTCAAGTGATGTGAAGTTTTAAGCAATTAAAATCTTGATCAGACTTAAATGTAACATTCAAGTAAATGAAATCTACAATTACAATATACAAAAGGCAGAGTTAGGCATAATTACTATACACATACAAAGACAAAACAGAGGTGTTAGAGATTAGAGTAGAAAGATTTAAAAGCCACAGACAAAGAAGACAAAAGAAGCCATCCAACTGACCATCCGACTAACCAATGATTACATGAGCGCTGGGTTAGTGCTGTGGGACTCCAATGTCCTAGGGAGGGAGAGAGAGAAAGACGGGTTAAGCCAGCAGGTCACCGCTGACGCCGGTGGCAAGCTCACAACAATACTGTGCAGGCAGCTCTTACCTATGAGGAAGCCTGGCCTAGCTTACAAAGATCTCCGACAGCCTTTGGTTTGCCTCAAGTGCTACTCAAGGTATAACTCAACACTACTTCAGTCTACAGAGATATTCTTCAAAGTTACTCTTCCAAACCATCTTTACTTTACTGGAAAAAGATGACTTCAAACAAGAGACTTATGGGACTTGAAGCTGAAAAGAGAGTCTAAAGAATGCAAGTGGAACAACAGTCTTGGTGTTGACATCAAGGACTACTGAACAAAAGCTTGAGTCTGCAGAAGAGATGCAAAGACTTAAACACTGAACGGTCTCTTGGATATTTGTACTTTGTAAAAATATCAAAGTAATGGAAATTGTCTGTTTTCTCTTCTGGTTTGGATAGCTGTGCTGACCCAACTGTTTGGCCTGAGAGATGAACAAGGGCTAGTGACAGGTAAAGCCTTCAAATACTGTGAGGTCCGGAGACACCTGGCAGCTATGTGTCACTGTATCTCTTTACTCACTGTCAAAAAGAAAGAGAATAACCCATTAACATGTACATCATATTCTAAATAGTAGCTTATTGCATACACATTTTCCTAGAGAGTATTTTGATACTTCTACTCTATAAATATATGAACCATTATCACAAGTAATGGGGCATCATGCAAAAATATAAATATTATGATGAAATATTTCTATGTTATGACAGACTACCTGTGCTACACTACAAGGAAGGTGACCTCACAGACACATGCTCTCAATGTGTGGGAGACTTGACAGGAACAATTGTGGTTCAAAGTTTTGGAAAACCGAGGCAAAAAAAATGAGACTTAGAATACCGATCCACCAATAGTGGCCATTTGTACGTGATTGTTTGGAACCAAAGATTTTGAAAGCAATTTTGAGACAAAGGATGGAATTCTGCAACTATTGGAGCCAAAAGTAACAATTGACGACCTCTCGGAATAGAAAGCAATGGCAGACAGCCCAGGAGACTTACGTGTGACAACCGGCAATGTGCAGTTCAGGAGAGGAAGCTCTTTGAAACATCTTCAAATTCAGTACCAAGTGAGTGAGTGCGGCTCGTTCAAAGTCATGCAACAAGGGTGCCGCAACGGTTAGTTAGTCCGGCCCAAGAGAGAGAGCATGCAACCCACTGCACGGCCCACCACACCAACACCACAGCAACACACGGGGAGGGGGGAGGGGAGGGGCAGGGGGAAGCCAAGCACACCAACAAAACACCCCAGAAAATATTTGAGTTGTTCCATTTATTGATTGTGCAGCAAAGTAAGAGAACAAAATAACTGAAATCAACACCTTTGCTTTCATTTCGTCTTCTTCATTTTCTCCTAATTAGACAATGCCTTTTGCCTTTTTAGACTTCAAACAAATTTAGAGTTTGTGCGAGGATCAGCGAATGTGTGATTACTGGCGTGGGCATGCAGGTGTGTGGCCTCACCCTCACTACCACCGAGGGGAGGGAAAGGGAGGAAGGGGAGGGAAGGGAAGGGGAGGGGAAGAGTTGGGTTACATGCGTGGCCTGATATGACCTACAAATAATCTTATAATTACCTGAACTTATTCACGGAAATATCTCTGCTTAAAACTCATCACACAAACATTGATACAGATGAACGCATATCTAAATACCTGATACAAATGTTTAAAATAACTTTAGCAGAAATTACATCATATATACTTCCTGACATTTATGCTTTTTATACCTGACTTATGATTAAATATGATCTACAGACTAAGCCATGGTAAAGGAGTATACTGCATCATTTATTTTAGGACAAAGCTGAAAATTTGAACTAATTACCAAGTACTTGAAATAAATGTCCATGCATTGAACTTTTTCTGCTAATATATGAAAACAATCTATATAATGACTTCATAAAAACACTTTCCAGGTGGAGCCAAAAATACACTGACACAAAATAGCAACATAATACTCTTGACATGATGGCTAGGCTCTGACACCTGTCCTGAGACTGTCCGCTGCGAGGCTTTAGCTCTGAAGGACAACGGTGAAGCTCTCGAGTCTTGCGGAGGCACAGAACCTTCCCTGCCTCTGCCTGGCCATGGCACAGCACCCTCAGGAGCCTCTCAGTGGTGAGGAAAGAAGGGGAGAAGATGACAGATGAACTGAGAGAGAAAAAAGGTGCGGGGGGGAGGGTGTGGGGGCAGGTGTTGGTGTGGCTGGTGGGGGGAGGAGGTCACCTACCTGGACAGGTGGGTACAGTCTTACCCCGCCCGCTGGAGCCCCTATCCCGCCCCCGCTGCCATAGCCCATGTCGGCCATGGGCACCTCCTGACCCTGCAAGATGGAGAGCAGGAGAAAATTAAACTAAGAGGCTGAGTTTACTGAGTGAGGACAAGTACAAAGGAATGGAATATGTGAGACTTATTTATACACCTTGGTTTTCAGTACACATTTCTTTGATTGCTATTTAACTCTGTCAAAAACATATTCGCCACAAATGTCAATGCTCGTAAAAGACAAACAGCTGATTAATACTATCCATAAATGTTTCAAAATAAATATGGAATGGCCAATTAAGAAAACATATACGTATTAGTAATTAACTGTGCTTTCCAACAGGAACTATAACCTTAGTAATAAATTTGCCCCCCCATGAAGCCTTGTCTGGTCTGGTTCATGGCCGCAAACCCTCACCTGCGCATACATCTGGTGGGACTTGCCCTGGCCCCTCTGGATGGTGCGGTCTTCGTAGCGCGTGCCGCCCTGGGAGGCCATGGGGCGGTTGAGGGTGTTGTTGGCCGTCGGGGAGTTGGCACCGCCCGAGGCTGCATTGCGAGCGGCTACACTCTTGCTAACAAAGTCTTGCTCCTTCCAGCCGGTCTTCTTGTACACTTCCCGAAGCTCCTGGTGACCCCACATTGAGAACAGCACCTGAAACAAACACACACATATATGTAAAGCGATTGGCTGTTGTGGAGAGTACGATGTGACTGATTGACTGATTGATTGGGGTATTGTAATGTTGCTACAAGACTGTGTGGGTGATAAGTCAGTCCCCTTTCGTGATGCTTTAAACATGTCCAATAATACTGTCCCAAGAAAGGTACGCAAAATATTAGGGGGTACTGTCTCACTCTCTCTCTCTGCCACTTTTTCTCTTCCATAAAGCTTTAAACATGTCCAACAATACGAGGTATGCAAAAATTCAGGGAGTGCTTTATTGCTTCATTCTCCCTTACTCTCTTTCTTGCCCTCCCATCAGTACCTGTGAGGCAAACTTGACCACCCTGACGGAGTAGCGGCCCCGGTGGCGAGTCATGTTGACCAGCCGCTCCACGCCGCCCACGTCCAGCAGCGAGCGGGAGAACTCAGCGCTCTTCTTGATGACCTCGTTGAGCGTGGCGAGGACGGCGGCGATGGTCTCGTCGCTCGTGCCGCTGTCGTGGGTGTTCCCTGAGGGCAGCTTCTGGACCAGGTCCCTCATGGCGTATTTACCTGTGGCATGGATAGCAATGGGTTAAGGGTGCGGGGTTTTTCATAGGTGTTTGTATGAGTTCAGTTTCCATGGTCGTCAGGAGTGGAAGAGACTCGTAGCCTGTCCAAGCCCATGAGGGAATATAAGAATGTTAAGCAAGAAAAAGAAAAAAAGATGAAAAAGTAGAAAAAGAAGTCTACACATCCTTTCTCTTTTTCTTATGGATGTTTGTATAAGTTCAGTTTACACGTTCATCAAGAGTGGGAGGGAACATGGAGAGGAACAGTGCAACAAGACTTGGAGGTGTTAGAGATAGAGGAAGGATTAGCACTGGACCGAGCAAGATGGAGGAGGATAACTGAAAGTCCAACCCCAAAAATAGAAGATGGACTATAAACTAAGAGGAAGAAGGAGAATAAGTCAAAAGTGGGAGCGACTCATAGCCCATTCAACCCCATAAAGAAATATAGGGACGATAAACAAGAAGAGGAAGACGAAAAAGAAGGAGCTTACACATATTCCTTCTCTCACTCACACACCGACACACACCCACACACCCACACACACAGCCTCACCAATAAGCTCCTTGTTGCGCTGATCAATAGCCAGGTTGCGGAGTGCCGTAGCGACTGCACACACCACACGGTCCACCTCCATCCGTAGCAGCTCCACCAGGATGGGCAGACCCTTCTCCTTCCTGACCGCGGCGCGCACGTCTATGCTAGGCTGCCAGTAGCACGCCGCCAGGTTCTGAAGGGCTCCTGCTGCTGCCTCGAGGGTTTCTGGGTTGCTACAGTCTGACAGGAGTGCTAGGTATGGTCCCACCACCTACAGGGATGGATGGTAAGATGACGAATCAGTTTATTTACACTTGAATTCTCACTTCGGTCGACTTATTGCATTCATACTTTTCATTCTCATTGCGCATTTATGTTTCTCAGTCTAATATTTTCCTTAAGCTAAATTAAAATATCATGAGAAACTCTACTTTTTAACCTGACAAGCCTTGAGAAGAATTTACTATAGTGTGACTGTTCATTAATTCGAGATGATGTCTGTTTGAAAGTAAAACAAAACAAAAAACAAAAAGTAAGATGGGTAAAGAGGCAGAATCTAACAGAATAAAAGGATCCATTGACTGTGCAGTACCCTGGGAATTAAAGAAACCTAATGACTTATAAGGAGGAAAACAGAGAGACAGAGATAGACAGAAGTCAACAAAATGAAAGGATGCACTGACTAGGAATTCACAGAACCATTGCGACTTACAACTTCTGGCTGCCACAGGAGCTCCATGCCCCGCAGAGGCTCGGTGCGCGGCCCTGTTGCCCTCGTGCCCCCGCTGCTCTCCTTCACCGCCCCACCCATCGCCTCCTTCTTCTTCCGGCTCCCCCCGAAGCAACCCAGATTGTCACCTGTGGACGAGGTGGTGTTGGTGGACTGCACATACGCACACACACACACACACACACACACACATACACGCTAATAAATCAACATTATATTCACACATATACTAAGGATACAATGATAGTGTTGAAACTATACACAACCTACTGCTACTGACAAAGTAATTAGTTAAAATTTATATGAAAATTGTTATGCAGAAACAATACAACTTATCAACTAATAAAACAATATTTACATTTTCCTCCTAATGGTAATACTGAGTTCTTATGATATGAATAGACATGAAACACTTCAGATCTGAGAAAACTTCAACAAAATTTAGTGGTCATACTTACTTTGTTACCTCACTTAATAGTAACTTAACAAATACACATGAGATAATATTTACAAGTATCCTCTGCAACCCTACTCAGCTTGACGATACATGTGACTCACGGTCAAATAAACTTCAGTGACAAAAATACAGCAAGGAGAAACTAATCTTACATAAATCCCTGATGACATTCCACTTACAACTCCACCAGTGTCAACATGTCATCTGCATTTGGGTGTCAAAAAAAAAAAACAAAAAATAAAAAAAAACTTAGTAATTTAGCTAACAAAACAGAACTCTGAAGATGCTTATGAATGTCAAACTTATGCCGATGGTGACCTTAGTGTTGCTATGGCCTGTGCCGAGACTAACTCTGATAATCAACTCCAGTAATGTCTTGGTCCTCACTACACTACAAGACTGCCAGATGCAAGCCAGTAGTATGTGTTGACAAATTTACCTCTGCCTATGTTTCTAAATAAGCAAAGCAACTCTCTCTACATGATGCTGACTGGCCACTGGTTTGCACTACATCTCAGGCAGGGGAGCGAGGGACCGGAGACTGATAGCAATGATGACCGGGGGAATGAGCGACAGAAGTATTAGTGATCAGAAACTCTTGTGTGACAGCGACAGCAGAAAAAATGTTTGCAGTGAGATTCTTGGACAGTATTATGCTGGTGAAGATAGCTTAATGTTTCCAAGGTTTACCAGAGACAACATACATAACCTATTTGTAATCTGAAGACATAATAACCTCCTATTTGAGCATGAGAGTGAGTGGGAGCAGTCTAGTGTCAATATAAATGCCTACCCTCTTTACAATAGCACTATGGGCCGTATTCAGCGTTGCCAGATCATCATACTCCAAGCATCGTATTTTTCAGTTTCTGGACCCACAACTAATGCGAAAAAATAGACACACATTAGTAATTAACCATTTCGACGGTTATTATTAATGAATCTAGCTGTTGGGGTGGAGGAAACAGTTTTGGGGTCGGAAATCGGAAAATGTAATAGGCTGAGGATGACAATCTGGCACCACTGGCCATAATATAAGTTGAATCCGAGAAGTTTCGAGTCCATACAGAGTTATTCATCCCGAACTTCTACAGGGACCCAAAACTTCTTGGATTCGACTTGTAATACGGCCCTATACCTGAACTGATGATGATAAGTAAAAAATGCACTTCACATGATGGTCACTACACAAAACACAACACCTGAACACCGAGACACACAACACAGGTCACACTCCTCCGTTGCGTCGCAGGCCATCCTCAGGACTCCGTTTTCTGAGGCAGCGCCAGTGTGTGAAGGAGAGTGGGAGGGGGGAGACTACACTACCAAGATAAAAAGTCGGGGACATTATTACACAATTTTGGGAAGGATGTGACGGGAGGGCTACAAAAAACACCCAACAAAAGAGGAAGGTTGGTGAGTAACTGAGGACGGACCACTGTGTTTACTTGGGGGTATAGGAACAGGGCAGTTTGTTAAAGTTGGGAAAAAAACGATGGGAAGGATATTTGGGGAAGCTGTGTGAATGACCACTAACTGTGTGGCCTCTATGGGAGTCCAAGTGTTGGGAGATCAAACTTTTACCCATGAAAATACGTTTGGTGGAGCGGGGGAAAATTCTCGCTTCAAGAAATGGAGGACATGAGGGAAATGGGGAGGACTTGTAACTGGCCAGTGGGGCAAACCAGAAAGTTAAACTAATGATATCAAGGATCATTGTTTTGAGGGGAAAATTAAACTGTTCAAGTGTCTACAGAAAAGAAAATCCAATGTCCACAGTATCCCACTCATACAAGACACGACCATCCCTGACGAGAGTTGACTGTAGGTGAAATGACTCAGTGTGACGATGAGTGGAAGGAAACATTCAATCAACGGACAGTGGTAAAGTGGAGGGCAGCAAGAGGTGGTGATAATGACAGGTGGTGGAGAGGTGGACTGATGGAGACGCAGCAGTGCCGGATTGTCGTACTCAGCTGCTTATTTATTTATTTATTTATTTTTTTACGACAAAGGAGACAGCTCAAGGGCACACAAAAAAGGAAACAATAATAAAAAAAGCCCGCTACTTGCTGCTCCTAAAGAATCCCGATTTCCTACTCAAAAACTGTCTTCTGGGCCCCAATAAGGAAACTCATTTATCGTTATCGTTAAAAGAGTTGGATCCTGATGTCTCTTAGTAATAGTTAGGCGTCAGAAACCAGTAAATACTATGCTCTGAGTACGATAACCTGGCAATGGTGATGGAGAGGTGGGTTGATGGAGAGGCGAGTTGATGGGAAAGAGAAGCAGCTCATTCCACCAGGCATCATTATTACGGACACCAACCAATATCGGCCAAGGGGAGCCAGGGTCATCCCTACAGCTTGGGGGAAGGGGGAGGGGCAGGAGTGAGTGTGGGGCTGGGAGGACGAGACTAATAAGCCAATAAACACTTGAAAATACCTGAAGCGGATGGGTGGTGGTTCTTGCTAAACGTGGGTAGTGTAAAATATGCCTTTTTTGATGCAGCAATATTATAAACTATCAATACCAGGCCAGTTCATGTCATATACGTGGAGTAATAGTAATGGTAACGATAAATACATTCAGTGGTGTAAATGTATACAAGAGTTATACATCTGAAAAGCAAAGGTTTATCAAAGGGAGTAAAGAACACTGAGGAAAACAAGCCATGCGAAAATGTTCTACTGAGATACGATGACAGGGGATTAAAAACATGCTGGTGGGTCGGCATACAGGAAGGGCAGCCACGAAACCTTGCAACACGAACAAACACACTGCCGAGAAGAAATGGGTAGCCTACACCTCTCGCTCTTAACCCGGTAGCAGCGGGGATCATGTTTCTTAATGGTCCCTCCAAACGAGAAAAATGAGAAAAAATCATCCCTCACACAAACCATTTCATAACATATATCAAAGCATTTGTGATCAGATTATGTATCATCTATTTTTTGGGGGTTATTTCATGGCACAAATTTGGCCCGTCGCTGCTACACGGTAAAGCCACAAATTTGTCCCGTCGCTGCTACACGGTAAAGCCACAAATTTGGCCCGTCGCTGATACCGGGTTAAGACGGATGCCTGGCAAGTATTCTCACCATCTAGGTTGCCATACAGACACACACATACATCTCTGTGTACATAAATGCAAACATACTGCTTCTGTCTTTCAAATCCTGTTACATCAAGAAGCAGATATGGCAGCCAAATACAAGTAGTCTGTGACAAATGAGGACATCTTAAAATATTACCTGAAAACGAGCAAAAATAAATGCAATACAAATGAAAGCAAATAATAATATGATACTGCTGTAAAGGATAAGAAAATTAAAACTGAGAGACGAGCACAAACAATAAGGTAAGAGGGCAGCGGCAGCATCAAGTGTGAGGGAGGCTGTGCAGGAAAAAGGGGTGAGAACAACGGTGGCAGCGGCCCGCCAGCCATCACCGGGACACAGACACAACTCAGCCCGAAATTGACCTCTCTTTTGGCCTCTTTGTGAGTTAGTGAGGCAGCCCTGCAGGGGGAAGAACAGCTGTGATAGTTTTTTTTTATCTTTTTTTTAGGGGCAGTGTTTAGTGGGCTTTTTTTTCTATACCTTTTTTTTTTATGCCCTTGAGCTGTTTCCTTTCCTGTGTAAAAAAAAAAAAAAAAAAAAACACTATCACAGCTGTTCTTCCCCACGCAGGGCTGCCTCACTAACCCACAAAGAGGCTGTCAAGATAAAGTACAACACAAAAGCTAAAACTCTGGTTCTCAATATTGTTTGTTCACATGTGGGAGTAACTTTAATAATAGTATTTTCAAATTCCATTCTTAACCAATATCTCATCATGAATCTTTCTTCAGTCCCCCATAAAAGACTAAATGGATATTGACTAAATTATGCACAAAAACTCACTACCATACATATACGATTTTAAACAGAACATTTTACTGAAACGAACGAGGAAGTTCAAACAACTAAGTGAGAAAATCGTCATGACCTATTTTCATTCCCGTGATGGCTGGACGGGGCCGGGTCAGGGCAGGCCAACACACACAGACACACACAACCCAGGGGAGGATCCAGGATGCTCTGCCACAGGGGCTATCCATGATCATCCTCAGAGCTCAACACAGGAGGGAGGCGGAAGTATCTTTTCCCCTCACCCAAAGAGAAGGGACTTGTTTTCCCTAAGAGGACACTCAGTAATTTTCTCAGTTATGTAGAAGGCTGTACAACATTCTTGTGTAACAACACTTCTGGGTTCCTTAATGTCATTTATTTAAAAGTTATCCTGGCTATAGCTCTGGTCATGGCCACCTGGATCCCCCCCTGACTCAACCATGCTGCAAAACAACGCCACTGTCGTCCATCACCAGCCTGGGGTTGAGCCGAGGGGCAAGGCAGGGAAGGGAACAGAGGATGGCTTGAGGACAGGAGTAAGAGAGAACAAAACAAGATCAGTCCGAGTAAGGAGAGTGGAGAAGGCTTACACAGGTTGTCCTTGGGCTCCGAAGACCTACCACAAGTGTCAGTCAGCTCTCCTTCACCGTCTGCAAGCCAAGTAAGGCGGCACAGTTAGTCCTCAGATCAGTTTCACAAGACAGCCTCCGACGGAGGTGTTAAGTGTTATGATTAAATCCTTTAACTACTTGACTCGCCGGGACACTTCACTGGTGGCACTCAACCATCGGGAGTTGATGGAGTTTACAAGTGTATCACTGAGTTTGAATTTCCCGTCTCCAACCATAAGAAAGTGAACAAATATTCAAAACATGAAACAAATTCATAAATCAACATTAAAGTAATTAAATCCAAACCAAGTAGGACCACTAGTTCTGAAAACCACTTTCTGTGTGCCGTTTAACTTCAATTCATAAATGTGTGCTGTCACAATCTGACTGTGCAGTTAGGGGAAAAAATCTTGTTAGTTTCGTACAATTCTGAGAAAAACTTAATTCACAAACTTGAACTGAAGGTTAAAATGTGTAAGGAACAACAGGATGTATGGCAAGGAGGGACATTCTCACTTCACTCTCACACACAACACTTGCACCACAGCACTGTAAACTGAAAGGCAAGGCATTAACCGCTGGCAAGGATCATGAGGATGGGCACGGGCTGGGCCGAGGCAGCGTGGGTCCTGCAGTGAGGGCCGGGCACCACCCACATGCCTTCAGGGCACAGGACGCAGGTGTAAAATGCACCAAAATTCATAATATACAGCAGACTCTGGCAAATTAAATTGCATTCACCCAAGTGTGGTTTAAAAATTCATAAGAAGCTCGGAACCTTGCGGCAGCAGGAAAAATTCAAGCAGAACTTATCCTTAACCTCAAAAAACTGAACTTGACGTAAGAAACATAACCTCACATAAAGTTACTAAAATACGAAACAATGTATAAGAAGTCCACAAGGAAAATCATATTAGTACCAAACCTTACAGAAGCACCTCTCTCTCTCTCTACTGACAGCCGATGCGATAAACCCATAACTATAAGAACCATGCAATAAGCCTTCACGATGTTTCTTCAGCAAACTCCACACCACTGATTGTATTAACACCCAACTCTCTTTTGGCCACTCATTTCTATATATATTCATTTATAAGACCAGCGCTTAGTGGACTTTTTCTTGTCATAATTTTTGTCTTTCCACTTAACTGCCCCCTTTGCTGTGACTCCCCATTCCCCTGCCCTGTCACCCCTGTAAAGCCTCAGCCTCCTTATCTCTCTCCCATCCCCCACACAACCCTAAACGTCTCTTAACACCCCCGCACACTCACCCTTGGCTGTGGCGGTGGCTCTGGACTGGGTGGGGGGCTGGTTCTTGTCGTAGTTGGGGTCCTCCACCTCTTGGCAGCGGTAGGAGAGGTTGCGCAGGATGCAGACGCAGTTTTCGACGCTCTTGTTGTCGTGCGAGGAGCCCTGGATGGCGGACTTGATCACCGTCAGCAGGGAGTCGACCAGCCCGTGACACTGCCTCAATTTGGTGCGTGCGTACTCCCCGGCTGAGCTGATGTTTCTGGAGGAGGAAAAGAGGCACATGGGAGAGAGTCAGTGGTGGAGCTCTAGTCACCTACACTAAGCTGGTCCCAAAATCCCGTCCCTTCCCTCTTGCTTTCTATATGAACACCAAACACCACATAAGAAATTTTCGATAGTATTTTGTGTTGGGTTCATACTATGGGCCGTATTACTAAACATTTCGTCGTCCAAGAACACATATTTGACAAGGCTTTCATAGGAGTGTGGGACATTTCCAGGAGTAGTTTTATGACCCAGGTGGTAGTCTGACCCTTCTTCTGTACCGTGAATCTAAAGAAACACTCATTAGAACCCGATTGATCCCCTCTCTGACCTTTAGAAATAGTTGATATGAGAAGCAAGTGTGTCTTATAATATTGACCTAAAGAGATTGCCAGTATACTCTCCTCAGATTTCTTACCTTCTACATCAACACCAAACACAACATAAGAGATTTCTGTGGCTGGTGTGTGAGCTTACGAGCCCTTTGTGTCAAACTGTGGAATGTCCCTAAGACTCCGAATAGGGCTGTGTGTGCAAGGTTGCCAGATTACCGTACTCAGAGCCATGTATTTACTGGTTTCTGGCCCGTAACTGTTGCCAAGAAGCACCAATAATTAACCATTTAACTGATAACCATAAATGAAGGCAGTTATTTGGGTGATGAAAGCATTTTTTGGGTTGGAAATCGTCAACCATACGAGGCAGAGTACGACAGTCTGGCAATGTTGTGTGTGTGTGTGTGTGTGTGTGTGTGTGTGTGTGTGTGTGTGTGTGTGTGTGTGTGTGTGTGTGTGTGTAGCTTACCTGAGGACTCCTGAAGCGTTCTTGAATACCGTTGACCACCAGACGTCTACATTAGGGTCACGTTCCACTTCTCCACCGTCCCAGCCTGAGCAAGGAATGATGACGTGGCTCACCATCACTGTCAGCGCGTCGTCGATGATACTGTGCTTAAGGTCCTGTGTCGGGGAGAGGAACAAAAGGCATCACACACACTGACCGTCACATGAGGCGCCGAGTGTGAAAGGGGCGACCAAACTCATCAATGTGGTATTCTGTTTTTGCCGGCATTTCTAACTATTTCCTCCGCTCCCATCCTAATACAATGGCAATTTTTTCTTCATCTCTTCATCATGCTTCCATTGTGTCCCTTTATCCAGCCTCCCACAGCATCTACCCCTTCTTCTTCCCTCCCGGTCTCCTTCACTATCCCATCTGCTTCCTGCCTCACTATTTTCACAGCCCATTCTGCTTCCTCCCTTTCTCTTTCACTATCCCATCTGCGTCCTCCCTTCCTATCTACTTCACTACCCATTGTTTCCTATCTCCCTATCTTCACAACCCCTTCTGTTTCCTCCCTCCCTATCTTCACAACCCCTTCTCCTTTCCTCCCTATCTCCTTCAATACCTCTTCTGCTTACTCCTTCCCTATCTTCATTACCCCTTCTCCTTCCCTCCCTATCTCCTTCAATACCTCTTCTGCTCCCTCCCTCTCCCCTTCATTATCCCTTCTGCTTCCTCCCTCCCTATCTTCATAATCCCTTCTGCTTTCTCCCTCCCCATCTCCCTCACAACCCCTTCTGCTTCACTCCTTCCCCGCCTCCCTCACCTCACATGAAGACAGGTTCCACAAGATGCCGGTGACCAGTTCCTTGATCTCGTTGTCGGGTGTCTTGCGCAGGAGCCGTACTAGCGCCGGGATGCCCTGCGCGTCCTTGATCGCACGCTTGTTTTCGTCGTTTTGCCGCCCGTAAGACAAGTTTCTGAGGAATAAAGGGAAGGGTTGGATCCTCTATACAAGGTACTGTCTTACATAGCCCATTTTAAGTGGGTGTGGATGCTGTACTGAGGCAAAGAGGTATTACTGGTGGAGTGAAAATATGACAACCTATCAAGCCTTAGAAAAACATAAATAAAGGAAAAAACCTAAAAACAGCTTCACTTACCCACCAATCAAGCCTTAAATTATACAAAAACACATAAAATAAATGAAAAACTTGATGCAAAATAAATACAATATACACCCCATGCGTCCTCCCCACCTTAGGGCTCCACAGGCGTTGCGGTGAAGCTCCGGGAGGTCGTGGGTGAGCAGCGCCACAAGGGGAGGGATGCCGCCGAGGATGCGCGTCTTCTGCTTGGTGGGGTCGTCCATGTAACAGAGGTGCTGGAGGTAGGCCGCCGCGTTGGCCTTGACCACATTGTTAGGGTTGCTGAGGAAGTCAATTACCTCGTGCAAGTCTGGATCACGCCATCGCACTAGGGAATGACAGGGGGAGAAAGGTGTTAGTGTGATGTTGAGATGGAAGAAAGGGTGTCATACTGATTTGGGAGCAAGGTGGAAATAGTTAGAAGTAGAGTGTGAGGGGGAAAGGGTGAAGCAATCGTACAGGGGGAGAAATAGTGTGATGGAGAGATGGATTTTGGGAGATGGATAGTGTGATGGAGAGATGGATTTGGGAGCAAGGTGGAAATAGTTAGAAGTAGACAAGTGTGAGGGGGAAAGGGTGAAGCAATTGTACAGGGGGAGAAATAATGTGATGTAGAGATGGATTTTGGGAGATGGATAGTGTGATGGAGAGATAGATTTTGGGAGATGGATAGTGATGGAGAGATGGATTTGGGAGCAAGGTGGAAATAGTTAGAAGTAGACAAGTGTGAGGGGAAAGGGTCACAGCATTGCACTAGAGAATGACAGGAGGATAAATATATGAGTGTGATGTGGAGATGCAAGAAAGCCTGTCATTGGTAGTGGGATAAAAACAGAGGAAGTAGAGTTAGAAGTTCAGTGAAGAGAAGATGAGAGAGAGGAAGTCATTGTACCAGGGGGGGAACAGGACGAGGAAAGATTTTAGTATGATGTATAGGAGATGAAGGAGAGATTGTCAGGTATACTGGGATGGGAACAAGATGGAAATAGAAGAAAAAATGAGGCAGATAGATGGTGCTGCAAAAATAAAAGAAATGAGGGAGAGAAACATGAAAAAAGGAGAGAAATAGAACCTGGTTAAGAACACGAAACAGAGAAATGGTGTGGAAGAACTTAAAGAATGACGGAGGTAAGAGTCTGAGAAAAAAATGACAGATAGATGATGTTGTAAAAATAAAAGAAATGAGGGAGAGAAACATGAAAAAAGGAGAGAAATAGAACCTGGTTAAAAATACGAAACAGAGAAATGGTGTGGAAGAACTTAAAGAGTGACGGAGGTAAGAGTCTGAGAAAAAAAAGACAGATAGATGTTGTAAAAATAAAAGAAATGAGGGAGAGAAACATGAAAAAAGGAGAGAAAAGGAAAGAAAGGAGAGAAAAAAGGAGAGAAAACCTGGTTAAAAATACGAAACAGAGAAATGGTGTAGAAAAACTTAAAGAATGACGGAGGTAAGAGTCCGACAAAAAAATGAGTGAGCGAGAAGCGAGGGAAGGACAGCAGGCAGGGTGGAGGACTGGGTCTATTTTTAACCTGTGGCATTTGGCTGTTTATTTATCTCCTCTTTTGAACTCCTTACGCTCCCCGCTGATGAGTGTCCGGGGCGGCAATCCTTCTTACCACCTACTCATGACTCAGTTTCTGGTTCACTCTAGTTCTTCACCCAAGGCTAGATCTGGTTTTAGTTATAGTGAGGAGGAACTTTCTTTGGCTCCTTGGACTTAACATTGGTGAGCTTGTAATTTTCAGCTCATTCTAAAGTCCCAGATGCTCCTTGTAACAGTAACACAGCTGGGATCGTTAACATTATTGCAATCAAACATATCATAAGATTAACACACAGCTGGTATTGTCAGTTTTAAAGCAATCAAATATATTAAAGTAATGAAACTATTATCATGATCAAACATACTCTAAATAAACAAATGTAACTCCTCGATATTCAAATTCCTTAAGAAACTGTAATAATCACTGTAATGCCAAATAATGAGGTACTAAAATACTCTTCCATTCCGTTCTTGTCTATAATCTCAATACGTACTTCCCTTTATGAACACAGATTGACTCCTCTATGTAGCCAGTGTCAACATTTACCCTTACACATATAATGAGATCCCACTTTAAAAGACTAACTAAAACAGGTTGTATTTATAAAGGATGGGAAATTTACTCGACTCACTGATGTCTCACTCAAAATATCCATCCCTTGCCTTGGTGTTAAGAGCTAAACCACATTGAAGAACAACAGAAGTATGGACAGTAGTGTCTATACATACCACTGTCCTGTAAGGCAACCACTCAACATACCACAATGACTAGACTATATTATTCTGAAGGTAAACTGAGTGCCAGGTGTAAGGAAAACTATTAAGGGTCATTTGAGGGAAACATCAGTAAATATGTCTAGGGAGGGAGAGCATGCCAGAGGGAGGGAGAGTGGGCTAAGGCAGACCTCTGGGGGCGGTGCTGTCAGTGGAGGGTGGACGCAGACGGCTGGGGTGGGCGTAGTTGTCATGGTTTTGTACTGGCGGGAGGGAGGGCGTGGGGGGGGACAAGTGTGGAGGGGGTGCTGGGGGGTGCTGGGGGTGTGGGGGTGGTGGCTGGTCCTCCTCATACATGTCTGAGGGCAGGAGGGGCTCGGCGCTGGCCCGCACCCCACCGTTGACTGAGTAGGGGGACTGGGGGGCACCAAGCAGCCGGCCGTACACCCCTCCGTCGGGCGGGTACACCAGCCCCCCATCAGGCACGGGGTAGCGGGGGTCCTCAGGGTACTGCCCCCCCGCCTCCCCGTCCAGGCCGCCGTCTAGCGTGCAACACAACACAGGCATCAGGCAATACTCCAGAGGTGCAACACAAATTCACAAAGGAGAAATGCATGGATTAGCAACACACTGACAACGCATCATGCAGTGTTACGGGACACTGGCGCAACACTGGGCAAACACAAACAGGGTGAAGCAACACTACAACACTGCTGTACATGTGAGGCACACTATGGGAAAGTGCAACAGACAAACTAACAAACAGACAAGTGAATTGATCTGGACATGTGCAAACAAACAGTGACTTGCTAGATGTGAACAGGTACAAGACACTTACCTGAGCTTACCTGCACTGCACCAAATACTTAACCTCATTCAAGCACCATACTTACCTCTGTGACTTAAAACACACACACACACATACACACATACACACTAAACACTGCCATCATATCATCACATCAGGGAGTTTTGAGTAGCGGGCTTTTTTTTTCAAGTTTCCTTTTTTTTATGCCCTTGAAGTGACTCCTCTGCTGTAAATAGGGAAGCATAATCACCACGTTCATTTTTAAACTCAAGGGTAAATTTTACGCCTTCGAAAGAGGGCAGTAAAATCACCAGTCTGTCAACACTAATACTCCTGATAACCCATCCACTGCGATTGGCACGGATTTAGCCTTTACTGGTAGCCTGCAAACATATGCTCTCAGGTCTTTCTCTGCCTCTGTGGTGGATAGTGGAGTGTTTCCCATGTGGTATTGGTATGCTGGATATCCCCTCCCAAGGTGCAGGACTTTATATTTTTCTTCATTGAATTATAGCAGCCACTTTTTGTTCTGTTCCTGTAGTTTGGTGAGGTCTGACTGTTGGAAATCCGCAGTCAAGAGGTTAACATCAGACTCTCATCAATGGAAGTTTCTCCTTGGTTCGTTAGTTTAAGTTCGATGTTCTTAATACTCAAAAGCTCTAATTCACATCCCAAACACGTAAAGCGGAACTCCACGCAGCCTAAGGAATGTGACTTAACTACAAGGCAAAAGATGAAACACTGGGATATGGCACAAGGGGTGGAAAGTATAGGTGTGGCTTCATGTGAAATACCAGTCTTTAATTAAGGACGGAAAAATAGGAATTAGTGAGGAAAAGGTAGTTTTAAGTATTGTTAGTAATTATTAGTGCCGCAAGAATCCATCAGACTCGGGAACATTCCACGCGGTAACGGATTCTGGTGGCACTTATAATTACTTACAATACTTAAAACTGCCTTTTCCTCACTAATTCCTATTTTTCCGTCCTTAATTAAATACAGTCATCCCTCAAATAGTACGGTTTTATCTGGATTTTCAGAGAAGATTTTTTTAGGATTTTTAAATTTCCCGACTAGCAGGAAATTTTAAAATCCTAAAAAGTTCTTCTATGACAATCCGTATAAAACCGAAACCGAACTATTGGAAACCGTACTATTTGAGGGACGACTGTACTGGCATTACACATGGATCTGGGAGAGACAAGGCTGGAGGGCATTAGGATGATTAGGGAAACATCTCCAACACATAACACGTAACTCCACACAGCCTTATGGCGACGCTAAAGCCACTCAGCGCAACAAAGCAGGAGGGGGTTTGCTGGGGACGGCAGGAAGCAGTTGTGGCTTTAGGGGGGTTGGCGAGGGGGTTGGGAAGTCCTGGGATGGTTTGGTAAAGTTGGGAATGTACGATATAGCTCTGCATCACAACCAGCCGAGATGAGGATGCTGGGGATGGCGGGAAACAGTCGTGGGTTTCGGGGGGTTGCGGAGGGGGTTGGGAAGTCCTGGGATGATTTGGTAAAGTTGGGAACGTACGCTATAGCTCTGCATAAGGGAGGACTATGAAGCATCACAACCAGCCGAGATGAGGATGCTGGGGATGGCGGGAAACAGTCGTGGGTTTCGGGGGGTTGGGGGAAAGGGGGTCGGGGGGTCATGGGGTGGTTAGGGGTCGAGGGATATCACACCTCAAGCCTCACTTACCCATCAGCTGAGGGTCATCGGCTGCTGTAGGGGAAACAGGTTAGTATGTCCTTCGCATGGGGTGCCTTCAAGCTACTCTTTCAATGGCAGACATGTTTCAGGCTCATTATGCAAGTACTCACACCATAGCACATGACATACCCACAGGGAAATACAGCTACGGTCCAAGGCTACGATTCCTATTATACAAGGTGCTTTGGGGTCTTAGAGAATAGTTCCCCGTCCTCACACACACACACACACACACACACACACAAGATATATGCTCACGGATCTTAGCATCAATGTGTGTGTGTATTTACCATGTCACAATTAGGTAAATACACACACACATTATTGATGCTAAGATCCGAGTGTATATTCTTTCACGCACACACACACACACACACACACTATCGATTTAATTTGTCATATAGGCCCACACATAAGCACACACACACATACACACATACACACTTTGCAGGGCTTAGTTCCTTTCTTGTATTTTGCCCCCTGAGCTGTTTCCTTTAACGTAAAAAAAGAAAAAAAAGAAAAACAGCCTATTCTCCCCTCCCCCCTCCCAGAAGAGCACAAAAAAAAAAAAAAAAAAAAAAAAAAATAAAAGAAAAGAAAAAGAAAACAAGAAAAAACAAAAAAGATTCCCCTCTTGTCCTACTCCTGGTAAAAACAACAAACAAATAAACAAACAAAAAACAAAGCTAAGAAAATAAAAATCCCATCTCACGCCCTTTCTGTAAAACCCCCTGCTGTCACTCCTCCCCGTCCTGCCTACTCACCATAGCGGTCCTGGGGGAGGCCCTGCATGCCGGGGGAGGGGGTGTTGCGGTAGGGGTCATCGCCATTGGGGGGCAGCAAGGAGGCGTCTAGCTCAGCATAGCCACTCTGGGGATACCCGCCAACTGCAACGACAGCGAGGGTGCCGTGTAAAGCAAATTAACTAAGGGACAACAGGACCTGGAACTCAGAAAATTTAGCACCTCTTCTACTGGGCATTAGCGACTACAATACTTTCTGGTACTCGGGATTCGATCAGAGGAGAATATGATTTTTCAAAAGTATTGCGGTGAGGAAGGATTTAGGAGTCTATCAAAGAAGAATACAATTTTTCAGATGTAGATTACAATACTGGTACTCAGGATTCTATCAGAGGAGGATATGATTTTTTAAAGGTATAGAAGTGAGGAAGAATTTACGAGTCCATCAGAGAGGAATACAATTTTTCAGAGGTAGATTACAATACCGGTACTTGGGATTCTATCAGCGGAGAATATGATTTTTTAAAGGTATTGCGGTGAGGAAAGATTTAGGAGTCTATCAAAGAAGAATACAATTTTTCAGATGTAGATTACAATACTGGTACTCGGGATTCTATCAGAGGAGGATATGATTTTTTAAAGGTATAGCAGTGAGGAAGGATTTGGGAGTCTATCAGAGAAGAATACAATTTTTCAGAGGTAGACTACAATACCGGTACTCGGGATTCTATCAGCGGAGGATATGATTTTTTAAAGGTATAGAGGTGAAGAAAGATTTAGGAGTCTATCAAAGAAGAATACAATTTTTCAGATGTAGACTACAATACCGGTACTTGGGATTCTATCAGAGGAGGATATGATTTTTTAAAAGTATTGCGGTGAGGAAAGATTTAGGAGTCTATCAAAGAAGAATACAATTTTTCAGATGTAGATAACAATACTGGTACTTGGGATTCTATCAGAGGAGAATATGATTTTTTAAAGGTATAGCAGTGAGGAAGGATTTAGGAGTCTATCAGAGAGGAATACAATTTTTCAGATGTATAGGGCTATGGGAGAATTTGGCTCGATCAGGGAATACAATCTTTGAAAGGTATATAGAGCTTAGGGAGTATTTAGGAGTCTATCTGAGAGGCATACAATTTTTCAGATGTATAGAGCTATGGGAGAATTTGGCTCTATCAGGGAATGCAATCTTTGAAAGGTATATAGAGCTTAGGGGAAATTTAGGAGTCTATCAGGGAATACAATCTTTGAAAGGTATAGAGCTTAGGGAGGATTTAGGAGTCTACCAGAGAGGCATACATATTTTCAGATGTATAGAGCTATGGGAGAATTTTGCTCTATCAGGGAATACAATCTTTTAAAGGCATAGAATGATAGTATAGAGCTTGGGGAGAATTTAGGAGTCTATCAGAGAAGACTACAATACTTTTAAAGGAGTAGAGTTAAGGGAGAGCTTTTACTACAATGATTTGCTGCGGGGATCATGTGAAACTGCTCTGAATGCCGTGCTATCCGACCGACAACACTGGCACCAGACTACTGTAACTTTACCCTGCTGTCTTATACTCATACTTTTTTGGAGCAAACTTAACATACCACACAACTTAACCGTACATTAATACTAACCCTTACGCTACTCGGGATAGTGCTATAGTTTACGGTTAACAAAATAAAGCCTGAAGGAAAATAAATATCTGCCCCAAAAATCAATATACCACACAACTTAACCGTACATTAATACTAACCCTTACGCTACTCGAGATAGTGCTATAGTTTACGGTTAACAAAATAAAGCTGGAAGGAAAATAAATGCGCCAAAAATATCATTAATGTGAGGCAAACCACCAACGGGGCATCGGTGAGTATTAGCGGAAACTCAACGGTCGTGTCAGTACAGGCATGTTGGGGAATGTGCAATGATAAAAAAAAAAATAATAGGAGTAAATAAATAAATAAAGATATAAAAACTTGATGGCTTTCACTTGTCTCGACGCTTAGTGGCAGCCATCAGACATCTACGAATGCTTTTTTAAATTCATTCAGAAAAGCTTGTAAGAACGGTTTGTTTATAAGACTCAACCAGGCACTATAGTAATCGTTCTTGGGTTCTGCACTTTAAATGTTGGTCGTAAGATTTACCCAAACACTAAAATAACCGATCTTGGGTATTGTAATTTTAATGTTTGTCGTAAGATTTACCCAAACACTAAAATAACCGATCTTGGGTATTGTAATTTTAATGTTTGTCTAAAGATTTACCCAAACACTAAAATAACCGATCTTGGGTATTGTAATTTTAATGTTTGTCTCAAGATTTACCCAAACACTAAAATAACCGATCTTGGGTACTGTAATTTTAATGTTTGTCTAAAGATTTACCCAAACACTAAAATAACCGATCTTGGGTACTGTAATTTTAATGTTTGTCGTAAAATTTACCCAAACACTAAAATAACCGATCTTGGGTACTGTAATTTTAATGTTTGTCGTAAAATTTACCCAAACACTAAAATAACCGATCTTGGGTACTGTAATTTTAATGCTTGTCTTAAGATTTACCCAAACACTAAAATAACCATTCTTGGGTACTGTAATTTTAATGTTTGTCTTAAGATTTACCCAAACATTAAAATAACCGATCTTGGGTACTGTAATTTTAATGCTTGTCTATATATAAATCAAAAGCCTTCAGTCTCCCACACCACTTGCCTCCCCATCTGATCAAAGAAAGAATTTATTTTATATTACACACACAAACACACACACGCGCATATCCCACACACACACACACACACACACACACGCATATCTCCCCCCCCCAACACACATACACATATCATCCCCTCCACCCACCCACCCAAGAACACACGCATACCCCCCCCACGCACGCACACACACACACACACACACACACACACACGCATATCCCCCTCTTGAAGGAAAGGCTGGATGAATGTATATATGGAGACAGGACTATTAGAGCTTAACTCGGGTCCTGTAGACAGCAAATAGGCAAATACAAATAGATAAATACACACACACAAGCCCACTGACCCTCCCTCCCCTCCACACACACAATGCAGCACTCGGTTTTCAAGTTATGTTATTAGGGAGCAAATTGTTTAAATCCACATCATCACTCTCTTGGTAATGCTTTAATCTTCTACACTGGGTCTCGGAATACAGGGAGCAAGGACGTCCGTTAGCTGTGTTAGTGGGTAGGGTAGCAAGCGGGACATCACCACCAAGGCAACCCTCCTCCAGCCCGGCCTGACGCTCAACACACCTTGTACTGCTCAGGGGATGGACACGTCAAGTTTTATGAAGATTATGTACACAGTGAACCCTTTATTTAGCACACACAAAAAAAGGACTAGTGATTAGCAGACTTTTATTTATTTATTTATTTTTTTTCATTATTCAGTCATCCCTCAAATAGTACGGTTTCCAATAGTTTAGTTTCAGTTTTATGTGGATTTTCTGAGATTTTTTTTAGGATTTTTAAATTTCCCAACGAACAGGAAATTTAAAAATCCTTAAAAGATCTTCAATGACAATCCGTATAGAACCGAAACTGAACTATTGGAAACCGTACTATTTGAGGGATGACTTATTTTAAATAGAAACTCTACTGTATTACATCTGATGCAATGGAAGAAGAATAGGAATAGGAACAACACTTTTAAGGCCCCTGAGCAGTAGCAAGAGTGTTCAATACCAAGGTGAGCATGATTAACACCTCTATTGTTTGAAATTCTATGGTACTGTCTCACATTAAATAGAAACTCTACTGTATAATATCTGACGCAATGGAAGAAGAGAAGGAATAGGAACAACACTTTTAAGGCCCCTGAGCAGTAGTAAGAGTGTTCAATACCAAGGTGAGTATGATTAACACCTCTATTGTTTGAAATTCTATGGTACTGTCTCACATTAAATAGAAACTCTACTGTATAATATCCAATGCAATGGAAGAAGAGAATAGGAACAACACTTTTAAGGCCCCTGAGCAGTAGGAGTGTTCAGCACCAAACTGTACACCAAGAAACAAATCTACACTGATGGATGGTTACGGCACAGTGTCAGACCAGGCTGGAGGGTAAGGGTGTCATCACTCTTTAAACCATGTGCTAGGGCCAGCCAGGACACACACATTGACAGGCTGACCCCACATACACACGCCCACATACTGCAGCTTTCCCGCAGCGAGATGAGGGAGTCCCAGTGGTCGGGCGGCAGCAGGAATGTGACGGACTTCTTGAGGGTTTTGTTCTGGCCAGACGATCCTTCGCCTTCCAAGGTCTGAAGGACGACATCAGGGCACGAGTCGAGGGACATGTCATGCTCCAGATGTCTGCGGGGCACGGCGGGGGTGGGAGGCCTGTTGGTGGGGTACGCTGGTGCGCTCTTGTCACCCCGCCCACGACACCTCTCACTCATTGGGGCCTCTGTGTTTGGGTGTGTCGGGGCTTTGGGGTGAACTGCTTCTTGGTACGCTGCCTCCGAGGACACGAGCTCACCTGGAGTATAAGGGTGAGTGCTGGAAGGGCTGACGGAGTGAGGGACGGCTGTGAGATATGCGTCTTCTTGAGGGCCGATGTGGAATGTCCTGGTGGAGGGCGGCCTGAATGTGGAGAACGCCTGGCTGTGGTCGTAGCTCGGGGAGGCACTCGGGGGTATGGGGGAGAGCCTCAGATGGGGAGAGGTAGGTGGAACGGAGCTGAGTGGCATCACCGTCTCCACCTTGAGGTCCGGCGGTGGAGGGTGTGGGTGATGTGGAGTGATGACGATGAACTTGCTCTCCTCGGTGGATGCGTTTCCCTTCGCTGGTGCCATGGTGAAGTAAGGTGAGTGGAGAGGCAGCGGGCCGGTGTGGGCATGGAAGGAGGAGTACGGGGGGCCACAGGGGGTCATGGGATAGGGGGGAATGGTGGGCGGGATGGCATACGATGGCAGGTGGTCGTGTCTCTTCCCCTGGGTGTCCTGAGGGTTAGGGATGTACGTGGGTAGCTCAATGTAGCCTTTCTCGGCATCATCGCACCCGTCCCCGGCGCAGCGTGTATCGCTTAGCTTGTCGGTGATGTCTTCCTCCACGATGATCTCCGCAATGACCTTAGTCTCTCCCGTACTCCCTTTTGGCTTGCAGAGTCCTCCATCCTCATGCTCAGTCTCCTCCATCTTCTTGTGAGTCATTTCTGGGGTGATTTTTGTCTCGGTAAGTCCTGGTGAGTCTGGCTTTGTGTTACCGCCATCAGCGTCCTCTGTTCTGCTGGAGGCGAGTACGTGGTCACTGTCTGGTGGTGTGTTCCCTTTGCTGGTAAGAGGGTCCTTCACCTTCTTCCTCGAGGGCAGAGTACCGGTGATCTTGGCCAACTCCAGGAAGTCTTTGGGGTCTGTGTTGGTGCTTACGCTGACGGCAGAAGCGCTCAGGGACCTCGTTATCCTGCGGCCTTTTGCATTTGGGTTCTTCGGTCTGAGTCTGGCCTTGGATTTGTAGTAGGTCCTCACACCCTCTGCCTTGCCGTCGCTCTCCTGTGGCTCGCTCTCCCCGTCGGCGTGTCTCTGCTCCCTGCTGTGCCAAAGGGGTGAGTCCAGGCTGTAGCTTGTGTCGAGGAGAGGGCCGCGGTGGGCATGGTCGGCGCCGGGGGTCCTCTCCTTCACCTGGTGGGTACGGTGGCTTCGCTCAGTTAGGTTTCGTTTCAGTTTCTCTCTCGGTGATTCCTTTATTTTGATTTTTGCCTTGGCGTGGGTTCCTGAGGCAGCTTCGGTGTGCTTGGCGGTGGAGGTAGAGGTAGTTGTGGTTGTGGAACTGGCGGAAGTAGTAGTGGAGATAGTGGTGGTTGCTGTGGTGGTAGATACAGAGGTAGATGATGTCTCAACCAAAGCAAGAGGCGAACTTGTAGAAGACTTTACTGGCGGACATGACTGAAGTGAGTCTTGAGATTTCACAGGACAAACACTACACTTGAGGTTCATTTTCTGGTCTTTTCTCTCAGTCGGCTCCTTATTTCCCGGCCGCACATCTCCAGCACCTCCACCTTTCTCCTCCTTGCACTGTGGGACCTTGGAAGTGCTGGACATCTGCGGCTGTGTCTTACGGAGTGTTGAGGGTTGTACTGAGTCTTTGTGCTGAGGGGAGGTGGGCGGTCCAGCCTCCTCAGCGCCCCCCTCGGCAGGCCACTGAAGCCTGACGTACACCGTGGAGCGTGGCATGGCGTCACCACCGCCGCACACAGGTCACATGCGCCCATCAAGGAGTGTTGGTGGGCTCACACGCGCATGGTGGTTCAGGAGGCTAGGTTAATGGTGCCTCAGAGCTGCCGTGGGTGGAGCAAGAACTTAAGACAGACTGATACTACAGCGAAGAGAATCAGATAACATCATTCATAGGTGGATCAAGGACCTAAGATGGACTGATACTGCCATTGGTGGAGTAAGGAATTAAGAATGACGGATGCTACTAAAAGGGGACTCAGATGACATCATTCACATACTACATGAAAGGCTGTAAAATAGATGTCACTTATTCTATACTCTAATAATGTACACCCTCCGTTAAGCGTATGTGTTTTTCAGGATTTCCTCACTATGCACCCTTGACACACACACACACACACACACACACACACACACACACGCGCAATTAAAAAATAAAAAATAAATAAATAAATAAAATAAGATAAAATAGAGTAAAATATGAAAAAAATAAATAGAAATAAATAAGTAATGAAAACAAAGAAGTCCCACCAGTCACAAACCCAAAGTTCCCATTGAATTTCTTTTGGTATATGATTTGCCTTAATTTCTGTCTACTATATAATACAACATCAACATCACCTTAACCAGAATGAAAAATGAAGTTTGTCCTCATTATTCCTTCCTTCTAATAAGTGTCAAGCATATTTTAAAGTACTACCATTTTTCCCCTGACTTACGACCCCCTTTTCTGCCTAAGTCATAAATTACGATGTTCTTTTTTGCCCTACAAGTCGCAAATAACGTGAATCTTTCCGCCACACATGCTGCCCCACACACACGCTCCTCTTCACAAGCTTGCTACACCTCTTTCACTGCCATAAAAAAGGTCTCGGTGGTCTAAACATGAATGGATGAAGGCTACGTAGATGCCTGCATGCCACCCTGAAAGTGATGCGTGTGTGTGTGTGTGTGTGTGTGTGTGTGTGTGTGTGTGTGTGTGTGTGTTGACGTAGGGAGAGCCTAGAGTGGGTCATTCACTTATGTCAGTGTGGCGCAGCGAAGGACTGGCGCGGGGCCAAGTGTGTCGCAGCGATGAGGGGAAGGAGGGAGGGAGGGCGGCGAAGATGGCAGGATATCATAGCAAAGGGAGAGGAAAGTGGGAGAGAGAAAACGAAAGGAAGGAAGAAGGGAAGAAGGGTTTGCAAAGGAAGGGAGAGCAGGAGAGGGGAAATGAGAGCAGGGAAGATGGGTGGAGAAGATGGCAGGATATGATAGCAAAGGGAGAGGAAAGTGGAAAAGAGAAAATGAAAGTAAGGAAGAAGGGTTTGCAAAGGGAAGGAGAGCAGGAGAGAGGAAATGAGAGCAGGGAAGAAGGGAAGAAGGGTTTGCAAAGGGAAGGAGAGCAGGAGAGAGGAAATGAGAGCAGGGAAGGAGAGCAGGAGAGAGGAAATGAGAGCAGGGAAGAAGGGAGGAGAAGATGGCAGGATATGATAGCAAAGGGAAGGAAAGCAGGAGAGAGGAGTAAAAGAAAAGACAAGGAAGAATATCATGAAAAAATAGAGGGGGAGGAAAAGACATTGAGAAAAGGGAGTATGTGGTTGGGGATGGATTTATGATGAGAATATGTATAGTTAATATGAAGATATGTATTAGGTCTGTGATAGCTGACAAGTTGAAAGGCATTTAACCCGGTAGCAACGATGGGCCAAATTTGTGGCTTTATCGTGTAGTAGCAACGGGCCAAATTTGTGGCTTTACCGTGTAGCAGCGACGGGCCAAATTTGTGGCTTTACCATGTAGCAGCGACGGGCCAAATTTGTGGCTTTACCATGTAGCAGCAACGGGCCAAATTTGTGGCTTTACCATGTAGCAGCGACGGGCCAAATTTGTGCCATGATATAAACCCCCCAAAACAGACGATACATAATCTGATCACAAATGCTTTGATATATATTATGAAATGGTTTGTGTGAGGGGTGATTTTTTTTCATTTTTCTCGCTTGGTAGGACCATTAAGAAATATGATCCTCGCTGCTACCGGGTTAAGTGTTAATTATTAAGGAGGGGAATGTAACTGTGTAGAGGAAAAGAAGTGGAAAAATTGGGTTTAGTGAAGCAAGACTGGTATGGTGACGATAGAAGGGCGATCATTTTATAAGTAACACACAAAAATGATTCTGATACGTACATAAAATTTCAATAATTATCAAAACTGTATAACATTAAAAAGCATATGCTGATTAAGATAGAAAAACAAAATTATGAAAACCAAGGAAGTCTAATCCATCGTCATATTTGTAAACACTAATTGATATGATACTAAACGCAGCTATCTCCCCGCGGCCTTCTAGAACACATTCCTACGAGATGTATGAAAGGCGCACAATAAAATCTGAGGCACGCACACACGCAGCGAACCCGAAGCCAACTCAGCGGGAGCAAGGCACGAGAACTCCTCCCTCCCTCCCTGTGAACTCGGAAGATTACTACTGTTTTACTTTACAAGACACAAGAGCTCCTCCCTCCCTACTTTTGTTCTACTTTACAAGACTCAAGAGCTCCTCACTCCCTCCCTGTGAACTCAGAAGATTACTACTGTTTTACTTTACAAGACACAAGAGCTCCTCCCTCCCTACTTTTGTTCTACTTTACAAGACACAAGAACTCCTCACTCCCTCCCTGTGAACTCAGAAGATTACTACTGTTCCACTTTACAAGACTTAAGAGCTCCTCACTCCCTCCCTGTGAACTCAGAAGATTACCACTGTTTTACTTTACAAGACTTAAGAGCTCCTCCCTCCCTCCCTGTGAACTCATAAGATTACCACTGTTCCACTTTACAAGCTGTTCACTGTTATATATGATTTTTTTGTGTGATAGTAGGCTATTGCATAAAACCGTTAGCCTCAATCATCAGCTTATGTTTGAATTTAAGGACAATGTTGAGCAGCTTCCACCCTACTTAACCTAACCTAACCTAACCTAACCTAACCTAACCTAACCTAACCTAACCTAACCTAACCTAACTAACCTAACCTAACCTAACCTAACCTAACCTAACTAACCTAAGTCTTTCCTGATGCACTCCAGTACCATTTGAAAAGCCTGTCATAGAAGTGGATGGAATTTACATGGACTGTTTTGTGATCCTGGTGATACTTTTATACAACCTCTACACCATGAACAGGAAAATCACCCACTCATGAAAACCCGGTTAATCTTCTCTGTGGCCTTGGGAAACAATCGTAACGGGAACTTGATATGTTAAGAATATGGACTGCACATTTTTTTTTTTTTTTTTTTTACATCTACGGCTATAGCACTGGTAGGCTAGCTTGAGGGGCCTGGATGGTGTTTGGCCCCAGCCCGTCATGGTGCAGGCAAGTGTTTATAGTGGCGCCATCTTCTCTTGGCAATACCACATTCCTCAGGTAGCCTAACCAGCGCTGTGTAGTCTAGTCTCTTGTTGCCATATGCTACTCTAGTGTGGCGACTCGGCCTGATAATAACCCACTTGGCGATGGGGTACCTCTTTGGCTGACTCGGTAAGGAGTGGCTCTCCCGTCACGCTGGTCGTGGGTTCAATCCCAGGTGAATACCCTCTCCCTGTCTTGATTAATTTCTTATGCGTTTCGATACACGTAGAGGACGAGGGGGGCCGAGAGAATATTAGAAAAGAGAAAATCAAGTCTCGGGGCTTTCAAGACATCACACCCTACCTATCAGAACCTTACGAGTAGGAGCATAGAGGTGTCCCTTAAGGAAAGACTTCACCAGCAGAAACTATGAGAGCGAGGTTTTAACATTCCGGGAGGAGACAAAAAGCATGTGTCGTTCTGCAGGTGTGGTGGAAATTAACGACCCTGACTGACGTGGCGCACAGGTAAACTTCAAGATGCTATGTTGCCTCACAAGTGCGGCACGTGTGAGTGTGTGTGTGTGTGTGTGTGTGTGTGTGTGTGTGTGTGTGTGGCTAATTTGAGTGTTTACAGCCCTGACTACACTGCTAAAAACTCACAATGGAGAAAATTTATAGACCTGAAAGCCATCCAAGTAATGAATTATGTGTGTGTGTACGTCTGTGTGTCTGTGTAAGAGTGCGCGTGTGTGTAAGTGTGCGCTCGTGTATATGTGTGTGTGTGTGTGTGTGTGTTCTATATCAGTGTGATGGAGGAACAGCTAATGGTCTATAAATAAGTGCGCTATCAAATAACTTTCTGTCCCGTGGCCTTGAGGAGCACCCGAGTGAACCTGTACGCTTTTTCTCCTTGCACACACCGAGGACGATGCCTAGAAGATACGTAAGTGACTCTCCGTAACCTAAGAGATCGTGCAGATTGACTAAAAGATAAGTAGAAAAATAGGCATAAATATAAACAAGAGAAAAGTGTAGACCCTCGTAAACAAAGACCTTGCGTAGAATGACCAAGCGATAAGTATAAGTATAAATAAGAGATGAGTATGAATTTTCGTAATCTAAGAGCTGGCGTAAAATGACTAAAAGATAATAAATAAATAAATATGATGAGATATAGATGAAGTAAGTACAAAGCATGAATCTTCCTAAACTAAGCACTTGCATAAAATAGATGTTTAAAAAGATGCAAGATAGATAGATAGATAAAATAAAAGATCGTAAAATAAAGCAATACATGAAGAAATAGATACAAATAATAGATGAAAACAATAACAAACAATAGGAAACAATAGACAGACCAAGGAGAGCATGGAGAGAGAGAGAGGAACAGTGCAACAACAAGACTTAGAGGTATTAGAAACAGGAAGAGAATTATGGCAAATCAGACCCCAAGAATGAGAGAAGATGAACTATATATGAAAAAGAAGAAGAAACAAAATAAATCACAAGAGAGAGCGAGGAGGATGGAGGAGGAGGTTCATTGCAAACCAGACCCCAAGAACGAAAGAAGATGGACTGTAAACGAAGAAGAAGAAGAAGAAAAACGGACAAAATAAAACATGACAGAGAGCGAGGAGGATGGAGGAGGAGGATCATTGCAAACCAGACCCCAAGAATGACAGAAGATGGACTGTAAACGAAGAAGAAGAAGAAGAAAAACGGACAAAATAAAACATGACAGAGCGAGGAGGATGAAGGAGGAGGATCATTGCAAACCAGACCCCAAGAATGACAGAAGATGGACTGTAAATGGAAGAAGAAGAAGAAAACGAAAAAAAAAAAAAACCTACGACAGAGAGCGAGCGAGCGACCCAATAAAACACACACACATCGAGGAGAGAAACAAGCCAAGCAATGCGCGGACCCAACTCTCCCCGTACCCCCAAAGCAGTGTTCACGGGATAACTCCGGAGCTAGAGATGATGGACGCCCCGACACTGGAGGGGAAAATAGCAGTCCTTGCAACGTGCCAACCAAGGGGGGGGGAGAGGGGCATAGAGGGGAGCTATAGAGTGCCAGGTCCCGCCATCACGTAAGGGGTATGAATGAGTAGCTTGTCACCCGCTGCATATTCTTCACTCATCTCCTTCCTTGAACTTGCGCTCGGATGGGAGGTATATTGGGGTGCGGCTCTGGTGGGGTGACTTGTGCCCTTGATAGAGTGCTCGTCCAGGGTTGTTGGCGACGAGAAATTGTGTTACTGCAGGTCAGGCTGATTGGGGGATCGTAAATACTGTGTGGTGTCAACTTCAAGGCCTTTCAGAGCAAACAAACAAACAAACTAACTAACAAATAAACAAACAAACAAAACAACAAACAAACATTTTCCCATAAAAGCTGCAATGCTGTCTTGCCGCCATCTTGCCTGGACAAACTACGATATCATAATTTTATTCAAGAGTATTAGTATCAGTGCCATATTAAACAGGTCTACCATTTACCATCACAGCCTGCTATCATCTCCTTGCCTAGTTCATTAATCAGTATATACCTTGCCTAACCCACTCATTTCAATACATATCCTTTTATCAATGCACTATCAAACTATTCAGTAATTCTCTAACACAACCATATTCCCATCTTTCAATACATATCCTTTTACCAATGCACTATCAAACCACTCAGTAATTCTCTAACACAACCATATTCCCATCCCCTAGCTTGGCAAACATATGAGAATCTTGCTTGAACCACCCATAAGCCTAATACATATCCTGTTATCCATACACTATCAAACAACTCAGTAACTCCCTAACACAACATTACATAACCTGCTATCAACACCTTATGAAACCACTCAGTAACTCTCTAACACAACACTCCATATCCTGTCATCAACACATTATGAAACCACTCAGTAATCCCCTAACACAACGCTCCATATCCTGCTATCAACACATAACAAAACCACTCAGTAATCCCCTAACACAACACTCCATATCCTGCTATCAACACATAACAAAACCACTCAGTAACTCTCTAACACAACACTCAATATCCTGTCATCAACACATTATGAAACCACTCAGTAATCCCCTAACACAACGCTCCATATCCTGCTATCAACACATAACAAAACCACTCAGTAATCCCCTAACACAACACTCCATATCCTGCTATCAACACATAACAAAACCACTCAGTAATCCCCTAACACAACACTCCATATCCTGCTATCAACACATAACAAAACCACTCAGTAACACCCTAACACAACACTACATATCCCACTATCATCTCATTATGGAGCCACACAGTAACTCCCTAACACAACCGCATTCCTACTTCCTCCCCGACACATCAGTACCTTGCCAGACAGGGCCACCCATCACCCTAATATATCCCACCAACCCTCCGAGCTGCCATGAATATTAGTTCCTGGCAGAATTTCTCTCTCTATCTGGTTTAGACAAGGTTCTGCCACCTGTTCTCGGAAGGGACGGGAGGGAGGGAGGATAGAGGAGACAGGGGGGGAGGGGAGCTAGAAAGGGAGGATGCCAAAGGGAGAAGAGAAGAGGAGGAAAGAGGAGATGGGGAGGTAGAAAGGGAGGAGGAAAGAGGAGATGGAGAGGAAGGGGAGGGAGAAAGGGAGGAGAGAGGATAAGAGGGAGGAGAGGGAGGAGGGAAAAAGAGGAAAGGAGGAGAGAAGAGATGGAGAAGGGAGGAGGGGAGAGACAGAGGGAAAGGGAGGAAAGAAGAGATGGAGGGGAAGGGAGAAACAGAGGAAAAGGGAGGAAAGAGATGGAGAAAGGGGGACAGAAAGGGAGGAGAAAAGAGGAGGAAAGAAGAGGCAGAAGGAAAGAGGAGGTGGAAAGGGAGGAAAGAATAGACGAGAAAGGGAGGCGGCAGAAAGGGAGGGTGCCAAAGGGTGATGAGTTTTTATGCACCCTAAGCCATGGTGGGGTAAAGGGAGGGGTGAGCTAGTTTGTAATAATTCTCAGCTTGCCAACGCCACCCGGGGCCTCCGAGGGTTAGTTGGTCGACAGGTTGGGTTACTCGGCAATGAAAGAAGGGAAGGTATAATGGCCTGTCTACCTATCTACCTATTTACCTACTTACCTTATCTACCTACTTACCCACTTGTCTTTCTTTCTTTCTTTCTTTTTTCCTTCCTATGTTATCTGTCTACCTTCCCTTTTGCTTGCTTTTCGTTCCTTCTTTCTTTCTTTCTTTCCTTCCTTCCTTCCTATCTTATCTGTCTACCTTCCCTTTTGCTTGCCTTTCATTCCTTCTTTCTTTCTTTCTTTCTTTCCTTCCTTCCTTCCTATCTTATCTGTCTACCTTCCCTTTTGCTTGCCTCTCATTCTTTCCCTCCTTCCTTCCTTCCTTCCTTACTTACTCTGTTCATTCCTTCCTTCCTTCCTTCATTCCTATCTTTCATCTCCTTGTTTAAGTCTCCCTCCCTTTCTTCCTCTCTCTCCCTGTTTCCCTGTCCCTCCCTTCTTCCTTCCTTCCTTACTTACTCTGATCCTTCCTATCTTTCATCTCCTTGTTTTAGTCTCCCTTCCTTCCTCTCTCTCTCCGTTTCCCTGTCCCTCCCTTCTTCACTCCCTATTCTTCCTTCCTCACTATGGTTACCCAGCAATGAGAGAAAGAAAAAGTATAATTAGAGGAAAACTATAGTCTAACACATCTTTTATCTCCCTGCCACATCAGTCTCCCTTCCTCTCTCTCTCTCTCCCTCCCTCCTTCTCTCCCTGTCCCTCCCTCCTTCCCTTCACAGTCAAGTTACTCTACAATCAGCCTCCCTTCCTCCCTCTCTCCCTCCCTCCTTCTCTCCCTGTCCCTCCCTCCCTTTAGTGCCATACCTTATCCAACTCCCTTCTTCCCTCCTTCCCTGTTTCCCTCCCTCCTCTCCTTGTCCCTCCCTTCTTCCCTCTCTACCTGTGCCTCCCTCCTCCCCTTCTTCTCTTCCTCTCTCTCCCTGTCCCTCCTCTTCACTGTGGGTTAATTACTGGGGCCTCTAACCTGGCACCACCTTCACCTGGCCCCGGCACTTGGCCCTCACACACCTATGGCCATATATCTAAATTCTCACCTCCCCACCTACCCACCTGCCTACCTATCTATCTATCTATCTACCTTTTTACCTAACCTTTCTACCTCTACCTAACTTACCCTGCCCTCTTGCGTTCCTTCCTTTCTTTTTGTTCTTTTGTTCTCTCTTTCTTTCCTTCCTTCAAATCTTCCTTCCTACTTACCTAACCTAACCTGCCCTCCTTCCTTCCTTCCTTCCTTCCATATTTTTACCCATCCACAGACCTCCCTTAACATATCTCTTTCTCCGCTTCATATTCTATTCTGAGAGCGTAAATTATCTTCTCATTATCTAAAGCTATTTATTTTCGTCCTTTTTCTAATTTTATCTTAAAGTTTACATACCCATTTCCTGTCCTCATATTCTATTCTAGGTCTGCATATTCCTCTCACTATCCGAAGCCATCTGTCTCCTAATATTCAACCCCATATTTACCCTTCAGCTTGTTTGTTTATCTTTATCCTCCTCCTCCTCCTCCTCCTCCTCCTCGTTGTCTTCCTCCTCCTCACCGCATACCTCCTTGGGCCTTTAACTCTCTCTCATTCCTTGCCTTCCTCTCTTTCTCTATATATTTTTTGTTTTCTGAATGCTTAGTCAACTTCCTCTTCCTCTTCCTCTTCCTCTTCCTCCTTCCTCTTCTCTTCCCTTCCTCTTCTATCTCCCCTTTTTTGTCTCCTTTTCCCCTCTCTGTATTTCACTTTCTTCTTCATCTCCCCTTCATCAGTTCTCTCTCTCTCTCTCTCTCTCTCTCTCTCTCTCTCTCTCTCTCTCTCTCTCTCTCTCTCTCTCTCTCTCTCTCTCTCTCTCTCTCTCTCTCTCTCTCTCTCTCTCTCTCTCTCTCTCTCTCTCTCTCTCTCTCTCTCTCTCTCTCTCTCTCTACTACTTCCTCCTCTCCTATCTTTTTTTTGTGGACTCCCTTTCCTTCCCCTCCCATCTCTTTTTTTCCCTTCTACTTCCTTTCTTTCTCTACCTTCCCTCTTCATCTGCTCCTCCTCCTCCTTTCCCTCAACCCCTATTTTTTTTTTCTACCTCTCCTTCTTCGTTTCTTTCCTCCTATTTCCTTTTCTCTCCATTTCATTCTCCTCCATTTCCCATCATTTTTTCCCTAACTCTCCCTTCTCCTTCCTCTTTTTTCCCTACCTCTCCTTCTTTTTCCTTTTCCTTTCCTTCCTTTTCTCTCATACTGTTTCTCTCCATTTCATTCTTTCTCTATTTCCCATTCTTTTTTTTTTCCCTACCTCTCCTTCTCTTTTTCCTTCCCCTTCCTCTTCTTTTTTTTCCTACCTCTCCTTCCCTTTATCTTCCCTCCTCCTTCCTTTTCTCTCCTACCGTTTCTCTCCATTTCCCATTTCTTTTTTTTCCCCTACCTCTCCTTTTCCACCCTCGCCCTTCCTCCTCTTTTTTTTCTACTTCCTCTCTTCTCTACCTTCCCTCTCAACCTACTTCTTCTACTCCTCTATCTCCCATCTCTACTTTTTTTCTATCTCTCCTCCTTTCATCTTTTTTTTCCCTACATTCTCTCTCCTCTCCTCTATCTTCGCTCTCCATTTCTTTCTCCTCCATACCCCATCCATTTTTTTCTACCTCTCCTTCTACTTTCCCCCCTCCCTTTTTTTCCCTTCTACTTCCTCTCCTCTCCCTCTCCTCTACCTCCCGTCTCCATCTCTTTCTCCCTCCATGTGGTAAATCACACACAAAAAATGTTCCCCTTCCTACCTTGATGTGGAGAGAAAAAAAAGACTTGTGGGGAGGTAGAGAGGAAGGCAAGAGGAGGAGAGATGGAGAGAGGAGAGAAGAGGAGGAGAGAAAGGGAGAGAAAAAAAGATGGTTGCAGTGAGGAAGGAGTAGAGGAGACATGATAAGAGGCAAGAAGAGAAGAGGGGAGAAGAGGTAGAAGGATAAAGAGGAGAGAGGAGAAGAAACAAAAGAAGAGGTGAGGGAAGAAGATAGAAGATAGAAGGTGAGGAGAGAAGATAGAAAAGGAGAGAACAGGTGAGAATAGAGGAAACAGTAATATAGAAAAAAGATGATTGTGGTGATCGACGAGAGAAGAGAAAAAGGAGGGAGAAAGGAGAGGAGAAAAATGGTTATGAAAGGGAGATTAGGGAAGAGAAAGAAGGGAGAGAGGAGAGGAGAAAAATGGTTATGAAAGGGAGATTTGGGAAGAGAAAGAAGGGAGAGAGGAGAGGAGAAAAATGGTTATGAAAGGGAGATTAGGGGAGAGAAAGAAGGGAGGGAGAGAGAGGAGAGAGTTAGTTATGAGAGGGAGATTAGAGTGAATGGTGAGGTGAGGAGAATGATGGAGAGTCTAAGCAGAAAGAGAAATGAGGCAGATAGGAGAAAGTTAAAAGAGAAATAATAATATAGAGAGAACACAAATACTGAGGATATGGGAGAGAGAGAGAGAGAGAGAGAGAGAGAGAGAGAGAGAGAGAGAGAGAAACAGGAGCTGAGAGGCAGATAAACATAACAGCCTAAAGTAATCCTCATGTAAAACGAATGTGAACGCATAAAAAAATAGAAGACAACAGTTTTGACTCCTTTAACTAAGCAATCAAGTTCAAAACACACCTGGTTATGTAATGAGAAGTGGTTCACATCTCCTTCTCTTTCTCACCCTCTCTCCTCTCTACTACTTCTTCCCCTCCTATCTTTTTTCTTTTTTTCCCTATTTTCTTTCCTTCACCCCCCCCCCTCTCTCTTTTTCCCCCTACTCTCTCTCTCTCCTTGTTTAAGTCTATTCTTCTGATTTTTCATATACCTACATAACTCACTCCATTTCCAAAGCATACACCAAATTAAGACATTTTTCAAAACTTTCCTAAACTCTCTGGTCCCATGATGTCCCCTATTTTTTACCCTGTTCTCCTCACCTTTCATTAACCTAACTCACTCCATTTCTTAAGTACATTTATTCCAAAGCGAGACATTTTTCTACGCTCTTCCCTAAACAGACACTTTTCAAAACTCTCCTAAACTTTCTGGTCCCAAATCTTTCCACATTAGTCTATTCTCCTACTTTTCCTTTCATAAATCTAACTTACTCCATTTCTTAAGTACATATATTCCAAAATGGGACATTTTTCTACGCTCTTCCCTAAACAGACATTTTTCTAAACTCTCCTAAACTTTCTGGTCCCAAAACTCTCCACATCAGTCTATTCTCCTACTTTTCCTTTCATAAATCTAACTTACTCCGTTTCTTAAGTACACACACACACCAATACAAGACATTTCACAACTCCTTCCTAAACAGACATTCTTTAAAAACTCTCTACTACACTCTCTAGTTGCAAAATCTAAAGTCTGTTCTCCTAATTTTCCTTTCATAAATCTAGCTCACCCCATCTCTTAAGTACACACATACACCAAAGAGAGACAATTTTCAGCCCCTTCGTAACCTCTCGTCCCACACAAAACTCTTACTACGTACCCGAGCGCCCATCCATCAGTCCCCCTGGCAAATTATGTAACCGGAAAGCCAATTTAGTGCAGACGCTACAGGGAACCCCATAATATTAGGAGTTTATTAGCGCTAAAGCCTTCAGACTAATTAAGATCCCCACCTTAATCTCTTAATCAAATCGGCGAACCATCTGAGCTCACAAGTAACTACCACCGATACGTAACTTGCTTGAGGGTGAGGTGGTGATGGTGGTGGTGACGGTGGTGGTGATGATGGTGATAAGGTGGATGATTGGATGATAGTGACTAATATATTCCTAGTTTCGCTATGCTGGATATTGCTACTTCCATGATGATGATGATGATGGTATTGGTGATGATTGTGATGATGGTGATGGGTGATAATGATGGTGGTGATGAAGGTATTGGTGATGATATGAAGCTGGTAGTGAGGATCGTCAAACATCACCAAAACGTCACCAGAACACACCTCATGGATTTTTCATGAACTCACGTAACAAAAAGGAAAAAAATAGGGGAAAAAAATGAATGAAGAAGAAAGAATCAATGTTTACTCTCTATTCCCCTCTCTATTTCCCATTCTTTTCCCTCTCTCCTTCCCTCAGTATTTCCAACTTTTTTCTCTCTTCTCTTTTTCTCTATTCCCCTCTCTATTAAACCTCTCTATTTTCCATTCTTTTTCCCTCTCTCTATCCCTCTCTCCTTCCCTCAGTATTTCCAACTTTTCTCTCTTCTCTTTCTCTCTCTATTTCCCATTCTTTTTCCCTCTCTCCTTCCCTCAGTATTTCCAACTTTTTCCCTCTTCTCTTTTTCTCTATTTCCCTCTTTAATATCCCTCTCTATTTCCCATTCTTTTCCCTCTCTCCTTCCCTCAGTATTTCCAACTTTTCTCTCTCTTCTCTTTCTCTCCCTATTTCCCTCTTTATTATCCCTCTCTATTTCCCATTCTTTTCCCTCTCTCCTTCCCTCAGTATTTCTACCTTTTTTCCCTCTTCTCTTTCTCTCTCTTTTTTCCTCTTTAATATCCCTATCTCCCTCTCTCTTATCCCTCTCTATATCCCACGGACACAACACACAAAATACTTCTCATCCACTCTCCCACTTCACCAGGACACAACAGTACGAACACCTTACGAGAGGGTCAACAATAATTCTTCTTCTTTTGCATTCCACCACTGAACATATGGACAGACTTTTGTTTTCCGCTTGACACAAAGATGACGAGCAAGGAATGGTGGTCGGAGGTCTCCAGCGCTCACTCGTTCCAATCCTACACTTGCAAAACCTCCACAATGCCTCCACCTTAAAGAATTGAGGCTTAATATTTTTACGAGTTCGTCTGTTAGTGTGCGATTTATTTCATCAACATACTCAGAAAAACACTTCCCTTCCCCTTATACGAAGAGGCTTAACATATTTCCGAGTTCGTCTGTTAGTGTGCGATCTATTTCATCACCATGCTCAGAAAACCACTTCCCTTCCCCTTAGACAAATAGAAGCTTAATATATTTCCGAGTTTGTCAGTTCGTGTTCGATCTATTTCAACACCATACTCACAAAACCACCTCCTTAGACAAATAGAGGCTTAATATTTTTCACAGGGCTTTAATTAGCGTTCAAATATTTCACTATAACCTCACAACAGCACTTCCCGCCACCTTATTAGAATAGAGACAATGTTTTTCTAGAGGTCTTTGGTTAAGTGTTCATCTACCGACCTCTAACAGACTCTTTATGCTGTTATGTTCTTATGTTCTTATTTCACCACCACACTCTCACAATAGCACTAGCCTTCACCTCAAAAGAACTATGGATTGATATTTCTCAGAGGTCTTTGGTTAAGTGTTCATCTACCGACCTCTAACAGACTCTTTATGCTCTATGTTCTTATGTTCTTATGTTCTTATTTCACCACACACTCTCACAATAGCACTAGCCTTCACCTCAAAAGAATTGTGGATTGATATTTCTCAGAGGTCTTTGGTTAAGTGTTCATCTACCGACCTCTTGCAGACTCCTTATGTTCTTATGTTCTTATTTCACCACACACTCTCACAATAGCACTAGCCTTCACCTCAAAAGAATTGTGGATTGATATTTCTCAGAGGTCTTTGGTTAAGTGTTCATCTACCAACCTCTAACAGACTCTTTATGCTGTTATGTTCTTATGTCCTAATTTCACCATACAGTCACAATAGCACTAGCCTTCACCTCAAAAGAATTGTGGATTGATATTTCTCAGAGGTCTTTGGTTGAGTGTTCATCTACCAACCTCTAACAGACTCTTTATGCTCTATGTTCTTATGTTCTTATTTCACCACACACTCTCACAATAGCACTAGCCTTCACCTCAAAAGAATTGTGGATTGATATTTCTCAGAGGTCTTTGGTTAAGTGTTCATCTACCAACCTCTTGCAGACTCCTTATGTTCTTATGTTCTTATTTCACCACCACACTCTCACAATAGCACTTGCCTTCACCATAAAGAATAGTGGCTTAATATTTTTTCAGAGTTCCTTAGTTAGTGTTCATCTACCGACCTCTAACAGACTCCTTACGCTCCTATGTTCTTATAATCATCACTAAACACACTCACAATACCTCCTTTCACCATAAAAGAACAGCGACTTCATAATTTTCAGAGTTCTTCGGCCTCTTGCATTCCTTACGTCATGTTCTTACGGTCTTATCATCATCACTAAACACACTCACATAAACACTTGCCTTCATTTTCAGATCCACGCACAGAACACCACCACCGGAGCGAGCATCACACCACACACGGAAAAACGAACACTGAACACGCCCGCCAATGCCTTATTAGTTCAGGTATGTCCGCTGCACGATTCGCGACGACACACACACAAACACACAAGCACGTCTTCAATTATTTTCCGCTCGCTTCCATTAGGCTGTCCCTGTAAATTCAGTTCATGGGCTTTTTTCTGACACCTTATGTTCCACTGTTTTCTCTCTCTCTCTCTCTCTCTCTCTCTCTCTCTCTCTCTCTCTTGCGATTACTAGCGTTGACAAGTTCCCTGAGAAGACTGAGGCAGAGGAAGACGAGGAGGAGGAAGAAGAGGAGGAGGAGGAGGAGGCAAGCGTGTAGCCCTGACGGTGGTGCAAGACTAACTGTGTGTGTGTGTGTGTGTGTGTGTGTGTGTGTGTGTGTGTGTGTGTGTGTGTGTGTGTGTGTGTGTGTGTGTGTCTCTCTCTCTCTCTCTCTCTCTCTCTCTCTCTCTCTCTCTCTCTCTCTCTCTCTCTCTCTTTCCCTCCTTCCTTCCCCCCTACTGAGACACTAAACTTGGCATCATTCTCTCCCTCCCTCCCTCCCTCCTTCCTTCCCTCCATGTCTAACTACACCAGCCAGCTTCTCTCCCTCTACCTCCTCCTCTCTCTCTCTCTCTCTCTCTCTCTCTCTCCCCCCACTGCACACCTGTCACATCATTCCCCCCTCCCCCTCCCCTCCCCATCACCCCTACCACACCTCATCTCCTCACCCCCCCTCTTCTCCCCTACACCTGTCACATCATTCCCCCCTCCCCACCCTCCCCTTCACCCCATCTCCCCACCCCCCTTTCTATACGTCAGTTCCCCACCTTATCACCCCTGTCTTCCCCCTGCCCCCTTAAAAATGTAGTACTTCTTGCATTATCTCCCCATCCCTTCTTTCTCTCCCCTACTTCTACTTATTCTCCCCAACCATTTATCTCTCTCTTTCCCTCCCCATTTCTCTCTCTCTTCTCCATTTCTCTCTCTTTCTCAATTATTTTTACTTCTTTCTCTCCCCTCCTTCTATTTATTCTCCCCAACCATTTATCTCCCCCTCTTTTCCTCCCCACCTATTCCTCTCTCTTCCTCAATTATTTTTCCTTCTTTCTCTCCCCTTCATCTACATATCCTCCCCAATTCTTACCCTCTCTCCTCCCCACCTATTCCTCTCTTTTCTCTCTCCCCAACCATTTTTCTCTTTTCCTCCCCATCTATTCCCTTCTCTCTCTCCCTATCTATTCCTTTCTTTTCCTCCCCACTATCTCTCTCTCCCCTTCCTCCCTATTCCTCTCTTCCTCAACTATTCCCTTCTCTTCCTCCCCAAGTATTCCCCTCTCCCCCTCCTCCTCCCCACCTCAAACTATGCTCCCCCCCTCTCTTCACCCCAGCAGGAGGGGAGAAAAATGAAACCAAAACAAGTACATAAAAAAGGGGAGGAAACAGCATACCAGATGGAGGGAGGATAAGCCAAAGGAATGGGGGAGGAAGAAAGGGGGGAGGGAAGAGGAGAGGGGGTGATGATGGTGGGGGTTGGAGAGAGGGGAGGAAAAAAACAGAGGTGTAGATGGGGGATTGAGGAATGTTAGAGGATAGGGAAGAGGATGAGTAGTGAGGGAAGAAGAAGGATGGGGAGAATGGAAATGGGGATATGGAAGGGGGAGAGGAAGGATAGGAGGAATGGGAGAAAGGAAGATAGGGGGATGAGGATAGAGAAAGGGTAGAGAAAGGGAGGATAAGGAAGGGGAGGTTGGGGAAAGGGAGGAAATTGAGGGGTTAATAAGGGAAGGAGATGGGGGTAAAGAAGGGGCGATGGTGGGAAAGGGGGAAGGAGGATGGGGAGGAAAGGGAGAAAGGGGAGGGAGGATGGGTATTATCTAAGGGAGGAGAGGCTAGCAAGGGGGAAATGGGGAGAAGGTTGGGGAAGGGGAGGAAGGTGGGGAAGGGGATGCTGGAGAAGGGGATGGGGGGAAGGGGATGGAGGGGGAGGAAGAAGGGGATGCTGGGGGAGAGGAAGGGTATTGGGGGAAGGGGATGCACGGGGAATCGGGATGGGCCTAGGGAGGGGAAGTGGAGGAAGGGGATACAGGGGGAGAGGAGGGGATACAGGGGGAGAGGAGGGGGAATAAGGGAAAGGGATGCTGGGGAAGACAAGGGGGAAGGGGATGTAAGGGGATTGGGGGTAGGGAGGGGGTGAGGGGGTTGAGGGGGGAGGGGTGGGGAGTGCCAAGACCTTGCCCGTTGATGTACTTGTCAGGCCCAGCGGCATTCATTTGTTTGTTTACTGTCTGGCATTGACCCTTTTGGGGGACTTGTTTTATGCCCCTCTTGTTGTTTGTCTGTCCTTGTTGTGTTTGTGTTTGTGTTTGTTTTGTTGTTGTTGATGATGTTGTTGTTGTTGTTGTTGATGGAGTAGTAGTAGTAGTAGTAGTAGGAAGAGGAGGAGGTGGAGGAGGTGGAATAGGAGGAGGAGGTGGAGGGAAGGGAAGGGAAGGGAAGGGGAAGGGGAAAGGAAGAGGAAGGGAAGGGAAAGGAAAGGAAGGAGAAATGAAAGGGAAGGAGAAGGGGAAGGAGAAAGGAAGGGAAAGAGGAGAAAGAAAAGGAAGGGAAGGAGAAAGGAAGGGAAGGGAAGGGAAGGGGAGGGAAGGGAAGGGAAGGCAGGAGGTAAGGTAGGGAAGGGAAATGAGGTTAGGTAGTAGTAGTAGTAGTAGTAGTAGTAGTAGTAGTAGTAGTAGTAGTGGTAGTAGTTGTTGTTGTTGTTGTTGTTGTTGTTTTCCTGTTCTCCATTTTGACCCCCTGACAGAATTAAGGAATCTCTCTTGCATCTTTTTTTTAATTAATGGAAAGAAAAAAAGAAAAAGAAAGAATAAAACCTCTTGCTTACTTTATGACAACACCTACTTTTAGTACTCTCTCTCTCTCTCTCTCTCTCTCTCTCTCTCTCTCTCTCTCTCTCTCTCTCTCTCTCTCTCTCTTACCTAACCTAATTTACCTTTCCTTCCCTTCCCTTCCTTTTCTTTCCTTTCCTTCCTTTTCCTTTCCTTCCCTTCCTTTCCCTTCTCTTCCCATCCCTTCCCTTCCCTTCTTTTCCTTTCCTTTCCTTTATTCTCCTTCCCTTCCCTTTCCTTCCCTTCCCTTTCATTCTCCTCCCCCTTCCCTTCTTTTTCCTTCCCTTCCCCTTCCCTCCTCTTTCCTTTCCCTTCCCTTCCCTTCCCATCCCTTCTCTTCTCTTCTCTTCTCTTCTCTTTCCTTCCCTTCTCCTTCCCTTCCCATTCTCCTTCTCAGCCTCTTAAAGAAAATGGGAATATGGGCAAAAAGAAAATGGGGAGCCTGTCACCACCCCAAAATAACTCGCCATATTTCCCTAATGATGTGATTTTGCCAGTAGTAGTAGTAGTAGTAGTAGTAGTAGTAGTAGTAGTAGTAGTAGTGGTAGTGGTGGTGGTGGTGGTGGTGGCGGTCTCTCTCTCTCTCTCTCTCTCTCTCTCTCTCTCTCTCTCTCTCTCTCTCTCTCTCTCTCAGCATCATAAAAAATACTTCTGCCATAAATAGTACAGCAAAAACGTGTGTGTGTGTGTGTGTGTGTGTGTGTGTGTGTGTGTGTTCAGAGCTCCCCTGCCTGTGTTTCTCTCTCTCTCTCTCTCTCTCTCTCTCTCTCTCTCTCTCTCTCTAAAAATATACTTACAAGGTGAAAGAAGCTAAACGAGGGTAGATGAGAGAGAGAGAGAGAGAAAAGAATGAATAGAGGAGGTGGGAAGAGGAATGTTGAAGGAAGAGGGAGAAGGAAGGAGAGAAGGGAGACATGGGAGAAGACCAGAATGAAGGGGAAGGAAGAGAGAAGGAGAGAAGGAAGAAATAAGGAGGAAGGAAGAGAGAAGGAGAGAAGAGAAGGAAGAAATAAGGAGGAAGGAAGAGAGAAGGAGAGAAGGAAGAGAGAAGGAGAGAAGAGAAGGAAGAGAGATGGAGAGAAAGGCAGGAATGGGGATAGGAAATGTGACAGGTGGAGGAAAGAAGGAAGGGAAAGGAGAGGAGATGGGAAGGAAAAAAAGGTGAGAGAATAGAAAGAAATAAGAAAACAAGTGCAAAAAAAAAACTAGAAAGGCATAAAAAAAAAAAAGTGATTGATTAAATATGAAATGAGGGAGCGGATCGAAATAAAGATGAGGAGGTGAAAGAAAACCCGTCTACTCATACTGCATTTCTACTCCGACCCAAACAATGTAATAACTCACCTTATCCTAAACAATACTGCCACACCAACTCACTCACTCTCAGGGATTACGGGCGGCACTTTTTAGCCACGGCACAGAATCGCACGGACTCTATCTTAAGGCGACTAGGTAAATATGTTCATCCCCTCGCACCTGACCGGCTGCCACAACTCAGAGGGACGCAGGCAGCCAGATAAGAGGACCTGATTCTATCCATAATTATATATATACGCCTTAATGTTTTGCTGCCGTCACCTTCCTCGGAAAGATGCGGTCATGTATGTGAATAGATGGTGTGGTAGGGAAGGGAGGAGGGAGGGAGGGAGGGAGGGAGGGAGTTGAAAGCTTAATGTTTACGACGATATACAAGATAAAAATAGGATATGAAAATGCAATGTGTAGTTTCTTAATCCATACTGGGAGTGGCGATTAGCGGGCTTTTTTTTACATCTTCTTTTTTGTTGCCTTTGAGCTGTTTCCTTAGCAGTAAAAAAAAAAAAAATAAATAAATAAAAAAATACTACTACTACTACTACTACTACTACTACTACTACTACTACTAATAAAAAACTACAAGGTAAATACACCCACCCACCTACACCCACACCCATATTCAGACTCACCCACAGCCACACCCACACTCATTTACCTACCCATCCACCCATTCACCCACCCACCAACCTACACCCACACCCTCCCACACAACCCTTCCACTCCTATATAACACTGATTTAAAAAGAGAAAAAAAAGGAGATCGCAAGTACCAGAAGCAAATATACACTCACCCATTCACTACACCCACACCCTCGCCCACCAACCCACACCCACACCCCACACACAACCCTTCCACTTCTATAAAACACTGATTTAAAAAGAGAAAAAAAAGGAGATCACAAGTACCAGAAGCAAATATACACTCACCCATTCACCACACCCACACCCTCGCCCACACCCACCCACAACCCTTCCACTTCTATAAAACACTATGATTTAAAAAGAGAAAAAAAAAAAAAGATCGCAAGTACCAGAAGCAAATACAGTCATCCCTCAAATAGTACGGTTTCCAATAGTTGGGTTTTGGTTTTATGTGGATTTTCAAAGATGATTTTTAAGGATTTTTAAATATCCCAATAAGCAGGAAATTTAAAAATCCTGAAAGATCTTCCGTGACAATCCATATAGAACCGAAACTGAGCTATTAGAAACCGTACTATTTGGAAACCGAACAATTTGGAAACCGAACTATTTGGAAACCGAACTATTTGGAAACCGTACTATTTGGAAACCGAACTATTTGGAAACCGTGCTATTTGGAAACCGAACTATTTGGAAACCGTACTATTTGGAAACCGAACTATTTGGAAACCGTACTATTTGGAAACCGTACTATTTGAGGGACGATTGTATTCACCCATCCATTCACCACACCCACCAACCCACACCCACCAACCCTTCCACTTCTACAAAACACCATCGTTAAAAGAGAAAAAAAAGAAAAAAAAGGGGGGAGCGCAAGTATACCAGACAGGCTCCGAAAACTCCCTCCTTGCCCGACACACCTGTACTGACACACCTTACTGTTTATGGACCGCGAATTTTAGGATGCACAAGGGTCGACTTAAATGCTGATACACAAAAAAATACATTATGGAAAAGATACAAAGTCAGATATGCATTTGCCATAAGAATACCATTGCAAGAGATCATGGAAAGCAGTCATTCTATATATTTTAAGTTTATACGCAACCTGCAGTAATGATCAATAACAAGATGAGATTAAAATACGTGAATAGCGCTGGGGGCATACAAGTGTTTCTGATGTATGCCCCGCCCATGCCCTTCTATTCCTTCCACAATTCTATTAGTGTGTAGCTTAGCATAAACATCACTGGGGCATACAAGTGTTCCTGACGTATGCCCTGCTCATGCCCTTCTATTCCTTCCATAATTCTAGTAGTGTGTAGCTTAGCTTAAACATCACTGGGGCATACAAGTGTTCCTGATGTATGCCCTGCTCATGCCCTTCTATTCCTTCCACAATTCTAGTAGTGTGTAGCTTAGCATAAACATCACTGGGGCATACAAGTGTTCCTGATGTATGCCCTGCCCATGCCCTTCTATTCCTTTCAAAGCTCTAGTAGTGCGTAGCTTAGCTTAAACATCACTGGGGCATACAAGTGTTCCTGATGTATGCCCTGCCCATGCCCTTCTGTTCCTTCCACAAGTCTAGTAGTGTGTTGCTTAAACATGACTGGGGCATACAAGTGTTCCTGACGTATGCCCTGCTCATGCCCTTCTATTCCTTCCATAATTCTAGTAGTGTGTAGCTTAGCATAAACATCACTGGGGCATACAAGTGTTCCTGACGTATGCCCTGCTCATGCCCTTCTATTCCTTCCACAATTCTAGTAGTGTGTTGCTTAGCATAAACATCACTGGGGCATACAAGTGTTCCTGATGTATGCCCTGCTCATGCCCTTCTATTCCTTCCATAATTCTAGTAGTGTGTAGCTTAGCATAAACATCACTGGGGCATACAAGTGTTCCTGATGTATGCCCTGCCCATGCCCTTCTATTCCTTCCACAATTCTAGTAGTGTGTAGCTTAGCATAAACATCACTGGGGCATACAAGTGTTCCTGATGTATGCCCTGCTCATGCCCTTCTATTCCTTCCACAATTCTAGTAGTGTGTAGCTTAGCTTAAACATCACTGGGGCATACAAGTGTTCCTGATGTATGCCCTGCTCATGCCCTTCTATTCCTTCCACAATTCTAGTAGTGTGTAGCTTAGCATAAACATCACTGGGGCATACAAGTGTTCCTGATGTATGCCCTGCTCATGCCCTTCTATTCCTTCCACAATTCTAGTAGTGTGTAGCTTAGCTTAAACATCACTGGGGCATACAAGTGTTCCTGATGTATGCCCTGCTCATGCCCTTCTATTCCTTCCACAATTCTAGTAGTGTGTAGCTTAGCATAAACATCACTGGGGCATACAAGTGTTCCTGATGTATGCCCCTCCCATGCCCTTCTATTCCTTCCACAATTCTAGTAGTGTGTAGCTTAGCATAAACATCACTGGGGCATACAAGTGTTCCTGATGTATGCCCTGCTCATGCCCTTCTATTCCTTCCACAATTCTAGTAGTGTGTTGCTTAGCATAAACATCACTGGGGCATACAAGTGTTCCTGATGTATGCCCTGCCCATGCCCTTCTGTTCCTTCCACAATTCTAGTAGTGTGTTGCTTAGCTTAAACATCACTGGGGCATACAAGTGTTCCTGATGTATGCCCTGCCCATGCCCTTCTATTCCTTTCAAAGCTCTAGTAGTGTGTTGCTTAGCATAAACATCACTGGGGCATACAAGTGTTCCTGATGTATACCCTGCCCATGCCCTTCTATTCCTTTCAAAGCTCTAGTAGTGCGTAGCTTAGCTTAAACATCACTGGGGCATACAAGTGTTCCTGACGTATGCCCTGCTCATGCCCTTCTATTCCTTCCATAATTCTAGTAGTGTGTAGCTTAGCTTAAACATCACTGGGGCATACAAGTGTTCCTGATGTGAGCCATAACCCCTTCCATAACTCCCTCCCATAACTCTCCATAACGCTTAGTATTCTGATTAGCATTGAGATTAAAATACATTAAGACCATTGGGGCATACTTGTTCCTGACATATGCCACACCTATGCCCTTCTGTTCCTTCCATAACTCTAGTATTGGCATTGAAGATTAAAATATATAAACATCGCTGGGCAAACATGTTCCTGCTGTACGCCACTCCCATGATCCTTGCCCCTCATCCCTTCCATAACTCTATTTAGTTTACCATTTGAGATTAGAATACATAAAACATCACTGGGGGCATACACGCTCTTGAAGTATGCCACGCCTTTCTATTCCTTCCTGTGCCGTAAATCTAGCATTAAGATTAGCATTCGAGACTAAAATACATCAGGAAAATTGAGGCATACACGTTTCTGCTGTACGCCACTCCTTTCTATTCCTTCCTGTGCCGTAAATCTAGCATCAAGATTAGCATTCGAGACTAAAATACATCAGGAAAATTGAGGCATAGACGTTTCTGCTGTACGCCACTCCTTTCTATTCCTTCCTGTGCCGTAACTTAAGCATTAGAAGTAAGGTAACAATGGTTGGGGTACTCACGTGGACCACAAAAGGGCAGGAGGGCAGAGGGAGTCTAGTACAGGCTGAGAGGCAGTGAGAGAGAGAGACTCACCTGAGGGCGGGGCGGAGCAAGGGGGAGGCCTCAGAGTGTCAGTTAGAGGGCAGTTAGGAAAGCCTGGGGGCTGTACACCGAGAATGGAAACCTGTTAAGAGCCAGCACTGTCCCCGCCGGTGCTCGCGTCAAAGTGCTGCTGCATTCAGAGTGAGTGCAACATTCACGGAAGCGAGTACATGGTGCCAGAGAGTGCCTTGGACAGTGCACGTTCCTTGATGCCTTGACAATGCCTCCACCACCACCAGAGTTGCCAGATTGTCTTACTCAGCCTCTTCTATTTACCGACTTCCGACCCAAAAACTGTCTCGTGGACCCCAATGAGATTCAGTTATGATTATCGTTAAAATAGTTAATTCCTGATGTTTCTCGGCAATAGTTAGGCGTCAGAAACCAGTAAACACTATGCTCTGAGTACGACAATCTGGCAACGGTGACCACCACCACCTCTGACACCAACGCTAAGACAGTTCTGGATCATACGGAGAGATTCGGTACTCCAAATTCATCATAACACACCAGAGACTAACACAATACATCCCAACACCATCTCCATTACCACCACCTCTGAACAATGACTCTGAAATACCACCATCATCGCCAACATTACTGAGACAGACAGCGCTGGACCATAACAAAGGGAAATGTGGCGCTTTAAATCCTTATTAATTTTACCGATAGCGCACCTAACCTAACCTAACACAGCACACCATGACACCAACCATCTCCATCACCACCACCTCTGAACAATGACTGAAATACCACCATCACCACCAACATTACTGAGACAGACGGCGCTGGACCATAACAAAGGGAAATGTGGCGCTTTAAATCCTTATTAATTTTACCGGTAGCGCACCTAACCTAACACAGCACACCATGACACTAACCATCTCCAACACAACAATACCATCCCAACATCACCATACAAAATGAAATATGGTGCTCAGATTTGACTTTAGGGCCACTGCACCATATCATACCATAGCATCACACAGGACAAAAGAGAGACCATCCCTAGCCAACACCACCAACCTGTAGACTGTTCTGATTATGGTGCTCTGAGTTAACCATACAGGCAACACACCACCATACCCTCAAACTACCTATCTGCCACTGAAACACCTCTTGGACAGATGATGAAAAATATGGTAAATCAAAGCCAACCAAAACTAACTCCCTGAAATTCATTGTCTCATAGTTCCAATTACATTTCCTAATACCATGGCACCACCACCATCACCACCACCACCATCAAGACAACTATACGCCACACTACAACACCATACTTTACCACACATCACACTACGCCACTGTGGAAGGAACATCACACCCTGACGATATCCAGGAATATATGCCATCACCTCTCAATGGTTCAAGGTACAGATTTTTACACAAGGTACAACTGAGATAGCGCAAAAGAAAGAAGGAAATCATTAAATGTTAACTTTAGGAATGAGAATTTTTTCGACTTAATGACCACCAAAGGAACCTTCTCCCTAGCTCACAGTCATTGCCATAAACAAAAAAAGATAATTACCGATAGCCTCTTAAGACAACCACCAAGGAACTACCGTCAAACTTCACAAAGGAGAGACTGAACATTACACGGCAAACTATTATTATTATTATTACTCGTATCATTGTCAATAATTCTGCTTAAAAGTGAGAGATGTGGAAGCTTTGAGTAGAGTGAAAAATTGTAAAACTGATGCTAATAACTTAAAAATTCAAAAGCCAAGATTATAAATTTTGTTCTTATGAAACTTAGGATCTTCATGTAATGTATTAGAGTGAACGAGTCTTTACTTTAAACCAAACAAACAAGAAAGGAGAATGGCAAGCAATCAGATAACTATCGTAACCATACAAAACCCTAAAAGCAAACAAGAATACATACTTTAATTTCAAGCTGTCTCTTACTTCCTCTCCTTCAAGCCACTCATCCCTTTAGTAACAGCTCAAATAAACCTTACAGATAATTCCTGAACAAAAAAACTCCACAGCACCACTAGAACAGCTTATCCCTCAACCACAACCTAACAAACAAATTTCCAACCTATCGCTAAACAAAACTCGACACGTGAAGAAAAAAAAATCAACATGCCGTTTCCAGACTGAGTGCAAGACCTCCAGACAGAAACATTAACAAGGAGACTGAGGAGAGCGAGAGGTGCGGAGTGAGGAGGCGAGGGGGGCGAGGGGGGCAGCAAGGGTGGGGGGGCGTACCTCTGTGCATGGTGCGGTGCGGAGGGGGGGACTCGGAGCGCTCACTAGGCGAAGGTGGGGTGGGGGGGCGCTGTAAGTAGCCAGGATCCACGTAGTTACCTGCTCCGTCGCCTCGAAAGTGACCACTGTAGCCGGGCTGGGTCTGGGGGGGCGGGTAACCCACTTGGTCGTACGGGTAGTCCCCCCGCGGCCCCCGGGAGTAAGGGTCATAGTCGTACCCCGCGGTGGAGGTCGGGGGGTAGCCTTCGTAGCGACTCCGGGATCCTGGGGGTGGGGAGAGAGGGGCGGGACGGGACAAGAAGGGGTGGGATGGGGGGAGAGTGGATAGGAGGGAAAGGGAAGGGAAGTGGAGGGGCGAGAGGGGACAATAGGGGATGGGAGGGAAAAGAAAACATGGGAAGGGAAGGGAAAGGGTTGAGGCGAGAGGGAGAAGGGATGGAAGGGCATGAGAAAGAATGGAAGGGAAGGGAAAGGAAGGGATGGGAAGGGTAGGTTAGGGAAGGGAAGGGAAAGGGTTGGGGCAAGAGGGAGAAGAAGGGACGAGAAGGGATGGAAGAGTATGAGAAAGAATGGATAGGGAGGGATGGGAAGAGTAGGTTAGGGAAGAGAAAACAAGGGAAGGGGAGAAAAGGGAAGGGAAGGGAAGGGAAAATGACAGGAGGGAAGGGAAGGGAAGGGAAAGGAAGGGTGGGGAAGAAGTGAGAGGGGACGGGAAGAGAAGAGAAGGAAGGGAGGAGAGAGTTATTACCAGAGAACAATAAAACACTTCCAAATAATGACACAAAACACACACACACACACACACCTTCTACCACCAATTTCCTGTCTCTCACCCACTTATCTCACCTCCTCCTGCTTGAGACATTGAACCTTTCCTTGTGAACAGGCGACAAACGAGGGATGATTCTAACTTAACAGATAACCAAATAAATATTAAAAAAATCACTCACCCCTTCTCCCTACCAACTTTTCCGAGCCTACATCATACAGACACAATATTAACCCACCACCTACTGTACTTTTAACTCGGCAATACGAACACCGTGATAAGAAACACCTCGTAAATTACACCCACCAGCCAAGTGTCCTTCAGAGCTAGCATCTACCTTATCAGTATAACCCTATATATACAAAAAAAACAAAGTAGATGAATACCAATGCAAGCTGTCCTTTTCTCCCTCTCTCTTCAGCCATTCAACCTCATAAAGACAGCTCATCACCACCATATACTGGCAACCTAATCCTCTGCCGATCAACCTAACAGCCAGCCAAACTGTAGCAAAGGCCCCATAATATATATAACATTTTGGGGCTTATACACCCACATTTGATAAGGCTTTCATAGAGGTTCATTTTGCTATATTTTACTCCTAAGATTATGATTCTTTAACCCGGTAGCAGTGACGGGCCAAATTTGTGGCTTTACCATGTACCAGCGACGGACCAAATTTTTGCCATGAAATAAACCCCCCAAAATAGATGATGCATAAACTGATCACAAATGCATCAGAGAAACTGTAATAACACAGTGAAAAACATCCCAAATGAACACTGCCCGGAATTCTAGTCAGAAGGCCTGGGTTCGAATCCTGGCACTCAGTGGTGTTCATTTGGGATCACAAATGCGTTGATATATACTATGAAATGGTCTACGTAAGTGATGATTTTTTCTCGATGTTTTCGCGAAGAGGGACCTTTAAGAAACATGATCCCCACAGCTACTGGGTAAAAGGACCTGTGCTCACTTCATGATCCAGAAGAGCTGAGAACATCTGAGACTATGAGACTAAGCTTAAGAAATGCTCATACCCGTCCCTCCCACTTACCAGCTTCACTAGAGGGGGAGTGAGGCCTGTAGGAATCCATGGCATAGCCGGGCGGGGCGGGGGCTTGGGCATACGGGTACTCGCCCAGCGGATGGGTGTCAAGTACCTCCCCGTTAGGCCCTATGTGGTGAACCTCCTTGATGACCTTGGTGGTGGTGGTGATCTGCGGGAAGAGGCGGAGGTGAGGCGGAGGTAGTGGTGGTGATGAGATAGTGTATGTGGAGGTGATATAAGGATGTGGAGTTGAAAGGTGTGGTGGAGTGAGGTGAAGGTGTGTGAGAGAGGAAGAGGAAGAGCGAGAGCGAGAGAGAGAGAGAGAGAGAGAGAGAGAGAGAGAGAGAGAGAGAATTAAGAGAGGGTGTTAAGAAATACAAGTGAATGATGCAAAGACTTATGAATGTGATGAAAAATACATGTGTGTGTGTGTGTGTGTGTGTGTGTGTGTGCGTTATGTGTCTGTATTTAATCCCTTTTCCTGCGAGGCTTTTAAACTAATCCTCTCTCTCTTACACTGATTGCTAATATATCTACTCTCTCTCTCTCTCTCTCTCTCTCTCTCTCTCTCTCTCTCACTTTTATCACATGTAGCTTTTAATCTCCCTATCCTGTCTCCTACATCCTCTACAATCCCCTTTCTCCCCATCACCCATCCTCAATAACCTTCTAATCTTTCCCCCTCTAAGACCTGCAATCCCTAATCATTTGCAGCCTCCAGTCCCTTCCACCCCTTCCCTTCCTTTCCCTTCTGTCATTTTCCCTTCTTTTTGTTTCCCTTTCCCTTCACTTCCCTTCCATTCCTTTCCTTTCCTTTCCCATTCCTTCCTTACCCTTCCCTTCCCTTCTCTACTTATCCCTTTCCTTTCTTTTCCTTTCCTTTCCCATTCCTTCCCTTCTCTACTTATCCCTTTCCTTTTCTTCCCTTTCCATTCCATTCCATTCCTTTCCTTTCCTTCCCTTTCCCTTCCCTTCCCTCCCCTTTCCTTCCCTTCCCTTCTCCTCAGTTCTCATCCCATCCTTTCCCTTTGCTCTCCTTCCCTTCCTTCCAAATCCCTTTCCTTCCCTCCCCTACCATTCCCTTCCCTTCCAGTCTCTCCTTGAAGTACCTGCTGTGTGGTGTGTTGGGTCTGCTTGCGAGAGACCAGCTGGGTGCTCTCCCCCCCTGCCGAGGAGAGGGACTGGCGCGAGGAGGTGTTGTCGGGGGAGCCTTGGGGGTGGGGGTGGCCGTTGGTGGTGTGGGGGCCGTAATCCACACTGTAGGTGGTGGTGGTGGTGGTCACCTCCGGCTGGCCCCTGGAACATGTGCGGGAAAGTCAGTTGGTGGTTAGGTTAGGTTAGGTTAGGTTAGGGTGCGGTTGTTGTTGTTGTTGTTGCCATTGTTGGTGGTGGTGGTGGTGTGGTTCTGGTTACCCTGTTGTGCCAAAAATTAATGTACCAGAAGTCAGCCGTTTATTTTGGTTGTTAGTTATGAATTGTACTGCGTTTGGTTAGGTTAGGTTAGAGGTATTGTTGTTGTTGATGTGGTTCTGGTTACCCTGTTGTGCCAAAAATTAATGTAGAAGTCAGCTGTTTATTTTGTTGTTAGTTTTGTTGTTAGTTATGAATTGTACTGCGTTAGGTTAGGTTAGGTTAGAGGTATTGTTGTTGTTGATGTGGTTCTGGTTACCCTGTTGTGCCAAAAATTAATATACCAGAAGTCAGCCGTTTATTTTGGTTGTTAGTTTTGTTGTTAGTTATGAATTGTACTGCGTTAGGTTAGGTTAGGTTAGAGGTATTGTTGTTGTTGGTGATGTGGTGCTGGTTATCCTGTTGTGCCAAAAATTAATGTAGAAGTCAGCCATTTATTTTGGTTTTGTTGTTAGTTATGAATTGTACAGCGTTAGGTTAGGTTAGGTTAGAGGTATCGTTGTTGATGTGGTTCTGGTTACCCTGTTGTGCCAAAAATTAATGTACCAGAAGTCAGCCGTTTATTTTGGTTGTTAGTTTTGTTGTTAATTATGAACTGTACTGCGTTAGGTTAGGTTAGGTTAGAAGTGTTGTCATCATCACTGTTGTTGTTGTTGTTGTTGTTGGAGGTGCTGGTAGTCCTATTGCGTCGGAGTTTAATATAAGAAATTGGCTGCTTTATTTTTGTTATTTTGTTAGTTAGTGTGTGTATTAGAGACAGGAATGGTTATGGTATGTACAAACAACTAACTAACAACACTTAAGTAGATTCATTTGCACTTTCTGAAACTCCCAAAGCTTCACAAACTACCATACTATTAATATAATGTGATCTTTACTGTTGTTATTATTACTGTCATCCTCAACATCATTCCATTAAAATACAGTGTACACAACAGAGGTCTGGACGCAACGTTGCCAGATTGTCGTACTCAGCCTCCCATGTGTGCCGATTTCCGACCCAAAAACTGCCTCCTCGACCCCAATAATTGCTTTCATATATAGTTATCGTTAAAATGGTTAATTATTGGTGTTTTTTGGCAATAGCTATGGCTCAGAAACCGGTAAATACGAGGCTCTGAGTACGATAATCTGGCAACGGTGTCTGGACGGCTGGAGGGGGATTACAGCACCACTCCACAGCACACTCGGCATTATGCGGATTAAAGAGGAGGGAGTGGAAGGCAAGCTGACAAACCAAGGAAAGCCGTCGGCGATCCTGAAAACAATGCATGCGGTCTACGTCACTCTGGACACTTGTAAAAAAAGAAGCATAAACTAAAATTGTACTGAACAGGAGCCATATTCTCAAACCTTTCAGCACCCCAGCATACATATTTGACATGCTTTTCATAGGAGTTTTGGTCATTTCCAGGCGTAGTTTAATGGCCCTGGTGGTAGTTTAACCCAGTAGCAGCGACGGGACAAATTTGTGACTTTACCATGTAGCAGTGACGGGACAAATTTGTGACTACCGTGTAGCAGTGACGGGACAAATTTGTGGCTTTACCATGTAGCAGTGACGGGACAAATTTGTGACTTTACCATGTAGCAGTGACGGGACAAATTTGTGACTTTACCATGTAGCAGTGACGGGACAAATTTGTGACTACCGTGTAGCAGTGACGGGACAAATTTGTGGCTTTACCATGTAGCAGTGACGGGACAAATTTGTGACTTTACCATGTAGCAGTGACGGGACAAATTTGTGGCTTTACCGTGTAGCAGCAACGGGACAAATTTGTGGCTTTACCGTGAGGCAGCAACGGGACAAATTTGTGGCTTTACCGTGTAGCAGCAACGGGACAAATTTGTGGCTTTACCGTGTAGCAGCAACAGGCCAAATTTGTGCCATGATATAAACCCCCAAAATAGATGATACATAAACTGATCACAAATGCTTTGATATATATTATGAAATGGTTTGTGTGAGTGATGATTTTTTTCTCATTTTTCTTGCTTAGAGGGACCATTAAGAAACATCATCCCTGCTGCTACCGGGTCAACCCTTATTCTATGCCGTGATTGTGAAAGGCTCGATTGATCTCCTTTCTGACCTTTGGGAATAGTTGATGTCAGAGGTGGAAGCGTCTGAGAATACCGCCCCAGGCTTTCTTATCGCAACCGAGAAAAATAAAATATAAAATGATAAAGTTGCCAGTGTCGAAAGAAGAGCGAGTATTGATCAAGGAACCTCAGTCTTGCCAACATTAATATGACTCTCAGAAAATTATCCAAACACTTTCTTGTCACTATTGAGAACCAAGTAAAGTAATTAATACAAAAAATAGTACCACACCCACTACTTTCAAAGGGAGCCAAGTACTAACTATCAATGACCTTTTCAAAACATTTCTCTTGCAGTTTAATTTCCAAAAGATGAAATAACAAAACAAAACAGGATTCCAGGATGCTGTAAATTACAAAACTACATAACCACCATTGAGAAAATAACCCAAAATAGGCTTACACAACAAACTAAAGACGTGCTTGAAAATACGCATATATAAACCTGAGCCCTGGAAAATAAATGAACAAGGGTCGTGGAAAGTATATAAACCAACCACCAAAATACAAGATAACTAACTAGGTCTACTTCATTAACGCCTATCCATGCCTCCAGAAAGACACAGAGGAAGTAGGTGCAAGAGTCTATGCATGCCGGCAGTACAGTGCATGAACAACACCAAGAACCGAGTCAGCACTTACACATTAGACTTGTTCTTTGCTATTCGCTCCTTGTCTAAGATTCTGGCGTGGGAGGGAGAGAGTGGGTTAGTGGGGCTCGGACAGACACAGGTGGCGGCAGAGGAGGAGAGAGAGGCGACATCAGGTGGGGTTAGTCCGAGGCTGAACAATATGTATGTTTAAATATATGAATTCTTTAAAGCCAAGAGCATAACAGAGGAGGAGGAGAAGGTAACATCCAGTGGGGTTAGTCCGAGGCTGAACAACACGTATGTCTATATATATGAATTCTTTGAAGCTTAGAGCATAACAGAGAAGGAGGAGAAGGTAACGTCCAGCGGGGTTAGTCCGAGGCAGAACAATGCGTGATATCTATACATGAATTCGCTTAGTCTTTTAGTCAAAGAGAATAACAACTGGTCTATCTACACACACTTGTATACGAGACACATAACTCTCCAATGATGGCTAGTTAGTCTTGTTAGTGTTGGTATTAGTGACTAAGTGTGTTATTATTTGTGTTCCGAGGGATTGGTTAGTTAAGGTTTTACTGATTTTAGGTTCTTTTGAGTGTTGGTATTAGTGATCAGATGGGTTGGTGTGTGTGTTACTGGGAATTGGTTAGTTAAGAGTTATTACTGATTTTAGGATTTTAGTTTATGTTGTAAATTATAATCTAGTGAAGACATTGAGAGTTTTTATGTTCATTCTTTACTCTGCCAATGAGCTCCCTCCTTTACTGTAAATAATGTAAAGAAAATTAAATAAAGAATGTACACTTAGAGGCCCAAAGTGTCTAGCTATTTGATCAGTCGCAAAGTTTCATACATTCAAAAGCGCTAGTCATTTCAACACAGTTATTGTCTATTGCCGATTAAAGTGATTGCTATAAAAAATAAAAATAATGATAAATGTAAATAAATGCTCGGACGTTCAAAGTGTCTAGTTATTCAATCAGTCACACAGTTTCAGACATTCAAAAGTGTTCATTCATTCCATCGTATTTATATTCATTACTACAAAAAAATAAAAATAAATAAATAAAAAACTCAACACTCAGAAGGTTCAAAGGGTTCAGTCTTTCAATCACACAATTTTAGAGGTTCAAAGAGCATTAAGTCATTTCATCGCAGTTAAAATCACCTATCGCCATTTATATTCATTACTATAAAAAATAAAAAACAAAAATAAATAAAAAAAACTCAACACTCAGAAGATAAAAAAAGTTTGGTCTTTCAATCACACAATTTTAGAGGTTCAAAGAGCATTAAGTCATTTCATCGCAGTTAAAATCATCTATTGCCAATTAGATTCATTACTATAAAAAATAAAAAACAAAAATAAATAAAACAACAACACTCAGAAGATAAAAAAAGTTCAGTCATTCAATCACACAATTTTAGAGGTTCAAAGAGCGTTGAGTCATTTCATTGCAGTTAAAATCATCTATCGCCATTTATATTCATTACTATAAAAAATTAAAAAATAAATAAATTAAAACTCAGCACTCAAGATGTTCAGAGTCCAATCATTTCATCACACATTTTCAGGCATTCAAAAGCGTAAGTCATTCCATCACACAGTTAATCACCTACTGCCATTTAAACGCATAACTGTAAAAATGAAAATACTAATAAATAAAATAAATGCTCGGAGGTTCGATGAGTCAAGTTATTCAATCAGTCACACAATTTCCAGACATTCGAAAGTGTGGAGTCATTCATCACATTTATATTCATTACTAAAAAAAAGAAGAAAAAAAAAGCACTCAGAAGGTTCAAAGAGTTCAATCATTTCATCACACATTTTCAGGCATTCAAAAGCGTAAGTCATTCCATCACACAGTTAATCACCTAACGCCATTTAAACGCATGCATATCAAATGTTAAGGAGGATCAAAGGGCTTGGCATTAATATATCCAGCAAGAAACATTACCACACAACTTTCCCTCACATTACTTTCCTACACATATACTGATTTTGTTCTGAAATAGCAAACGGTTAATTTTAATGAGTTTCGCCGGACAGTGTCACGGCGAACGAGGCTACGCAAGGCACTGCTAATTAACCTGTGGGCCTCTGCTGCTTGTCTGCTGAGGGGAGGAAGCGGTCGTTAGCTGCTAATGACACCTAGGAAAGAAAATGATAATAATAATAATGAATAAATAAAATAATGAGAATAATAAGAAAATAAAAAATAGCACCTGGGAAGAAGAGGTCGTTAGCTGCTAATGACACCTAGGAAAGAAAATAATAATAATAATAATAATGAATAAATAAAATAATGAGAATAATAATAAAATAAAAAAATTGCACCTGGAAAAAAAAGGTCGTTAGCAGAATCGACACCCACAAAAAATAATGAAAAATAAAATAAAATAATAAGAAAAAGAATAATAATGAGAAAATAATAATAATAATGAATAAATAAAATAATGAGAATAATAAGAAAATTAAGAATAACACCTGGGAAAAAAAGGTCGTTAGCACCATTGACACCTACAAAATAAATAAAAATAAAATAAATAAAATAAAATAAAATAGAATAAGGAAAAATAATAAAATAATAACATAAATAATAACACCTGGAAAGAAGAGGTTAGCAATATCTGCATTAAAACCTACTAACAAAAATAAGTAAATAAATGAAGTAAACAAATAAAAATCATTAATAAAACTGGAAACATAACATTTTACTACACCAATATCATTCTTACGTTACCTGAAGAAACATGTATACTTTATTTCTTTACTAATCTCAAATATTAATAACAAAACAATCATATAACCAACCATAATCAACATACACATATATATACATTCATCAACTATTCTGTAAAAAAATAAATAAATAAATAAAAATATGACATTTCTTATACATTATCATATTCAACATCATCATCATCATCATCATCATCATCATCGTTTAATGTCCATTGATTCCCTATGGTGGGGTTGGACGGGATACGAGCCTCCTCCACTGTTGCCGGTCCACAGCCACTTCTTCCGTGACGTTCAGCCGCCTCATTCATCAATCCTTCACTCTATTAAGAATCACACACACACACACACACACACACACACACACACTTACATTATATCATCACCTTAATTCTGAGGGCACTAAGGTTACCACTAAGATTATGCCCACACCAAATCTTTCCATGCATGCCCAGGAGTCAATGGTATAAGGGATGCCAACCAAGGAAGCGCATTTACCACTACCCCAGGAGGAGGAGGAGGAGGAGGAGGAGGTCAAGGATAGGTCAGTAAGTTCTCCCTGTCCAACCACTACAAGACACCATGGTACCAGGAAGTGTTGCGGATCTCGTTGTGTTGACGGAAAACTCATGTAAGTGTACCCTCGGAGCTAGAAAACTAATTAATCCACAAAATATCACTTTTTTTCTCTTTCCTTCTTTCTTTACGTTCCACCGATGATCACCCCCAGCCCGTTATGGTGCGGGCAGACTATGAGAGGTGGTTTTAAACATCAGTAAATACATCTGACAAAGGATATTTTTAGAGCGAATACGTGCAACACACACAAGAACATTTTTATCAAGAGTGACGGCCAGCAGTTTCTTGCCCCGAGTTGACGTTATTGGGAGCCAGAGAACCAGCAACACTTCCTGACACCATGCGGAACACTGTCTGGTTGAGTTTCCCGGGGTTGTGCACTTTCTACCACGGTGCAAGGGAGCATGCTAGGATACGCAAGAACACAAACCAATCCGAACCAACTTGTTAACCTCATTCCATCAAGCCGTCCGTCCTTTCCTCAACCATATTAGAAGCCTAGTTTGGTGTGTTGTCCAGTCACATCTTGCCCTTAAGCTCTGTGCCAATGAGTGTTTTGTATTGGCAGGGCAAGAACAGCCTCTCCCATCACACCTTTCCCTTAAGCTCTCTGCCAATGAGTCTTGCGTATTGGCACAGCAAGAACAACCTCTCCCATCACACCATTCCCTTAAGCTCTGCACCAATGAGTCTTTTCTATTGGCACAGTATGAAAAGGCTCTCACAGTCACACCATTCCCTTAAGCTCTGCGCCAATAAGTCTTTTCTATTGGCACAGTATGAAAAGCCTCTCAGTCACACCATTCCCTTAAGCTCTGTGCCAATGAGTCCTTTCTATTGGCACAGTATGAAAAGCCTCTCAAAAGCCTCTCACTGTCGCCAATATACTAAAGTGGAAATACTCGTAAACCATCAAGAATCATCACTCTCCCGAATTCTTAGTGATAGACCGAGTATTAACCATGCTTAAGTACACCGTCATATTAGTCCACCAGTATCACACCCTTCGTTACCTGTTCCAACCTATTCCGCAATGCAAAAGGCAAAAAAGACGTGTTATTTGCTCGTCAAAACACGTCACTCTCCCAAATTCTCAGTGACAGACCGAGTGTTAACCATGCATTAGTACACTGTCATTTTAGTTCACCAGTATCACACCCTTCGTCACCTACCCCAATCTATCCTGCAATGCAAAAGGCGCAAGAAAAACACGTCTGAAGTCACTCGCTCCTCTAAAACACAGCGTTATGCTTAAGCCATTGGTCAGGTCTCGGTGCGAACACAAAAAAGAGGAGATAAACCACAACCACAGGACGGTGCAACATTAGGGAATCAGAAAGAAGTGTCTCAGTCGTGAAGGAGATGAAACCTGCGGGCGGGCGGAACACAAGCCTCAGCGAACGTTAGGGTCAACACAGCGCAACACAACACAAGGGGAGGGAGGTGGGGCAGGGAGGGAAGAACACCTGAGTGACCCGTACCAGGGGGAGAGGGGGAGGGGTCAACCACACCTCTGAACTGGGGAAATGGGGATGCAGGGGAGGGAGAACCATAACCCAAATAAGAGATCGGGGAAAGGGGATTGGGGAGAAGCTAGTATTTGGGGTTGGGGAGGAAATATAAAACCAACAAACTGACACATTGCTTGGGAAACTTGGGGAAAACTGGGGATGCATGGGGAGGGAGAAAAATAACCCACATAAGGAGATGGGGAGAAAGGGGAGAAGCCAGTATTTGGAGTTGGGGAGGAAATATGAAACCAACAAACTGACACACTGCTTGGGAAACTTGGGGAAACTGGGGATGCAAAGGGGAGGGGAGCCATAACCCACATAATAAGATGGGGAGAAAGAGGGGAGAAGCCAGAAGTCGGGGAGAGGGGAGGAGATATATAAGTACTGTGCTGGTGGATTGCTGGGGAGGGTGGAGCGAGGGAGTGGAGGTGGAGGGGTGTGGAGCGGTGACAGACCAGTGCTTTGCGGTTCATAACAAAAGGGTGGGTGCCAGTGGTTGCTGGAGTGGGGAGGGAAGGACTGGGGAGAAGAGGAAGGGGAATAAAGGAAGGAGAGGAAGGAAAGAGGAGAAAACAGAAGAATGGGAGGAGAGGGAAGGGAAGGAATGGGAAGAAGAGGAAGAAGAAAAGCAAGGAGAGAGAGAGAGAAGGAAGGAAGGGAAGGAACAAAGAGAGGGAGGGTGGGAATACAGGAAGGGAAGGGGAGAAGAGGAAGGGAAGGGAGGAGAGTTAACCAGCGACAGAGGAAATAACAGGAAGGGAAGGGAAGAAGGGGAAACGGGAAAATGGGAGAAGCGGGAACCAGCGAGAGAGGGGAAAGAGAAGAGGAAGGGAAGGGGAGAGGGAAAATGAGAAGAGAGGTGACCAGAGAGGAGAAAGGAGAAGAGAAAACAGGGTAATGGGAGAAGAGATAATGGAGAAAGAGTAGAAGGGATAACCAGAGATGAAGGAGGAGAAAGGGGAGAAAGAGATAACCAGAAAAAGAGGCAGAGAGAGAGAGACAGAGAAAGAGAGACAGGGGAAACTTAGCTAAATTAGACTAGAGGAAGAGGAGAGGAAGAGGAGAAGAGAAGGAAGAGAAGAGGAAGGGAAGGGGAGAAGAGAAGGCAGGAAAATGAGAGGAGAAGGAGAGGAGAAGGGAGAAGAGAAAACAGGAATAAGAAGAAGAAGGGGTAGAAGGGATAACAAGCGACGAAGGAGGAGAAAGGGATAACCAGAAAAAGAGAGAGACAGAGAAAGAGAGAGAGGGATGGGGGATGGAAGTGGACCAGGCGGATGAAGAGACGGGTGAGACAGAGAAGACCAGTGGGTGCATGTAAGCTTCGTGAGTGGGCGGGCGGGTGGGTGGGTGAGTGGATGAGTCACGGGCAGAGCAACACACTGTGAGGGGGGCACAACACACCTGAAGAAGGGGAGGAAGGAGGGACAAGAGAAGGAGGAGGAAGATCAAAAGTTACCTTCTGACTGCGATATTTTCTCTCCCGAACGCTGACCATCAAACCTTCAACTGTTGAGACACAGAAATACCAACAATTACTCACACGGAAGACACGGAACACACGGGAGAGAGAACACACACACGCACACACATACCCTTGACGCACATGTGTATACACGCTGGAAAACAACTACACACGTACACACAACAATATTTACACAAGGAAGAGAGAAAAAATGATTATAGAAAATGAAAAACAAGACTTCAATATACACATTAATACATACCACAGAAATACAGACATAGATGGACATAGCGTGAGAATTAATCATATTTAGACATACCATTTATATACTTACATGTGATGATAATTGAGTTTTTAGACATGACATGGAAGATACACAGAACTTCACACACACACACACACACACACACACACACACACACACATAGGAAAGCAATATATCGAGGCAGAAGCAGAAAGACACATGTTGGATTCCATTATGAGAAACACTTTGCAAATCTTGGGTTCGATAGATTAAAAAAAATAAAAATAAAATAAAAAAAAAATAAAAAATCGTGGCTGTATACGTTTTTTTTTTTCTCGTTGTTTTCTTTCTTTTTCTTTTTTTTTTTTTTTTTTAGGTAGGTCAACGGACTTTGATTTGACCTCCACTTCTCACGCTGAACTTCCCTGCTGGACTGTTTATACTAATTTCAAATCTACCTGTTTATATGTTAATTTCCAGTATTACCTTTTGTTTATACCTGTGATTTATTTGTTTGCCTTTATGAACATCTAAGAACATTTCACCTGTATTTTTTTGTCTATGTTTACCTCTAGCGATCTGTCTCTTTGGATGTGTTCTTGTCTGCCTCTCTCTCCCTTCCCCTCCTCCTTCCTCCCTTCCCATCATCTCCATTCCCCTTCCCATCATCTCCATTCCCCTTCCCCTCACCTCCATTCCCCTTCCCATCACCTCCATTCCCCTTCCCATCACCTCCATTCCCCTTCCCATCACCTCCATTCCCCTTCCCATCACCTCCATTCCCCTTCCCATCACCTCCATTCCCCTTCCCATCACCTCCATTCCCCTTCCCATCACCTCCATTCCCCTTCCCATCACCTCCATTCCCCTTCCCATCACCTCCCTTCCTCTTCTTCCCCTTCCCATCACCACCCTTTCCTTTCTCCTTCCCCTTCCCATCATCTCCCTTTCTCTTCTCCTTTTCCTTTCCATCACCTCCCTTCCCCTCCTCCTTCCCCTTCCCATCACCTTCCTTTCTCTTCTTCCCCTTCCCATCACCTTCCTTCCTCTTCTTCCCCTTCCCATCACCTCCCTTCTCCTTCCCCTTCCTATCACCTTCCTTTCTCTTCTTCCCCTTCCCATCACCTCCCTTCCTCTTCTCCTTCCCCTTCCCATCACCTCCATTTATCTACCCCTTTCCTTGTGTTTGCCTGTCCCCCTTCACATATTCACATACCCCATCATCCTCTACTCCTTCCTGCCCCTCTCATTCACTTTCACCTGCCCCTTCACCCCCCTCTCATTCCCCTTCTTTTCCTGTCCTTCCTCCATTCCCTCAACCTGTCCCCTTCATGCCCTTCAAATTCCTCATCTTCCTCTACCTATCCATCCCTTCCCTTCACCCATACCAGTCATGTTACCCATCTTCCTTTCCCACGCCCAACCCTCCCGTCCTCTTCCCATCATGTCAACACACCTCTCCACCCAAAATTGACCTCTCTTTTGGTTACTCTTTACTTCTGTCTATTATGGGAGCGGCGAGTAGCGTTTTTTTCTTGAGCCGTCTCCTTTGATGTAAAAATAAATAAATAAATAAATAAAAATCCAGCCCCAGCATGCCTCTGATATACCCCCTATCTAACACCTACCCGCTCACCTGGCGTGCTATCAGAGAGGGGCTCAGGTACGTTTAACTCTCACTATCTCTTTTCTAATTAGGCAAGGCAGGTACTTACTTACTCAAGCCACAGAACAGCACACTAGAATGACGCTCAGGTCCCTACGACACACTAACTTGCACACACTCTCAGTCACTCACACTCAGGCTAACACTCACTCAGTCACTTACACTCATGCTAACAAACACACTCACTCACACTCAGGCTAACAAACACACACTCATTCACTCACTCACTCATTCACACTAACACACACACTTACTCACTCTCAGGTTAACACTCACACACTCACTCACACTAACACACACTCAGGCTAACAAACACACACTCACTCACTCACACTCAGGCTAACACCCACACTTACTCACACTCAGGTTAACACTCACACACTCACTCACTCACATTCACACTCAGGCTGGAATTCTCACACTCATAATCCTACCACACTCACTCACTCACACTCAGACGTACACACTCATTCACATTCACCCTCAGGCACTTATGTTCTTATTATACTCACACTCATTCATACCCACACTCTCTCACGCACTCTCGAGCCGATATTCTCAGATGCTTTCGACACTCATAACATCAATTTTCAAAGGCCACAAAAGCGATCAGCCGGGTTCCCATGAGTGGTTTTGACGTTCATGGTGCAGAAGGAGCCTTGTCAAACTACCACCAGGCTCATAAAACTACCCACCCATGGAAATACTACCAACTAACACAACATCTAGTATTAAAGCCTTATCGAATGTGTGTGTGAAAGCTCTGGAAATGTCGGAGAATATGGGTCTTAACTTTTCCCGACACACACACACACTCATACACAGCGCTGGGACATAAAATCACCAATGGGAAATACTAACATAGTCTCTAGTATGAAAGCCTTATTGAGTGTGAGTGTGAGCCTGGAAATGGTTGAGAGTATGAGACAACACTCACACACTCACACACGCACATACACTCATATACACACATACACTTGTACACACACACACACACACACACACACACTCATACACAGCGCTGAGACATGCATTTGTCGCCTCAACTACGACAACACTGCTAATCATCAACGTAACATGCAAAGGGAGGCAAAAGCTGACACTAGACTAGACTCGAGGCGGCTTGCACGTCATTGAGTCATGGAGTTGAAATGTCAGGGGGAAAGAGAGAGAAGGGAGACTTCGGAAAATGTATCAGGAGGGAAAATAAATGATAGGGAAATAAGGAAAAATATACAGATGAAAGATGTCAAATGAGGAAAATAGATACAAAGAAAAGACAGAATACCAAAAAACATATCAGGAGGAAAAATAAAGATAGGAAAATAAAGAAAACTAAAGAGATGAAAGATGTCAAATGAGGAAAATAGATAAAAATAAAAGACAAATACAAAAAAACATATCAGGAGGAAAAATAAAGATAGGAAAATAAAGAAAAACTATAGAGATGGAAGATTTCATATGGGGAAAATAGATACAAAGAAAAGACAGAATACCAGAAACATATTAGGAGGAAAAAAAGATAGAAAAACAAAGAAAATATATAGAAACGAAGACGTCAAATGAGGAAAGTGGGGAAAAAAGGGGGAAAAAAACAGGAAAAAAACAGCATACCAAAAACATATGAGGAGAAAAAAAGATGATAGAGAAATAAAGAAAAAATATAGAGATGATAGAAGTCAAATGAGGAATTAAAACTTGAGAAAAACAAGAAAAAAAACACAAATAAAAAAAAGGAATAACATCAAATCTACCAAATTATGCAAAGATGGATGATCAAAAAGGGAAGAAAAAAAAGAAGATGCCCAGAAGTCATGGTAGGGTGAAGGAGGGTAGAGGCAGGGAAGGGGTGAGGGGAAGGGGAAGGGGTAGGATAGGAAGAGGAAGGGAATGGGAAAGGAAGGTGAGGAGGGACTGGAAGGGAGGGGGAAGGGGGAGGATATGATGGGGAAGGGAGAGGGACGGAAGGATAGGAAGGGGAAGGAAGGGGATGGGAGGACTGGTGGGAAGGGGGAAGGGGAAGGATATGAAGGAGAAGGGAGAGGGAAGGACAGGAAGGGGAAGGGAGAGGGAAGGACAGGAAGGGGAAGGATACGAAGGGGAAGGGAGAGGGAAGGAAGGATAGATAGGGGAAAGGGAAGGAAGGGGATGGGAAGGAAGGTGAGAAAGAGGGAAGGAAGGATAGGAAGGGGAAAGGGAAGGAAGGGGATGGGAAGGATAGGAAGGGGATTTGAAGGAAGGATAGATAGGGGAAGGGGAAGGAAGGAAGGGGATGGGAAGGAAGGTGAGAAAGAGGGAAGGAAGGATAGGAAGGGGAAAGGGAAGGAAGGGGATGGGAAGGAAGGAGAGAAAGAGGGAGGGAAGGATAGGAAGGGGATTTGAAGGAAGGTGAGGGAGAGAAGTAAAAGAAGGGGACAGGGAAGGAAGGGGATGGGAAGGCAGGTGAGAGGGGGAGGGACTGATGGGAAAGGAGAGGGAGGGAAGGAGAAGGAAGGGGGAATAATACACAGTTGAAGAATTATTAAAAGAAAGAAAAATAAATGTGAGAGAAAAATAAGTCTGATGTGGGGGTATGTAACTTGCCGAGCCTAGAGCCTTGGGGGCGCGGCGCAGGTGAAAAATACTGGGCGGTGGCTGATGGGCCTACTCGTGCAAATAGCCTAGTCAAAAATGGGTGGCAGGGAAGGGGTGAGAGAAGGGGAAAGGAGGGGAAGGGGAAGGGGGAGGATGTGAAAGGGAGAGGGAATGAAAAGATGGAAGGAAGGGATGAGGGGAAAAGGAAGGGAGAAAGGAAGAGGAGGAGGAGGAGGCAGGGAAGGAAGGGGAAGGAAGGAGGAAGGAGGATGTGAAAGGGAGAGGGAATGAAAAGATGGAAGGAAGGGATGAGGGGAAAAGGAAGGGAGAAAGGAAGAGGGGAGGGGAAGGGAGGCAGGGAAGGGGTGAGGGTGAGGATGGGAAAAAGAAGGGGAAGAGGAAGGAAGGCAGGGAAAGGGGAAGGGAAGGGAGAGAATTTAAGGAATGGGGATGAGAAGGAAGGGTGTTAAGGAAAGGAAGGGGAGGGATTGATGGAAAGGAGAAAGGGAAAGGCGAGAAGGAAAGGGAAGGGGAATGGGAGAGAGGGAAGGGGAAGGGGAAAGGGAGAGAGGGAAGGGAAGGGGAAAGGGAGAGAGGGAAGGAAAGGGGAGGGACTGAT
>NC_066545.1:14215325-14217825 GCF_024679095.1 Eriocheir sinensis | reverse complement strand
AGTGAGCCTTCAGTCTGGTGGTGGTGGTGGTGGTGGTGGAAGAGAGAGGAGGAGAGAAAGGAGGAGAAGAGGGAGAGAAAAATGGAAATAGGGAAAGAAAGGGAGGAAAAAGGGAGAAAGAAAGGGAAGTGGAGAGAGGGAGAATGGGAGGAAGAAAGTGGAAAAGGGAGAGAAAAATGGAAAAAAGGAAGGAAAGAGGGAAGAAAAAGGGAGAAAGGGAAGTAGAGAAAGGGAGAGAAAGAAAAAAAGGGAGAGAAAAATGGAAAAAAGGAAAGAAGGAGGGAAGAAAAGGGAGAAAGAAAGGGAAGTAGAGAAAGGGAAAGAGAAAAAGGGAGAAAATGGAAAAAAAAGGAAAGAGGGAGGAAAAAGGGAGAAAGGGAAGTAGAGAAAGGGAGAGAAAGAGAAAAAGGGAGAAAATGGAAAAAAAGGAAGGAAAGAGGGAGGAAAAAGGGAGAAAGAAAGGGAAGTAGAGAAAGGGAGAGAAAGAAAAAGGGAGAGAAAAATGGAAAAAAGGAAAGAAGGAGGGAAGAAAAGGGAGAAAGAAAGGGGAGTCGAGAAAGGGAGAATGGGAGAAAGAATGTGAAAAAAGGGAGAAAAATGGAAAAAAGGAAAGAGGGAGGAAAAAGGGAGAAAGAAAGGGAAGTAGAGGGAAGGAGAATGGGAGGAAAAGAGTGAAAGGGATGGAGGTGGTGGTGGAGGTGGAAGAGGGAGGAAAAGAGCGAGGGAGGAAAAGGGAGGAAAAAGGGAGAAAGAAAGGGAAGTAGAGAGAGGGAGAATGGGAGGAAAAAAAGTGAAAGAAATGGAGGTGATGATGATGATGACGATGATGATGATGATGATGATGATGATGATGGTGGTGGTGGCGGCTTTGACAAATGATATGAAGGAAGGTCTCCGGGATTAATTAATGGAGTGTACGGCTGAAGAAAAGAGCGAAAATTAATACTGTGCTTGATTTATAACGGAGAGAGAGAGAGGACGAGATGGAGGAGGAGGAAGAGGAGGAGGAGGAGGAGGAGAGAATGTGCATATGTGTGTGTGTGAGGCTTAGTAGAAATGAGCGAGAGAGAGAGAGAGAGAGAGAGAGAGAGAGAGAGAGAGAGAGAGAGAGAGAGAGAGAGAGAGAGAGAGAGAGAGAGAGAGAGAGAGAGAGAGAGAGAGAGAGAGAGAGAGAGAGAGAGAGAGAGAGAACTAAGAGGAACAGAAATGGAGAGGAGATGAAGAAAAGGAAGAAGGGGAAAGAGAGAGATAGAGAGAGAGAAGTAAGAGGAACAAAAACTCTCCCTTATCCTCCCTCATACCCTCTCCTCTCCTCCCTTCCCTTCCTCTCCCTTCCCTTCCTTTCCTCTCCCTTCCCTTCCCTTCCTCTTCCATGTCCATCTCTCCCTTCCCTTCCTCACCCCCTTCCTCTCCCTCTCCCTTCCTCTCCCTTCTTTTCCTCCTCCATACCCTCTCCTCCCTTCCTCTATCCTTTCCCTTTCTCCCCCTTCCTCCCAGCACATGACTGACCTCTATAGCTGGAATGGGTGGGTCAGGGAGTTTGTGCAAGGTCAAGACTATTAAAGACTCATAACTCGGTGTGGGAATGGCGGAGTGGTGGTGGTGGTGGTGGTGGTGGTGGTGGTGATGAAGGAGGTGGTGGTGGTGGTGGTGGGTATAGCTGGGAGTGTTATGGGTATGTGTGTGTCTCTGGAGTGCGGTGTTGATGGTGATGGTGGTGGTGGTGGTGGTGGTGGTGAGGTCAGTGGAGGTGATGGTGATGGGAATGGTTGAAGGAAAATGAGGGAGGGAGAGAAAGGGAGGAAAAGAGGAAGAACGGGAGGGAGAGAGAAGGAAGAAAGGGAATGAGAGAGAGGAAGAAAGAGGAGACAAGGGGAGAAAGAGAGGAAGAGAAAGGGAGGAAAAAAGAAGGGAGGAAAAGAGGGAGAGAGAAGGAAGAAAGGGAATGAGAGAGAAGGAGAAAGAGGAAGAAAGAGGAGACAAGGGGAGAAAGAGAGGAAGAGAAAGGGAGGAAAAAAGAAGGGAGGAAAAGAGGAAGAGAGAAGGAAGAAAGGGAATGAGAGAGAAGGAGAAAGAAAGGAAGAATGAGAAGACAAGGGGAGAAAGAGAGGAAGAAAAGGGGAGGGAAAAGAAGGGAGATGAAAAAATAAAAGGAAAAAGAGAGGGAGAACAAGAGGATAAGAGAAAGAAGAGGAAAAAGAGAGCAAGAAAGAAGAAAAAGAAGACAAGAAGAGAAGAAAAAAAGGAAAGTAAAAAAAGATAGAGGTGATAATGATGATGACGATAGTTATGATAATGATAGAATAGAATCATAATCCCAAATAGTACAAAAGATTAGAGTCAACCACTTATTAAAACCCCACAATTACATATACTTACAGCGTGTCCGTCATGGTGGTGGAGGTGGTGGAGGTGTAGAAGGGTGGAGGTGGAGGTGGAGGTGGTGATGTTTCTACCTGGTTCCGTTAGTTCTGATCTTCTTCGTTAACCTGTGTGGAAG
>NC_066545.1:14192825-14202825 GCF_024679095.1 Eriocheir sinensis | reverse complement strand
CTGTGTGTGTGTGTGTGTGTGTGTGTGTGTGTGTGTGTGTAGACGGTGCTTTTGTCCAACGTCTTGCTCTCTCTCTCTCTCTCTCTCTCTCTCTCTCCGCGGGTTGGTAGATTATATCATTCCCTTCTTCCTTTTCCTTACGAATATATATTTTGGGCTGGACAGATACACGGCCTGGGGAGGAGGAGGAGGAGAAGGAGGAGGAGGATAAAAGTGGAAGAAAAATATGGAAAAGAATGAAGCAGTTAGAGCGAAAGAGGAGCGAACGAAAGAGAGAGAAAGAAGGAAAACGGAGAAAGAAAGAACGAAGGAAAACAAGAATGAGTAAAAAAGAAAAAAGAAAATAGAGAAAGAAAAGATAGCAGAAAGAGGGAAAAAAAGAGAACGAAAAAAGAGAAAAAAATAAGGAAAACAAAAGAAAAAATATGAGAAAGTTAAAAAGTTACAAAATAACATAAAAAAAACACAACCAAACAACAACCAAAACAACAACCATCATACACCAACCAAACCAGGCGCAACAACAACAACAACAACAACAGAAGCAGGAGGAGACAAGGAGGAGGAGGAGGAGGAGGAGGAGGAGGAGGTAATAGAGTGTCTGTCTGCCCGCTTACGAGACTGCCTGCCTGCTCTGAGACTTCGAGGGGGGGGGGGGGAGAAAGGGGTAAAGGGGGGGCAAGGGGGGCGTAGGGGGGGGCTTGATGGCTTGTCTATTCCGGGCGGAGTGTTGTAGTGTTTAATGGAAGGTCAGATTAGCTACAGTAACACAAGGGGGAGGGGGAGGGGAGGGGGAGAGAGGGGAGAGGGCTTATAACCTTGCTAATTGTATGTATGTATGTGTGTGTGTGTGTGTGTGTGTGTGTGTGTGAGAGAGGGAGGAAGTGAGGAGAGGAAGAGACAAATGGTATGCCGTTGAAGGGAAAGGAAAGGAAAAGGTAGAGAGAGAGAGAGAGAGAGAGAGAGAGAGAGAGAGAGAGAGAGAGAGAGAGAGAGAGAGAGAGAGAGAGAGAGAGAGAGAGAGAGAGAGAGAGAGAGAGAGAGAGTGTGAGACGATAACACCCCCCAAAAATCATAGTATCCCCTTCTATCAACAAAGAAAGATAAGTAAGATAGCAGATAAAAGATAACACAAACCACATTATCACACCAACGAGGATGAGATAAAGACCAGAAAAGAGAGTGGTTGCTCGCTTCTCGCTGCTTCCTCCACCCCAACGAACACGAGGAATAAAAAGGAGTATGGATTAAAAAAAACTATTATCATATCTCTTAGTGCTAGATAAGGGGAGAAATATGTGAGGGTTTGGTGGTGGTGGTGATAGTAGTAGTAGTAGTAGTAGTAGTAGTAGTAGTAGTAGTAGTAGTAGTAGTAGTAGTAAAAACGGAAGGAGGAGGAATTAAAAGAAGAGAATGAGGAAGAGGAGGAGGAGGAGGATAAAAGGAGGAATGACAAAAAGATCAAAAAATAAAACTAAGAACGAGAAGATGAAGACAAACAACAATAATTAGAAAAACAAGACAAAGAACAAGATAAAAATAGAAGTACGGTAATATTAACAAGAAGAAAGAAAAAAAAGAAAGACAGAAAGAAATATTAATTGTAGAAGAAGTGGAATTAGTAGAAAGAGGAACAAGAGGAAAATCACAAGGAGATGAAGAGGAAGAAGACAACGAAGGAGGAGGAAGAAGAGGAAGATAAGATAAAGATACGAGAATATATCAGTCAGCCACGAAACCAAAGGAAAAAGGAAAAAGAAGGAAAAGAGGAAAAGATAAAGAAAAGGAAAACAATAATAGGAGAAGTAGTTTGAGAAGGAAGATGAAGAAGAGGAGGAGGAGGAGGAGGAAGAAGACGAAGACGAGGAATAGGAGAAAGAGGAAGAGGAACAAGAAGACGAAGATGAAGAAAGAGGAGGAACAGGAGAAAGAGGAACAAGAGGAAGACGATGACGAAGAAGAGGAAGAAGAGGAAAAGAAGATAATGGGAGAAGGAGGAAGAGGAAGAAGACGAGGAGCAGGAGAAAGAAGAAGAGGAACAAGAAGACGAAGATGAAGAAAGAGGAGGAACAGGAGAAAGAGGAACAAGAGGAAGACGATGACGAAGAAGAGGAAGAAGAGGAAAAGAAGATAATGGGAGAAGGAGGAAGAGGAAGAAGACAAGGAGAAGGAGAGAAGAGGAACAAGAAGACGAACAGGAAGAAAGAGGAGGAAAAGGAGAAAGAGGAACAAGAGGAAGACGATGACGAAGAAGAGGAAAAAGACGAAAAGAAGATAATGGGAGAAGGAGGAAGAGGAAGAAGACAAGGAGCAGGAGAAAGAAGAAGAGGAAGAAGACGAACAGGAAGAAAGAGGAGGAATAAAAAGAGTTACAAGAGGCAGAAGAAGACGAAGAAGAGGAAGAAGAGGAAAAGAAGATGATGGACGAAAGAGGAAGAGGAGAAATAGAAGATATATAGTCCGCCTCGTACTCAAAGGGACACACACACACCTGATAATTATAAGAGGTACCTTTACTTAATTACAGGTGTGTGTGCGGGCCTTGCAGGTGACAAGGCTAATCACACACCTTAATTAAGACTACTAAGGCAGGTGTAGTAATCAGCACACCTACACACACACACACACACACACACACACACACACACACACACACATACATCTATCACGGCGTGTGTGTGCGTGTGCGTGTGTGTGTGTGTGTTGATCTCCTCTTACGCTATGTGACCCGCCGAGGAGGAGGAGGAGGAGGAGGAGGAGGGAAAGGAATGAGGTGGAGGAAATTGTGGATATGTGGAGGAGAGGAAAGAGGAGACGCTGGAGGGAATGGAGATTAGGCGGAATGGAGAGAGGAGAGAACTGGGGAGGGAAGGGAATGAAGGGAAGGGAGGGAATGGGATGGGAGAGGAAGGGACGGGAGAGGAAGGGAAGGGATGGGATGGGATGGGAAGGGACGGAAGGGGAAGGAAAGGGAAGGGAAGGGAGGGGAAGGGAATGGGATAGGAAGGACGGGAAGGAAGGGAAGGAAGGAAGGAGGGGTAGGGATGAGAAGGGATAGGAAGGGAATGGGAACAAAATGAAGGGGAAAGGAAAGGAAAAAGAAGGGAGAAAGGAAGGGATGGAAAGGGAAAGGAGGGAAGGAAGGGGAAAATAGGGACAAGGAGGGAAGGAAAAAGAGTAAGGGAAAGGAAAGGAAGGGAAGAGAGGGGAAAGGCAGGGAAGTGAATGCGAGGAAAGAGAAGGGAAGGAATTAGAAAAGAAGGAAGAGGAAGGGGAGAAAGGGGAATGGAATTGAAGGGAAAGGAAGGGAAGGGAGAAGAGAAAGGGAGAGGAAAGAAAGAGAAGAAAAAGGGAGGGAAAGGAGAAATACTGAGGCAAAAACTGATTAGGCTGAAGAAAGAAGGAAAAAAAAAGGAGAAAAAAAAAGGAGGAAGACGAGGAAGAAAACGAAATGAACAGGTGAGAGTGGAAGATGAAAAAGAAGAAGAGGAGGAGGAGGAGGAGGAGGAGGAGGAGGAGGAGGTGAGGGAGAGGAAATAAAAGAAATAGGATGGAAAGTGAGAGAAAAAAGAAAGAAAGAGAGAGAGAGAGAGAGAGAGAGAGAGAGAGAGAGAGAGAGAGAGAGAGAGAGAGAGAGAGAGAGAGAGAGCAAGCAGTTTTTCCTCAGATCAATTCCACATACAATATAGTTTCCCTTCCCCCTCCCTCCCCCTACCCCCAACCCCCCCTCACCCCCCCCAATACTGCTGCTGGTGGCGTTGATGAAAAGAAAGAAAACAAAAAAAGAAGAAAGTAAATGAAAGTAAAGGTTAAAAATACAATCCCTGCCATATGTTTTGTTTGTTTGTTTGTTTGTTTGTTTTCACCCTCCCACGTGTAGCAGACAAGAGAGAAACGAATATATGGAAACGTTTGTGTGATGATGGAAACGTTTGGGTGGTGGTGGTGGTGGTGGTGGTGGTGGTGATGGTGATGGTAATTCATGGTTTAGTTTAGTTTTTTTCTTCTATTTTATCTTCAGTGTTTGCAATCTCTTTTCTTGACCCTCATCTTCCCTATTTTTTCTACTTTCCTCTTTTCTTTTCCAATCTTTTTTACTCTTTCCTTTTCTTTCCCTTCATTTCCTCTTCTTTTTCAATTTTCCTTTCTTTTCCCTTCCTCTACTCTCCTCCTTCCTCTTTTTCAATCTTTTTTACTCTTTCCTTTTCTTTCCCTATACCTTTCCCCTCCTTTCCTTTTCTTTTTCAATTTCCCTTTCTTTTCCCTTCCTTTTGTTCCGTTTCCCTTCTTTTCCCTTCCCTTCCCATTATAGTCTTTTAATTTCTATCTGGTAACACTTAATTCTATCTTCAGTACATCCGTGTTCAACATCATTTAATTATTCTTGTTAATGTTCTTTCTTCTGCTAAAATTCCTTTCTATTTTCTGTTTAAACATTTTTTTTTTGTTACCATCTATTCCGACTAACTTTTTTATTCTACCTTCCATCTTCTATTCCTCTATATATTCCTCCCTTCTTCAGCAGCTTCTGTCCCCTCTTCTATCTTCTATCTACTATTCTATTTATCATTCCTTCTATCTTTCTATTCTATCGCCTATCTTCTATGCTCCCATCTGTCTATCCCCCCCCCCCCTTCTTCAGCCCCTTCATCATCGTCACCCTCTTCTTCTTCTTCTTCTTCTTCTCATTTGCTCTGTTTGTTCCTGTGTTCTGGTCCGTGTATCTTGCCCTATCAGCTGCTTATCGGCCTGAGTCACACACACACACACACACACACACACACACACACACACATACACATACACACACACACAGGGTTGGGTTAGCGGAAATGACAATAATAGTGTATAGGGTTGTGTGTGTGTGTGTGTGTGTGTGTGTGTGTGTGTGTGTGGTAGGTTCTATATGACGAAACACACACACACACACACACACACACACCAACCCTCCATAGACACACCCCACACAGTCTCTCTCTCTCTCTCTCTCTCACACACACACGCACACACACGCACGCACAATCGATGGTGTGTGGCGCGCTGTGGAAGCCGCTCTCCGCTGGACACCATAAATAATTTTGCACAGCCCAAGAGGAGCAAGGGCGGAGGCAGAACACACTCACACGCACACACATACACACACACACACACGCGCACGCACGCACACACAAAAAAATAACACACACACAAAGTCACTCACTCTCTCTCACACACACACACACACACACACACACAAAGTCTTTCCCGTGTTTAACAAAGAAAAAAAAACATTCGCGTATACTTTTACCTACTTGCTCCCGTATACACACACACATACACACACACACACACACACACACACACACACACACACACGGCGGCCAAGCGACCCAACAAACTCTTTCTTGCTATTTCCTTAATTAAACTTCACTTTCCTCGCCGCCACCGTGTACACATAACTGAAACGCACACACACGCACACATACACACAGACACAGACACACAGACCCCCCTCACCCTCCGAACACAGACACATAACCCCCCTCCTTCCCCCCCACACACACACACACAGACACACACATACCACCCCCTCCCCCTCCATCTTTCCGCTCCCCCCCCCCCCACACACATGTACACACATACACACATACGCCATTCAATTCCAAAACTAGAAAACAAAATAAATAAAAAGATATATACACAAAAATAGTCGTCCCAACCACAAGCCATTCCGCCCGTTCACCTGAGCTCACCTTCCCTTTCCTTTACCTGGCGCTACCTGGCTTCACCTCACCTCACCTCACCTCACTTCACTTCACATCGGGTTTGTTTGTTTTTCGTTTCCTCGCTTCACTGCTCAGCTTCCCTTATGTAACCTGACCTAACCTGCCCCACTATATAGATTTTTGCTCCATCCTTATACCTCACTTCATATTGACTTATCTGTACAAACTGATTTCATTTTACCCTAATCTTACCTTACCTTACCTTACCTTACCTTATCTAACCATACCTTACTTAACCCTAATCTAACCTAACCTAACAGTGCCTTGCCTTGCCTTTCCTTACCTAACCTAACCTTACCTAACCTAACCTTACTTAACCTAACCTAACCTAACATTACCTTACCTAACCTTACCTTACCCTAACCTAACATTGCATTGCCTTACCTTATCTTACCTAACCTTACCTAACTTAACCTAACCTAACATTGCCTTGCCTTACCTTACCTAACCTAACCTAACCTAGTCTAACATTGCCTTCCCTTACTTAACCTAACCTAACCTAACATTGCCTTGCCTTGCCTTACCTTACCTAACCTAACCTAACCTAGTCTAACATTGCCTTCCCTTACTTAACCTAACCTAACCTAACATTGCCTTGCCTTACCTTACTTAACCTAACCTAACCTTACCTCATCTCCCCACACCAGATTTTTCATCCTCACCTTACCTTACCTTATCTAGCCTAACCTTACCTTACCTTTCATCACCTTACCTTACCTTACCTCATCTCACTTCAGGTTTTTTTTCCTCTCTCCCTTTACTTCGTCTCCCCTTCCCTTCCCTTGCTTTTCCTTACGTAACCTAACCTTACCTACCTCACCACGTCTATTCTTGTTCCATCCTCAATGCACTTCAAGTTGTGTTTATATTGACTTAGCTAACCTGCCTAACTTAATTTAGTGTACCCTGATTCAATTCATTTCATATTCCCTTCCCTTGCCTTTCCTTACGTAACCTATCTCACCACGGCTATTTTTGTTCCATCCTCAATGCACTTCAAGTTGTGTTTATATTGACTTAGCTAACCTGCCTAACTTGATTTTGTGTACCCTGACTCAATTCATTTCATATTTCCTCTCCTTTCCTTACCTAACCTAACCTACCTCACCACGGCTATTTTTGTTCCATCCTCAATGCACTTCAAGTTGTGTTTATATTGACTTAGCTAACCTGCCTAACTTAATTTTGTGTACCCTGACTCAATTCATTTCATATTTCCTCTCCTTGCCTTTCCTTACGTAACCTAACCTAACCTACCTCACCACGGCTATTTTTGTTCCATCCTCAATGCACTTCAAGTTGTGTTTATATTGACTTACCTAACCTGCCTAACTTAATTTTCTGTACCCTCGTCCATTTCATATTCCCTTCCCTTGCCTTTCCTTACGTAACCTACCTCACCACGGCTATTTTTGTTCCACCGTCACTGCACTTCATGTTGTGTTTATATTGACTTAGCTAAGCTGCCTAACTTGATTTTGTGTACCCTGATTCAATTCATTTCATATTTCCTCTCCTTGCCTTTCCTTACGTAACCTAACCTAACCTACCTCACCACGTCTATTCTTGTTCCACCGTCACTGCACTTCATGTTGTGTTTATATTGACTTAGCTAACCTGCCTAACTTAATTTTGTGTACCCTAACTTCATTTAATATTCTCTTTCCTTGCCTTGCTATACTTAACCTTACCTGCCTACCTCACCACTCACCTCAGTTCTTTCCACCCACCTTTTCCTGACCTTATAATAACCTAACAACCTTACCTTACCTTACTTGTTTGTTTCCCTCTCTCCCTTTACTGTATCTCCCCTTCCCTTCCCTTGCCTTTCCTTACGTAACCTAACCTAACCTACCTCACCACGTCTATTCTTGTTCCATCCTCAATGCACTTCAAGTTGTGTTTATATTGACTTAGCTAACCTGCCTAACTTGATTTTGTGTACCCTGATTCAATTCATTTCATATTTCCTCTCCTTGCCTTTCCTTACGTAACCTAACCTAACCTACCTCACCACGTCTATTCTTGTTCCACCCTCAATGCACTTAATACTGTGTTTATATTGACTTACCTAACCTGCCTAACTTAATTTTGTGTACCCTGATTCAATTCATTTCATATTTCCTCTCCTTGCCTTTCCTTACGTAACCTAACCTAACCTACCTCACCACGTCTATTTTTGTTCCACCCTCAATGCACTTCATGTTGTGTTTATATTGACTTAGCTAACCTGCCTAACTTAATTTTGTGTACCCTGACTCAATTCATTTCATATTTCCTCTCCTTGCCTTTCCTTACGTAACCTAACCTGCCTACCTCACCACCACGTCTATTCTTGTTCCACCTCAATGCACTTAATACTGTGTTTATATTGACTTAACAACCTTACCTTACCTTAATTTTTTGTACCTATTCAATTCCTTTACTGCATCTCCCCTTCTCTTCCCTTGCCTTTCCTTACCTAACCTACCTCACCACGGCTATTTTTGCTCCATCCTCAATGCACTTCATGTTGTGTTTATATTGACTTAGCTAACCTGCCTAACTTAATTTTGTGTACCCTGACTCAATTCATTTCATATTTCCTCTCCTTGCCTTGCTATACTTAACCTTACCTGCCTACCTCACCACTCACCTCAGTTCTTTACACCCACCTTTTCCTGACCTTATAATAACCTAACAACCTTACCTTACCTTCCCTTCCTTTTGCCTTTCCTTACGTAACCAAACCTAACCTACCTCACCACGTATATTCTTGTTCGTCTATTCGCAATGCACTTCATGTTGTGTTTATATTGACTTATCTAACCTGCCTAACTTGATTTAGTGTACCCTCATCCATTTCATATTTCCTCTCCTTGCCTTTCCTTACGTAACCTAACCTAACCTACCTCACCACGTCTATTTTTGTTCCATCCTCAATGCACTTCATGTTGTGTTTATATTGACTTACCTAACCTGCCTAACTTGATTTTGTGTACCCTGACTCAATTCATTTCATATTTCCTCTCCTTGCCTTGCTTTACCTAACCTTACCTGCCTCCTTCCACCATTCACCTCACTTCTACCCACTCACCTTTCCCTGACCTTATATAACTAACTTCACTTCTCCTTACCTTTTCATTTTTTCACCTTACTCTTACCTTACCTAACCTAACACAATAAGAAGACAACAAAAAAATAAAACCTCACCTTGCCTTACCTAACTTAACTTTCCCTTCCCTTCCCTTCCCTTCCCTTCCCTTTAGCTTACCTTACCCAACCTTACAAAACCTAACCTAACCGAACCAACCCTCACCTTGCATTGCCTTATTTAACATTACCTTCCCTTCCCTTTACCTTACCTAATCTTCCCTTCCCTTACCTTACCTAACCAAACCTCACCTTGCATTGCCTTACCTAACCTTAGCTTATCTTCCATTCCCTTCCCTTCCCTTACCTAACCTTCCCTTACCTTACTTAACCAAACCGAACCAGACCTGACCTAACCTAACCTTCCCTTCCCTTCCCTAGCCTAACCTAACCTAACCTCACCTTGAATTGCCTTACCTTACATATCTTCCCTTCCCTTCCCTTATTTAACCTGACCAAACCGAACCAGACCTGACCTAACCTAACCTTCCCTTCCCTTCCCTAACCTAACCTAACCTAACCTCACCTTGCATTGCCTTACCTTACATATCTTCCCTTCCCTTCCCTTACTTAACCTAACCAAACCGAACCAGACCTGACCTAACCTAACCTTCCCTTCCCTTCCCTAGCCTAACCTAACCTAACCTCACCTTGCATTGCCTTACCTTACATATCTTCCCTTCCCTTCCCTTACTTAACCTAACCAAACCGAACCAGACCTGACCTAACCTAACCTTACCTTCCCTTCCCTAACCTAACCTAACCTCACCTTGCATTGCCTTACCTTACATAACCTTCCCTTACCTCACCTAACCTTACCTTACCTAACCGAACCAGACCTGACCTAACCTAACCTTACCTTCCCTTCCCTAACCTAACCTAACCTAACCTCACCTTGCATTGCCTTACCTTACATATCTTCCCTTCCCTTCCCTTACTTAACCTAACCAAACCGAACCAGACCTGACCTAACCTAACCTTCCCTTCCCTAACCTAACCTAACCTAACCTCACCTTGCATTGCCTTACCTTACCTAACCTTCCCTTACCTCACCTAACCTTACCTAACCAAACCGAACCAGACCTGACGTAACCTAACCTAAC
>NC_066545.1:14115325-14180325 GCF_024679095.1 Eriocheir sinensis | reverse complement strand
CTCCTTCATTTTCCCTCCCTTCCCTTCCCCTTTCCTATCCTATCCTCCCTTTCCCTTTCTTTCCCCTTCATCCTCCCTTCTCTCTCCTCTCCTCTCTTCCCCCTCCCTTGCCTTCCCTTCTCCTCTCTCCTTTATTTTTCTATTTTCATTTTCTTTTCTGTTCTTTTTCATTTTTTTCCCTCTCCTCTCCTCTCCTCTTTTCTTCTTTTCTCTCCTCTCCTCTCCAAACCTCTCCCCCTTTATCCTTCTCTACCCTCCTCTCCTCTTCTCCCTCATCACCCTCCCCTCCTCTCTCCCCTTCCCCTCCCCCCTTCATCCGCTTTTCACTCGGCCGAAGTCAATGGATCTCTCCTGATCTTTCCTTCACTCCCTTCGCTTCCCTCGGCCTGATATTCGCTCAAAGGAGAAAAAGGCTTCCCTCCATCTCTCCATCTCTCCCTCCCTCCCTCCTTGACTCACTCACTCACTCACTCACTTTTTTTTTCAAGGAGAGTGATCCGAGTGTGTTTTGTTTTGTGTGTGTGTGTGTGTGTGTGTGTGTGTGTGTGTGTGTGTGTGTGTGTGTGTGTGTGTGTTATTATTAAAGGTTGTACATGTGTTAATTTAAGATGCCGACAATCCCTTTAGGTCTTATAAATTAGTGATGTTAATTATGAGGCGGAAGAAGAAGAAGAAGAAGAAGAAGAACAACAACAACAACAGCAACAACAACAACAACAACAACAACAACAACAACAACAACAAAAACTAAACACAACATCCATTCATCTATTCATCCATTCACATCCATCTCTATCCATTAATCCATCTGCCCTTCCATCCATCCATCTTTCCGTCTATCTCTCCATCTTTCTCTTCGTCTGTCTGTCCATCCGTCCAGCCTTCCTTCCGAGCCCACAACTTCACGCGAAAATAAAGTTTGGCCAAGACGTCGAAACTAAAAGACAAACAGACAGACAGACAGGACAGACAAACCACCACTATGACCGTGCAAGCAGACAGACACCTAGACAGACAGACAGACAGACACCACCAACAACCGCCCTTCAGAAATGCTAACTATTGCCCGAGGTTTTGCAAATGACAGACACAAAGAGAGACAGACAGACAGGACACAGACAGACAAACCAGCACCATCGCCACAAGGACCGAGCAAGCACAGACAATATCCTAGACAGACAGACAGACAGACAGGACAGACAAACCAGCACCATCACAAGGACCAAGAAAGCACAGACAATCACCTAGACAGACAGACAGACAGACACCACCACCAACCGTCCTTCAGAAATGTTAACTATTGCCCGAGGTTTTGCATTTGACAGACACACAGACAGACAGACAGGACAGAACAGACAGTTACAGACAGACAGACAGACAGACCATCACCACAACCAGAACCCATTAATCTAAGCATCCCTTCCCTTCCCTTTATCTTCCCCTCTAAGCATCCCTTTACACATCTTTATCCAGCATCCTTATCTCCCTTCCCTTCCTTTCCCTTCCCTTCCCTTCTCCTCTCCTCTCTTCTTTTTTCTTTTAATTTCTTTCCTTATCTCCTCTCCTCTCCTCTCCACACAGAACAGACACACACGAAAGACAAGACAAACCACCACCACCACCACAACAACAACAACAGCACAGTGCAAACAGACAGACAGACACACAGACCCCCCCCCCCCACCGCCAGCCTCCCTTCAGAAATGCCAACTTCCCGAGGTTTTGCAACTTCGCACCCAACCCCGGCAAACTTCGCTGGTCTCACAATCTTTCGTTATGTTCGTCCCTGCCTTGCGCCGCCCCCCTCCACCCCCCCACCCCCCCACCCCCGAAAAAAAATGTCGCCCCTCCTTACTCTCATATTTCTCTCTCCCCTCTCTTGCTTTCTAACACCCTGCCTACCCTCACCCTCTCACCTCCCTGGCCCCCCTCACCCCCGAAAAACAGGCACCCCCCACTTTGCTCCCCAACTCTCTCCTCTCCCTTGCTCTCCTAACACCTTCCCTCCCCCCACTCTCTCACCTCCTTGCACCTCCGAGTCCCCCCACCCCAAAAAATATCCCCCCCCTTCCTTTGCCCCCCTATCCTCTCCAACACCTTCCCAACCTCACCCTATCACCCCCCTGCATCTTTTAAGTCCCCCCCCCCCTCTTTTGCTCTCTATCATCCTCCCTGCCCCATCCTCTCACCCCCCTGCGCCCTCTGAGTCCCCCCTCCCGAAAAAAATTGTCACCCCCCCTCCTCCCTTTGCCCCCCACTTCCATCCATCCCCCCCCCCTGCGACCTCATCTTCCACCCCTCCTGTCCTTCCTTCGTTTTCATTCTCCCTTGATTCCTTTCCCTTCCCTTCATCCTCCCTTCGAAGCATCCATATCTCCCCTTCCCCTTCTTCTCCCCTATCTCCCTCTTACCTCATCTCCCTACCCCTCTATCGCCCCCCTTCCCCTGTCACCTCCCCCTCCACCTCCAATCCCCTACCGTACCCTACCCCCAGTCACATGTCCCATCCCGTCTTCCCCTTCCACCGCTTCCCCTTCCCAGACTCCTTTACCAATATACCCCCCACCCTGAACACCCCCTTCTTCACCCCTTTCGCCCCTCCCCCGCCAGCCCCCTGCGGATGAGTTTTCTTGTGAAGTGTTCATGGCCCGAGTTATGAATTATGCGCCGGGGATTAATGAGACGTGGGCCAGGTGTGAGGGAAGGTGAGGGGGGGAGGGGGAGGAAGGGGGAAGGGGGAAAGGAAGGGATGAGGGAAGGAGAGGAAGGATGGGAGGGTGGGTGAGGGAAGAAGGGAGGTAGAGAGAGGAGAGAAGGAAGGAGGGAAGGGGAAGGTAAGGGTAGGAGAGGGAGGGGAAGGTAGGGGAGGGAGGTGGAGGAGGGAGGTGAGGGAGGGTGAGGGAAGAAGGGAGGGTGGTAGAGAGAGGAGAGAAGGAAGGAGGGAAGGGGAGGAACACACAGGCTTGGAAGGGAGGGGAAGGGAAGGGTAGGAGAGGTTTGAAGGGGGGGGGGGGGGTCGCTTGTTCAATACCTGCCGGGGGTACTTGCCCACTGCACATGTACGAGCCATAATTAAGTAGCTGCTAATAGGGTGTAACGAGCGCCATACCCCCTACTACTACTACTACTACTACTACTTTTTTTCTTTTTTTTTAAACGGGCCTCCATCTATTAGGGTTGCGTTGTGAGCGGTATATTTTCTCATATCCTCATATCCTACTACTACTACTACTACTACTACTACTACTACTACTACCCTTCTTCCCCTCCTTCTCTTTCCCCTTCTACTACTTCTACTGCTACTACTATTATTATTTTCTTCATCCTCTTCCCTTGCTGGTAGTTATGAGGTATTCTTAATGATTGCAGATATACATACATACATACATACATACATACATACATACATACATACATATACACATACGTGGATATCAATTTCATTTCACATGTTTTCAGGAAAGCAAGCATTCAGACAAACAGACGGATGGATAGACAAACACAAAAATAGACAGACAGACACAGATAGATACACACACATTAAATAGACAGACAAGCACACAGACAGACAGACAGACAGACAAACACATTAGATAGAGACATACAAGCACACAGACAGACAGACAGACATATTAAATAGAGACCGACAAGCACATAGACAGACAGACAGACAAACACATTAAATAGAGACCGACAAGCACATAGATAGACAGACAGACAGACAGACACATGCAGTCACTTATCACTCCACAGTTCCTTGCCCTCTAATGAGTCACTTCACTTATATTCATGCATACAAAAGACTCTTATACACACACACACACACACACACACACACACACACACTACCCCCCTCCCCCCACCAGGAGTAAAAGGGCCAACCAAGCAACCCACCAACCAGCCTTCTTTCCTTCCATCACCTCAACGCTCAACTTTAGGCCTGTCAGACACACTTCCCTTCTCTTCCTCCTCCTCCTCCTCCCCGCCGCCGCCGCCTCCTCAACACACCCTTCCCGCCGCTCTCAGGGATGAAGGAACAAAAATGAGGTCTTGGTGTTCTGAGGGGCCGTGTTTGCCTATTATAGATTTAGTCGCCCAAGTACATACATTTGATTGGGTTTTCGTAGGAGTTGTGGGTCTTTCCAGGAGTAGTTTTTTGACCCTGGTGATAGATAGACCCTTCTTAGTCGCCCAAGCACATATGATAGGGCTTTCGTATAGGAGTTGTGGGTCTTTTCAGGAGTAGTTTTTTGACCCTGGTGATGGATAGACCCTTCTTAGTCGCCCAAGTACATACATTTGATTGGGTTTTCGTAGGAGTTGTGGGTCTTTCCATGGAGTAGTTTTTTGACCCTGGTGATAGATAGACCCTTCTAAGTCGCCCAAGTACATACATTTGATTGGGTTTTCGTAGGAGTTGTGGGTCTTTCCATTGGTAGTTTTGAGACCCTGATGGTAGTTTGACCCTTCTTAGTCGCCCAAGCACATATGATAGGGCTTTCGTATAGGAGCTGTGGGTCTTTCCATTGGTAGCTTTGAGACCCTGATGGTAGTCTGACCCTTCTTAGTCGCCCAAGCACATATGATTGGGCTTTCGTATAGGAGTTGTGGGTCTTTCCATGGAGTAGTTTTGAGACCCTGGTGGTAGTTTGACCCTTCTTAGTCGCCCAAGCACATATGACATGGCTTTCGTATGAGTTGTGGGTCTTTCCAGGAGTAGTTTTTTGACCCTGGTGATAGATAGACCCTTCTTCTCTTATCCCAAGTATGAAAAACGCTACTAAAGTCTGTATTTTTTAGGTCATACCGTCATATTATTAAAGATTTCCTTGCCTAAGCACATACATTTGACAAGGCTTTCGTAGGAGTTGTGGGCGTTTCCAGGAGTAGTTTTGAGACCCTGGTGGTAGATTGACCCTTCTTCTCTTATCCCAAGTATGAAAAACACTACTAAAGTCTGTATTTTTAAGGTCATACTGTCATATTATTAGATTTCGTCGCCAAAACACATACATTTGACAAGGCTTTCGTAGGAGTTGTGGGCGTTTCCATGGAGTAGTTTTGAGACCCTGGTGGTAGTTTGACGCTTCTTCTCTTATCCCAAGTATGAAAAACACTACTAAAGTCTGTATTTTTTAGGTCATACCGTCATATTATTAGATTTCGTCGCCAAAACACATACATTTGACATGGCTTTCGTAGGAGTTGTGGGCGTTTCCATGGAGTAGTTTTGAGACCCTGTTGCTAGTTTGACCCTTCTTCTCTTCTCCCAAAACCCAAACACCCAATGAAAGAAAGCCTTGTCAGATATGTGTACCTGGACGCCGATATGTTTAAGAATAGGACCCAAAGTAAATTTTTTTCTAGTATACACTGGGAATGGCAAGCCAGACTACACATTCCAGGACGAACAGGAAACAGGAAGCAAGGGAAAAGTGACCTTGTATTTGGCGTACCAGAGGGTTAATTTTCCCTTGCAACCTGTACCTTGTTCTTCCTGGGATGTGTATGTAGCCTGGTCTGTCTTTCCCAGGGCAAACTAAGGAAAAATTGCTCTGTTCCTTACGCCCTTCTCCACCTGACAACACACACACACACACACACACACACACACACTCCATGCTGCAATGTGATCTGAGGAGCACCAGTCAAAACCCAATAAGTCTCAAGTGTGTTTAGGTGACGGAGACTTAATGAGCAGAGGCACCAGAATGACCCCCACACAGGGCATCCTCAAGTATCTGGTCACTCACACCCACACCACAAGCTCTACCTTCCTTCTTCTCTTCCCCTTCTCTCTCCTCTTCCCCTTCCCTTTCCTCTTCCCTTCCCTTTCCTTTCCTCTTCCCTCTCCTCTTCCTTTCTCTCTCCTCTTCCCTTCCCTCTCCTCTTCCCTTCCCTCTCCTCTTCCCTTCCCTCTCCTCTTCCATTCCCTTTCCTTTCCTCTTCCCTTCCCTTTCCTTTCCTCTTCCCTTTCCTTTCCCCTTCCCTCTCCTCTTCCCTTCTCTCTCCTCTTCCCTTCCCTCTCCTCTCCCTTCCCTCTCCTCTTCCCTTCCCTTGAGATCCCCTCCAACACACACACCTCTCCACCCAAAATTGACCTCTCTTTTGGCTACTCTTTACTTTTATCTTTCATAGGAGCGGCGAGTAGCCGGCTTTTTTTTGTACTCTTTTTATTGCCCTTGATGTAAAAAAAAAAAAAAAAAGTATCCTTGTGCCAGGCCATGTTCCCTTTGACCTTTCTATGATCTACTTCTACGAGTTAATGGATAGTCAGAAAATTAATGCTCTATGTAAGTAAATATAGCACAGGTTTACTTTTGTCTTTTATGGGAGAGGCGAGCAGCGGGCTTTTTTTTTTTTTTCACTCTTTTTGTTGCCCTTGAGCCGTGTCCTTTGCTGTAAAAAAAAGTAGTATAAAAGTAGTATAAAAAGTAGAATTTCCAGTTATCTTTCCTTAGCATACTTGGACCCAGTAACCTGTACAGTGTTTTTTTCACCTCATCGCTACGTCACCTCCGGTCGGGAATTGAGGCAGCAATGTGGAAGTCATCAAAGGTGAAAAAACATTGCACACTCTGTTTTTACCCGCCACAGTCTCGAGGGGTGAGGGGACAGAGATGAAAACCATAAATTTTATTCTGAGAAAGCTCTCTCAGGAACAAAATCCATTCGTTTGGGGAGGGGTGACTGTAGTATATCGCAAGTTGCCGGTGAAGCTTTGACTTGGGACACTGCTTGACAAAATACATAAAACTTGCTGGTAAAAAGAGAAATAAAGTAGGGCGAGGTAATATGTATGAGATTTAAGTGAGGTAAATATCATGAGGCAAGGGAATGAGAGATTGTATAACTAACTGAACAGAACTATATATAGGTTTGGGGTTGGGAACGTTCAAGATTGTATGAGATGCTGATCGTATGGAAACAGTTTTTAAGAAAGGCAAAAAAAGGAAAAGGGAGAAGAAGGGAGAAATTAAACAGAGGAAACAAAACATACCACTTGTACTTGTTTGAACTTCCCTAACATCTAAAAAAAAAAAAGTAATATGTTTAGTATTCCTGAGAAAGTAGTATAATCAAGGCTCTTCTTAGTGTTCCGCCAACCATAACACACAAAAATAAAACCTTGCTTGAACATCCTTTTTTTTTTTTTTAAACATCAATAAAAAAACCTCCTCTTGAAAGAGTTCATACAGATGAAGGAAGATTGTTCCAGAGTTTACCAAGCGTGAGGATGAAGAGAGATGAGCATGAGTAGAAGTCGAAGTGTGCAGCGAGGGGGGAGAGGGGGGGATGCAGCAGTAAGTCAAGGCCTCCACAGTGTTCCACCAACCGTAACACACAAAAATAAAACCTTGCTTGAACATCCTTAACACCTAAAAAAAAAAAAAAAAAAAAAAAAAAATAAAATAAAAAGAAAATCAAGCAATGTGTTAAGTATTCCCATGAGAGTAATACATTCAAGGCCCTCCACAGTGTTCCACCAACCATAACACACAAAACTAAAAATCTTGCTCTAATGTGTTTGGTGTTCCCATTGCTAAGAGTGACATTCAAGGTTCTTCACACAGTCTTCCGCAAACAACTTTCACACGGGCAGTAAATCACGTGCCCCAGCGAAGCGCCTCACACTCACACCCTGACAGTGGTGTGTGTGTGTGTGTGTGTGTGTGTGCAAATGTCAACTCACAGACCCAACACAACGTTCCCATTTGGTAGATGATGATTTAACCCAGTACCAGCGACGGGCCAAATTTTTGCCATGATATAAACCACTCAAAATAGATGATGCATAAACTGATCACAAATGCGTTGATATATATTATGGAATCGTTTGCGTGAGTGATGATTTTTCTCGCTTACAGGGGCAGCTACTGGGTTAAACGCCTGTCCAGGACCATAGATCACCCAAGCAATGTACACTGAAGCCTTACAGACGAGACCACGGTAACTCCAAACAACAGAAAGATGGACCTGAAAGAGCTATGGGCAACCTACATAACCAGACCCCATGGAAAAAACACCCCATATACTACTGCTCATCTGTGTAGGAGCGAAGTGCATCAAAAGTGGACCCAACATCTTCACACGCAACAAACCAACATAACTACACCCTTCCGGACGAACAACCTACATAACCAGATCTATGAAAAAAAACACTCCATATACTACTGCTCATCTGTGTAGGAGTGAACCATAGCAAATGAGACCAAACACCTTCACGCATGACAGCACCATAACAACACCCTTCCACAGAGCTGCAGTTAGTCCACACACCCGCCTAGGACTCCGTAAGAAGACCCTCAATAAGCCACCAGTCAACCCTGCAGGCGTGTGGCGTGACATCTAGGCGGAGGAGGACTGTTTCACGCCCTACATCACCCTATAAGTGGGGAGTACAATAGCATCGCCGTGTACCGGGGGAAAGGGAGACACACTTCAGAGGCAACAGTTCTTTCTGGTAAGTGAGAGCTGTGCGGGGGAGGAAGACAAAGAAAGAGACTGGTATGGAGGGATCGACGACCTAACATGACCTTATGCTATTGTTATTAGTATTGAGATCCAGGAAATTACATGAAGGGAAAATAAAAAAAGGGATACAGGCTTAAGAGGGGAGGTAAGGGAGAGATATGCTAGAAAGGAAGACAAAGAACAGGCTGATATGGCAAGGAGGGATTGACGACCTAACATGACCTTATATTATTGTTATTAGTATTGAGATCCAGGAAATTACATCAAGGGAAAATAAAAAAAAGGGATACAGGCTTAAGAGAGGAGGTAAGGGAGAGATATGCTAGAAAGGAAAACAAAAAACAGGCTGATATGGCAAGGAGGGATTGACGACGAAAATAAAAAAAGATACAGGGCTTAGGGGGGTAAAGGGAGAGATGCTAAAAGAAAAAAAAAAAACAAAAACATATGGCGGATTGATGACCTAACCTGACCTTTTATTATTGTTGCAAGGAAAGGACATCAAGGGAAAATAAAAAAAAGGATACAGGCTTAGGAGGGAACAGTTTTTTATGGCAAGTGAGAGCTGTGTCAGAGAGGAAGGCAGAGAACAGACTGGAATGGTAGGGAAGGATTGATGACCTAGCCTGACCTTTTTAATCCCCCCGAGGCAGGCAGACCACTCACAGCACATCACCCACACACACACACACACACAACCACACCCACATCATCTTCACCCCCTCAGCACACAACCACCATGTCCACCCACTAACACCCACAACAGAGTAACCACATGTAATTCCGAGGTGTGGGTCTTAAAAATTCCACTCCACACCAGACTACTACCACCACTTACAAACCTACCCATACTTATTACACATCATCTTAAGTGCTTAATATTTGTAGTATTCCACCATTCACATCCCCCTCATCCACTCAGCAAACAAAACCAGGCAACAGAACAAACATATGACTCCCCCACTACACCACTCGCACACACCCGCTCCCCCACACACCTGCCAGCCGTGACAGGTATGGGCGCTCGCTTGCAGGTCACACACCCATAAACAAGACTCCCACAGGTGCACAGTTAGCCAGGTGGATCAGGTACGCAGGTCTTGCGGCACGGAGGGGGGCCACAACACCCACATTCAGCCTTGGACGGTTAGGTGTGATCAAGTATTCATAAGACACATTGAACTGAGTATGCGGTGTAATGGGTTTGGATGCCACTACGTCCTGTCTATTGATTCCTACCATTCCACTACATTCCCACTACAATAGATAGGTACACATAAAGATCTCAGCAAACATCATTCAAACCATTCCCATATTAAGCTTTTTTTAGATCTCAACAATCATCTTTCAAATCATTCCTATATTATGTTTATTTTCCCTTAATGTGCTTTTGTGGATCTCAGTAAAAATAAGAGTAATAATAATAAGAATTTACCGACCATTGAATCTATTGACTGCTACCCTCCCCTTCCACCACCACTACAGTAACTTACACACCATTACGCACGTCTGGGAATACATTAAAACCACTCCAATATGATGTTCTATCTGTCACTACTCTTTATATATCAATTCCTACCCCTTGCCACCTTTCCCCTCCACCACCACTACGATAAGCACCCACACCATCACGCACGTCTTTGAAAACCTTAAAACCACTCCAATATGATGTTCTACCTGTCACTACTCTTTATATATCAATTCCTACCCCTTACCACCTTCCCCCTCCACCACCACTACGATAAGCACCCACACCATCACGCACGTCTTTGAAAACCTTAAAACCACTCCTATATGATGTTCTACCTGTCACTACTCTTTACATATCAGCTCCTACCCTCCAATACCACTACAGTAACTATACATCATCACGCACGTCTGGGAAAACCTTAAAACCACTCCAATATTAAGTCCTAACTGCCACTACTCTTTACATATTGACTCCTACCCCTTAGCACCTTCCCCTCCACCACCACTACACACACCCTTTTACCCCCAACCCTTCCTTGTACCACTCCACCACCAGCACCACCACTACGATAAGCACACACACACATTACTTACGTCAGGACAAATCTATTTAAAACCACACCTGCTATGCTGCACTTAAAATCAATACCGCACTTTTCGTTCATTGCTTTATGGAATTCAGTAACGCATTCTTTTTTCGGCATTCAATATAAGTTCTCAACACTCACCTAATAAACCAGCAAGTTCAGTGGTGTTAGATCTTTACCATACTAAAAAGACATTAAATTCTTCAACATACTCAAAGGACGTCGTAAATTCCACAACACAAACATCAAACTATTTACCAGCAAAATAAAGCAAAACGAAACAAAAAAATTATATATACCAGCAAGTTTCAGTAGTATTAGATCTTCCCCATACTAAAAAGACATCAAATTCTTCAACATACTCAAAGGACGTCATAAATTCCACAACACAACACATATACATCAAACACGTAACACCACACGGCCAATTCTTTTTCTCTGCCAAATCTTTACTACACTGTTAGCATTATTAGATCTTCAACATACTGGAAAGGCACATAAATTCTTCGCCATACGAGAATTCCACGCCACATCACTTATACATCAGAACATCCCAATAACACAGACACTTCTTCTCCGTAATCCTCATCAACGGTAAACGGTACAACATCCTAATAGCACAGACGCGTTTTTCTATCCTAAGTCTTTACGTCCTACCAATCTGTATCACTTCACATAATTTTACTAACTCTTTACCAACATTCTGTATCACACCACACATTTTACTAACTCTATGCCATCATTCTGTATCATGCCACAATTCTTACTAACTCATTTCTATCATTTTGTATCATTTCACATTTTTTACTGTTTTTCCTAACATCACATTATTTACAAAGTCATTACCATCATTCTGTATCACATCACATATTTTACTTCAGTCCTTACCACCATTCTGCATCATCACAATTTTTACGAACTCATTCCTATCATTTTGTATCATTTCACCTTTTTCATTGTCTTTCCTAACATCCATTATTTACAAACTCCTTACCACCAGTCTGTTACACACCATACTTCTTACTCCCTCTATATTCTTCACTCCCTCACATTCTTTACTGCCTCCTCTATATAACATCACCGGGCTCTGAGGCAACCACTGAGGACTTGCGCGGAAGCGTGACGAACACATGCATTTCAAACATTTACCGGTGATGGATGGAAGGAAGAATGGCGGACGGGCATGTAGCAAGCAAATTATTCCTTGGTGTGGCTTGCGTTTCAATGTCACCTCCTTTGTTGCTCATGATAGCCGGCTCGGGTTGCAAACACAGCGCTTAAGATGGATGGCTGAAGGATCGACAAACTCTTATTTTCGCTCGGCTTTTTTTCTTTTAATCAATTGCTACCTTCTTCGCTGTTCAAGGTATGTGGTTTTAAGGTGGTTCCTCAGTCAGGTTGCGAACACAGAACGCACCAAGAGCATACGACAAATGGAAAGTTGAATGGCCGACAAAATGTTTTCTTTCTGCATTGTTTTCTTTATATCAAGTTCCACATTCTTCGCTGTTAAAGGTACTGTACATAGTTCCTCCGCCAAGTTGCACACACAGCACACACCACACCCTTACAACAGATACAGGCTGACGAACTCTTTACTTTCAGCACTTTCATTTTTCATTCAAGTGTCATCTCTGCTTTCAAGGTTCAAGTGCCACCTTCTCCACTGTTCAAGGTATTAGATTCTCCGCCAAGTTGCACGCACAGCACACACCACACCCTTACAACAGATACAGGCTGACCAACTCTTTACTTTCGGCACTGCAATTTTTATTCAAGTGTCATCTCTGCTTTCAAGGTTCACGTGCCACCTTCTCCACTGTTCAAGGTACGCCATTAGTTTCTCCGTCAAGTTACGAACACAAAACACACCACACCATAACAGATACAGGCTGAAAAACTCTTTACTTTCCGCCCTTCGAGTTTTCAGTCAAGTGCCATCTCTGCTTTCAAGGTTCAATAGCTACTTTCTTCACTGTTCAAAGTATTAGTTTCTCCATCAAGTTACAAACACATAACACACAACACCTTTACAATGCATGGATGACTGGATGACTGACGCACTAGTTTCTTTCAACACTTTTTTTTCATTCATGTCACATCACAGTTCAAGATTCAGGTGCCACATCCACTGTTCAAGGTGGTACATAGTTTGTCCGTCATTTTGCAAGCACGGAGCACACCACACGACAATAACAGATGGAGAGTGTTATGCCTGACATGCTATTTTTCTTTCACCAGGTTTTATTTTTCCATTTCGGTTTCGTCTTCTGTTCATGGTAGTCCACTTCTCAAGGTTGCTGTCTGGTATGGTTCATCGAGTTTCATGTTCTTTCCATCACTACACTTAAACAACCATAAAATCTTTCCGAGCAGCACCAGACAGTCGACATGAACACTGAAGCACTGTCAGAAACATGTTCACCAAATCCTCCAGCAAAGCATGTCCAAGGGCAATTTTCACAATCTTTCTCAACGCATCATTTTTCTCTATTGCACATTTTTCTTGGTGCACACAACACTGCAACACACACGATCGCACATTGATGGCTATTACTGAGGGACGTGATAAGCCACACCATAACACACATGCTTTAGTTCCACAGTATGATATCACAGGTAAGTAGTATTGATTAGGTTGATGGAAAGTGCAGCACAGTATAATTTTTTTCCTGTTACATTAAAACATCTTACTCTTTCTCTTTCCACAGTAATTTCCATCACCTTTTAGAACCAGCATATAAAGAGGGGGACACTCAGCCATGGTCATTCCTTCTTATTAACTTCAATGGTGAATGAAGTATAAAAATAGCACCCACAAATTCCTTTCATACACCCACATCATAAGACTTGCAAGACCTTTCTCCCTTTACTCATGGACACATATACGTCATTGCCTCTCAACACAGCTCCTTCAACCCTTAATACAAGACCAAGATCCCCACAAGACCAGTGATGGCGGAGAATATCACAATGACAGCTATTATTGGGCATGATTAGCAGCACCAAGACACACAGCAACACTTCGCAACACAGAACCTTCGTCACTTGCCCCACAGCACCAGTAGAAGCACAACACAGCCACAAATTGAGCCACGACAAACCTGAACAACACAGTGCGAACATAACACCAGTCCCTTTACGACAAAATCACCCTTAAATCACAGGTACAGAGGAGCAAAGTTACCTTACTATCGTTTCCCTTCTAAGACCAACAAGTAGACAGATCCAAACTTTTAAGGCGCCATCCATGCATTTCTTTTTCCTTTCTTTCTCTCTTTTTCTTTTTTTCTTTTCTTGTGCATTGAAGGAGACTGAATGACTAGACGAATATATATAAGTACAATAATAAGCTCATAAGACGTAACTCCTATAAGAGATCCAAGTAACGTCAGAGAATGGAAAGTGCCAACGGAGAATGATCAATATAATTCCACCAACGGCTGAACACAAATAAAATAAGTACGGTAATAAGATCATTCAACGCTCTCCTATACTGATATCAGAGACGCCACAGAATAGAAAATGCCAACAGATCATCATAATACCCAAATGTAGTTCCGATATCTGTCTTAATATTTCCTTTTCTCCACACCTGTCTCCTTCTATTACCACCTATAAACCTCCACACACCTGTTACACATAATCTCAAATGCCTATTATTAGCAGCAGCATCCCTTACACACCTGCCTGACACCTGACTTGCACCTCCCTTAATTTGCATCCCAAGTCTCTACACCTGTTTTGCACCTATCATCTACACACCTGTTACATATCCTCTCAAGTGCTTAGTATTAGTAGTATCACCCATTTACACACCTGCCTGACACCTTGATTACTACCCAAACACCTGACTTGCACCTCCCTTAATTTGCATCCTCAATTTATACACCTGTTTTGCACCTATGCCATCATCTACACACCTGTTACACATCCTCTCAAGTGCCTAGTATCACCAGCACCACCACTTACATACCTGCCCGACACCTTGATTACTAGGTACCCAAACACCTGACTTGCACCTCCCTTAATTTGCATCCTCAGTCTATACACCTGTCTCACACCTGTTATCATCTACACACCTGCAATATACGCCCGCTTATTATTGACACCTATGCACTGTTTCGATGTGTCTATTAAAACCTACATACTCGATTAGAAACAGAGGAAGGATTAGAACTAGATCGAGGAAGATGGAGGAGGATTATCGCAAGTTCGACCCCAAGAATGAGACCAGATGGACTATAAGCAAAGAAGAAGAAGAAGAAGAAGACTCAATTGACACCTCCTATTTTCACTACCCATTTACACACCTGTTTCACACCTATGACCTTATCTACACACCCACTGCATACCTGTTATTAAGACCATATATGTACCTTTCCCATACCTGCACTACTCCTTACACACCTTATAAACTCCTCCTTTTATTTTCACTATCTATTTATACACCTGCTGGACCTATTATACCATCTACACACCTCCTGCACACCTATCTAACCATCTACATATCTGGTAAGTGGTTCCTGTCAGTATTATCATCTATTTACCTTTTCACATCTGATTTATACTTTCTCTTACTGGTACTATCAATAAATAACCTGTTTTATACCTATGTTACTATATATACAACTACTACATACTTCCTTTCATTATTGCCATATATCCACCTTGCATTAATATCTACTAACCTGATTTATCTCCTTGCTTTATTTGCACTTTCTATTTGCACTCTGACCTCACATACCTATATAAGTTACCTGCTGTTTCCCTTTTTAGTAATACCGGTACTGCCTATCCACTTTCCCCATACCTGCTTTGTATACCTGGAATGCCACTGTACACCTGCTTGGTTGATCTACACACCTGTTGTACCACTGTCTATCATATATGCATCTTCTTTGTACCTCTATTGCCATTTACACACCTGTTCATACCTGCACCACCACTATTGACCTGTTCCAAATATACCTGTTATAATCATCTGCATACCTGTTATCATGACCACTTACACAAATTAGGTCTATCATCACCAATCTCTTATCACCAGCATCCACAAACTTACCACACACCCGTTTCATACCTATAACACCAAACCTGCTAAACCAACTATCATCACCAGTTATCTATACCACTCACACACCTGTTCGCATCACCACCTACACCTGTCATCATCAATTACACATCCATTATCATCACCATTCACAAACTTACACACCTGCTTAATATCTATAACACCAAACTTGCTAAACCGACTATCATCACCACCTATCTATCACCCACACACCTGTTATCATCATCACCTGCATACCTGTTTCCATACCTGCAACCTCGTAAAACATCACACCTGCTAAACCACCAACTATCACCACCACCACCTATCTACCACCTACACATCTGCCTCACACATATGTTATCATCATCATCTATTTAAAAGTGATTAGTAGGCTTTCTTTCTTTTTGTTTTCCTTTTTTTACTGCTCTTGTTTATTCCATTCTCTTTCCATTATAAAAAAATATCTCCACACCTTATTTTTTTGTCCCCATCTCCATCACCATCTTCACACCTTCCACTAACTTTGTACTGCAGCTCCACTTCCTCTCCACGTTACCAGTCACCTCCCTGCCACCCTGCTCCCCCACCCTTGCTCATTATCCTCTCTCTCTCTCTATTGTTTGCAGTAAGTCTTCCTCCTCTCAGCCCCATGTGAAGGATCAACGACCTTTAACACCCTGGGAAGCCACAAATATCCTGCTATAGTAAGGTTAGGTATGTACAATGCATTTAAATTGGCCTACATTCTCTTCTTGTACCACTATAACCCATTGTTCGGTTTTATACTAGATGCAATGGTTTTCTACATCATTTTGGTATGGCTCTTTTTTTTAACTATCGTATATTAACTTCCATTACCTTCCCTCTAATGCATTCAATATGGTCTACTTCCCTCCTTATTCACCAGCAACCTAGTGTACAGTTTTATACTAGACGCAATAGTTTTCTACATCATTTTAATTATTCACTTTCAATCAATACTTTTCTATGTCATTTCAGCGCGCACACTTCTTTTTTTTTTTAAAAGCTATCAAGCACTATCTGATATCACAGTTATCATATATACACACTTCTTGTATGTAGGTCATTTGTTAGTATTGCCATCTATGTGTTCCTTTTCCACACCTGCATTCCCCCTTACACACCTGCCTTATACCTGTACTAGCACTGATCACCTGTTTTTATATTCTACACACCTGCTGTATGACTATTTTTATCCATCTTCTCTTTCTCTAGCTATTCTTTTTCATATCCCTCAAAGCAAAATAAAACTAGTCGCATTAATCGGAGTACCATTGTAGTAGTAGCAGTAGTAGTAGTAGTAGTAGTAGTAGCAGAAGTAGTAGTAGTATTTAAAGCCCAGGTAACAGTATGGCAGAGTTGGGCCTTTTAACACACTAATTAAGAGCTATTAACCAAGTCCGTCTTCACTCTGTTCTAAGGCGTGGAGGCTACACACGAAATCTTCAACCACAGGACTTATCATTTTTTTTCCAAGCCCACATTTCTTTCTGCTGACTTCATGTGCTTCTATGTCTCAATTATTCTTTACTCAACATTATTATCACTGCTGTAGTATGTGGAGGCTACGAGCACAGCCATAATGTTGTTTTATTATTATTATGAAGCAACATTTTTTTTTCTGTTGATTAGTATGCTGACTTTGGAAAGCTTCATGTATATATCACAATTATACTTTAGCCTCCATTCTAATCACAGGAGTTTTATGTGGAGGGTTCAAGGAAAGTCTTCAGCCACAGTGTTTTCTATTTTTTATGTCCAAACACTTTTTTTCTGATGATTACATTGACTGGAGAACTTTCATATATGTCCCATAAGTCACATATGTATTAGAAAGTTATTTCATGTGGTAGGGTACAATTACACCTGTACCTCTAATTACCTTCAATGAGTTTGCACATGAACTTCATTACTGATGCAATTTGATGGTATCAGAGCAGACAATACTTTCTCTCTCTCTCTCTCTCTCTCTCTCTCTCTCTCTCTCTCTCTCTCTCTCTCTCTCTCTCTCTCTCTGTAGCCTTGACCAGGACCTATGATTTTCACTTTCCTGATGATAAAATGGAACATACAGGTTACTTATATATCATTTCCACAGGTAACAGGTATAGATGATGCCTAATTTCCACAGGTAACAGGGAGGTACAAATACAAGCAAACATTTCACACTGCCCTGACATTTAAACCCTCACTCCAAATATCACCAAATGCAAAATGATATCAGACACTCAGTACCTACATACACCACCTGCATCAGCCTCACAATGGTAAAGTGTCACAGTATAGAGATTAATATTCTTGGTGAAAAGTGCAGCATGGCATTTTTTTTTCAGTTACTCCAAATATATTAACATAAAATGATATATGAAACACTGCCTGCATTAGCCTCACCGTAAAATACCAAAGCAGACACGGAGTAGAGTTGTGTATCAAATAATGTCGGTGAAAAGTTGAACCAAGCACTTTTTTTTACGTCTAAACAAAAAATATCTTGCTCTTCCTCTGTCCCTGGCAATTTGTTGAGCGATTTGTAGCAACACGACCATGACTAGCAGCTACGGCATTACATGGGAAACAGACACGCCCCTCACCTGTACACACCTAGGTACCACTGAACAGGTAAACCAAGACCTGCAACACATTCTAACAAACACTTTCAACACCAGAATTCTATCATACTTCGCAACAGTTACAGCACCAGAATCCTATCATACTTTGCAACACTTACAGCACCAGAATCCTATCATACTTTGCAACACTTCCAGCACCAGAATCCTATCATACTTTGCAACACTTCCAGCACCAGAACCCTATCATACTTTGCAACACTTCCAGCACCAGAACCCTATCATACTTTGCAACACTTCCAGCACCAGAACCCTATCATACTTTGCAACACTTCCAGCACCAGAACCCTATCATACTTTGCAACACTTCCAGCACCAGAATCCTATCATACTTTGCAACACTTCCAGCACTAGAATCCTATCATACTTTGCAACACTTCCAGCACCAGAATCCTATCATACTTTGCAACACTTCCAGCACCAGAATCCTATCATACTTTGCAACACTTCCAGCACCAGAACCCTATCATACTTTGCAACACTTCCAGCACCAGAACCCTATCATACTTTGCAACACTTCCAGCACCAGAACCCTATCATACTTTGCAACACTTCCAGCACCAGAATCCTATCATACTTTGCAACACTTCCAGCACCAGAACCCTATCATACTTTGCAACACTTCCAGCACCAGAACCCTATCATACTTTGCAACACTTCCAGCAACAGAACCCTATCATACTTTGCAACACTTCCAGCAACAGAACCCCATCATATTTATCACATTTTAGCAACACTTCCGGCACCAAAACCCCATCATACTTAAAAACACTCACAACACCAAACTCAATCATACTTAAAAAAAAATATATATGCATTGGAAACACTCACACCCACCACCTGTATACACCTACTACTACACATGGAGGCTAACACAAGACCTGCAACACATTATAGTGAAACTTAGAACACCAGAACCCCATGAAACCTTAAAAAAAAATACCATTGCATACACGGGAAAGGGACACACCCCTCACCTGTTCACATCTACTATTCCCCTGGTAAACTAACCTTCGACACATTCTAGCAACACATCCAACTATTAAAAAAAAACTCCACTTGGAATATCAGGTATAGTTCTTAAAAACCAGAACTTTTTTTTTTTTTTTTTCCAGAGTAAGCTTACTTCACACACTAAACCAGGGCTATACCACACACACCTCAAATCATATTCTCCCCACCAATTCACAAGCTCCAACAACATCACCCCATCATCCAAATACCCACCCCTTCCCATTTCTCCCAATTCCAATCACCCCATTCCCATTTCAGCAGCACTCCGAACACCAGTACCCCACAATACTTTCAAAAATAGGTTCACAATATTGTGTAAAAGTAAATCCCCAACAGGTAATATTTCTGTGTCAGCAGTGATATATGACAACTTATTTCACAGCCACCAAGACTTGCAACACATAGGAAAAGGGAAAGGGAAAAAAATGAAGAAGAAGAAGAAGAGGAAAAAGAAGAAGACTCAAAGCACCACAATCCCATAATAATAAAAAAATGCATTCAGAATATTAAGTGTAAGTGCAAAACCCACAACAGATAATATACATGTAAATTATAAAGGTAAAAACCACAACAGGTAATTTGAGTGGAAAGTATATCACAACAGGTAACTTTCCCGTGGCAGGTAATTAACAGGTAACTTTTTTTAAATGAAATTAGGAATAAATCAACTTATTCCACCCCACAAACACCATTATTCTCCCCATCACCCATTCACCCCTCAAACACTATCACCCTGCCATTTAAATACCCACCCCCTCCTCTTTCTCCCCCTTCCAATACCTCCCCAACCAACATCAACTTATTTCACACCCACTACATACCACATTCTCCCCACCCCACTACAATAATATCACCCCAACACCTCCTACCCACCACCATATCCTCCCCAATACTATCACCCTACCATTTAAATACCCAACTCCCCTCCTCCTCCTCCTCCCCTCTCCCCACTACAATCTCCCCTACATTGACTTATTTCACACCCACCCTACCACAATCTTCCCCTATTCCTCCCCACCTTTAACCCCACCAATGCCCCCTTACCACCACCACCACCCCGCCCCCCCCAACAGCAGACACCCACACCCACATCAATGGAAGTTGTAGTAGAAATAGTAGTAGTAGTAGTAATCCTCCCACTACAATCAATACATATTTAAAACTTATACTAGTGAAGGAATCTGTGTGTACGTGTGTGTGTATGTATGTATGGGGTGCGAGGGGTCATGTACGTGTGTGTGTTATTTGTGTGTACGTGTATGTGTGTGTGTGTGTGTGTGTACGTGTGTGTGGGTGTGTGGGTGTGGTGTGTGGGCGAGACAGGAGATGAGCACCTACCTGTCATTCTCCTCCGGCGGTGATGAAGGTGGTGATGCTGGTGGTGATGACTCCTCTAGTGGTGGTGGTGGTGATGAGGACGAGACGAGAGGGAGGTGGAGGTGAAGGTGGTGATAGTGGTGATGCTGGAGGTGGTGATGACTATCCGGCTGGTGGTGGTGATGCTGGTGGTGGTGATGAAGGTGGAGGTGGTGGTACTGGTGGTGGCAGGTCACGTCCCGGATGGAAGTGGAGGTGGAGGTGGAGTAGTAGTAGTAGTAAACCGTAGTAGTAGCAGTAGTAGTAGCAGTGGTAGTAGTAGTGGTAGTAGTAGTAGTAGGCACACAATGGTCTTCCTACTAACAAGGGCGCACTAAGGGAGGAATTAAGGGAGGGAGAATAACGTAGAGGGAGGGATGGAGGAACACTACCTCCTCCCGTTTCCTCCTCCTCCTCCTCCTCCTTCGTGCTGGGGGAGGTGGAGAGAAGTGGAGAAGAGCCGCTCCACTACGCCCTTTGACCTCAACCGCGCCCTTGGTCCCCTACAGGCGCGTTGACCCCCTGCCTCGGGTGGGTGTGGCGGGGCTGTGGCAGGGCCCGGAGTGTGGCTGAACCCGCGGAGTGTGGCAGCAGAGGATCCGCCAGACGCCCGGGATGGACTGGCTGACACTGAGGCATTGTGGGAGTGGCGTCTGCGTCTGTCTGCAACCCGCCCCGCCGCCTTCAAACCCAACCCGGGAACATTACGCCCTCTTTTGGACCCCCACGCCCTTAGTGCAGCCCCCCAGTACACTTTTATTGCAATCATGGAGGGTCTCACTGTGTTGGGTGTGTCATTGAGGCCAGGCTGAGGGAATGGCGCCTCTTCAGCCCCCGCCCCGCCGCCCTCAAACCCAACCCGGGAACATTACGCCCTCTTTTGGACCCCCACGCCCCTCATGCAGCCCCCCAGTACACTTTTATTGCAATCATGGAGGGTCTCACTGTGTTGGGTTTGTCATTGAGGCCAGACTGAGGGAATGGCGCCTCTTCAGCCCCTGCCCCGCCGCCCTCACGCCAGCCCCGGGAACATTACGCCCTCTTTTGGACCCCCACGCCCCTCATGCAGCCCCCCAGTACACTTTTATTGCAATCATGGAGGGTCTCACTGTGTTGGGTGTGTCATTGAGGCCAGACTGAGGGAATGGCGCCTCTTCAGCCCCCGCCCCGCCGCCCTCAAACCAGCCCCGGGAACATTACGCCCTCTTTTGGACCCCCACGCCCTTAGTGCAGCCCCCCAGTACACTTTTATTGCAATCATGGAGGGTCTCACTGTGTTGGGTGTGTCATTGAGGCCAGACTGAGGGAATGGCGCCCCTTCAGCCCCCGCCCCGCCGCCCTCAAACCAGCCCCGGGAACATTACGCCCTGTTTTGGACCCCCACGCCCCTGGTGCAGCCCCCCAGTACACTTTTATTGCAATCATGGAGGGTCTCACTGTGTTGGGTTTGTCATTGAGGCCAGACTGAGGGAATGGCGCCTCTTCAGCCCCCGCCCCGCCGCCCACACGCCAGCCCTACGCCCCATTTTAGCTGTTCATGGACGATTGGGGCTTTATGGGCTGTATCCCCGGGGTCTTTGGTAGCTGAAGGCCTCCAGAGATTAAGTTAGACGTAATTTACTGAGCAATGTTACGTACTTTACTTGTAAGTTGTAAATGTAACCCACTATAAAAATACCTATACTCATTCATGTCTATAAGAAAGGGCTCAATCAATATACTGTTCAATCATATAAAGGGTTCATTTTTTGCCTATTATTCCACTTCGTTGGGTTTCTTAATTAGGTCACATTATAGTCTTAGGTTATGAGAGAGGAGTGTGTCTGCCTACCTCGCCTCCTTGAAACCTAGCTCCTGGGAACATTGCACCTCTTTTTTGGGCCATTTAATAATTTTCTACTGTCTTTACTGCTTGATTTCTTCCATGTGGTAAAGGCAATTAGGCGTTTGGGCTCTTAGGCAAACAAGAATGTGGGCGGAACATCGAGGCTTGCTGCTGTCATCCACTTCCTCTCACCAGACCGCCTCTACACCAGCCCAGGGAACACCTCAGCCTGGTATGAGGTCTCTACTGGCTTATTCTCACATCTAATTATCTTTTTGCTTCAGGGGTTGGGGATGAATTAATGTAAGGTGCGTTAGTAAGGGTAGATAAGGTGTTCGGGCGAGTGTGTGGTGTGTAAGGTGCGGTGGTGGTTCGATCCGTCCCCTCACATACCTCCGCCACCCCTTCCCCTCCCACCTGTCTCCTCTTCCTCCTCTTCCTCCTCCTCCTCCCAGCCTCTCCGTGACCCCCATCATGTAATACCGACTCTTTCCAGCCTCCCAGATGCTAGACTTCCTCGGCGCTTCCTTACGTCATTAGAAGCAAGTTTGAGGTGCATTGACTGTGTGTGTGTGTGTGTGTGTGTGTGTGTGAGTGTGTGTGCACCTGTCCCGCCGGCCTTCAAGCCTTCTCCCTCGCCGTTATCTTTTCGCATATCTTACATAGTTCTGAGTTCTCCATATTTACTCAAAGTTTTCCTCCTTTCTTCCTTTTTTTCTCATCTTCCTCTTTTTTTTCTATCTAGGTATGCAGAGAAAAGATGTTATGTGTCTGTCTGTCTGTATGTATGTATGTATGTATATGTATGTATGAATATTTACCAATTGATTTATCTCTCCGTTTCATTATTCATATACCTATTATCTATCCATGTCTTTCTTTCTTCTTCTCTTCCTTTAATTTCTTTCTCTTTCTCTATGTTTCTTTTTTTAACATATACACTCATTTATTTCTCCATTCATTTATTTACTTCCTTTTACTTATGTGTACGTAGATTTCTGCACATACAAAAATAAAACACATACTTCTGCTTGTCTGTCTGTGGGTATGTGTGTGTGTGTGGGGGGGGGGGGCAAAGGGGAAGAGAATGACCACTGTTGCATGTGCGCGCGTGTGTGTGTGTGTGTGTATGCGTGAGTGCGTGAGCGGGGGAGAAGGGGAGAGGAAGGGAGCAAGGGGAGCAGGTATGGAAGGTGCGTGAGTGAGAGGGGGAAGGGGAGAGGAAGGGGGAAGGGGGTGTTAAAGGGGCAGGTAAGGAAGGTGCTTGAGTGCGTGAGTGAGAGGGGGCAGGGAAAGGGGAGGGGGGCAGGGGTGTAAGGGGGACAGGTATAGAAGGTGCGTGAGTGAGAGGGGGCAGGGAAGGGGGAGGGAGGGCAGGGGTGTAAGGGGGCAGGTAAGGAAGGTGCTTGAGTGCGTGAGTGAGAGGGGGACGGGAAGGGGAGGGGGGCAGGTAAGGTAGGTGCGTGACCCACTTGGCTGGACGCAATCTTTCCCTCCCCGCGATTTCCGTTCCCCGCGTCTGGACACCTGCGAGGAAATGACGCTGAGGTGCGGTTAATAGGCCCGGCGATAGTGGTAATGGTGGTGGTGGTGGTGATGGTGGTGGTGGTGGTGGTGATAGTAATGGGCCGGTTAATGGTGGTAGTAGTGATGGTAATGAGGTTAATTTGGTCCCTTATAAGTCCCTCCTCTGCATTCCAACACACACGGACATGGTGACTTTTTTTTGTGGTTATCTTAAAATGACGAGGATGATTGTCACTTGTTTTTTTTTTTATGTAGCACCCTCGTCACGTATACTGCTTTATTTTATTTTATTATACTTGTTTATTTATTTTGTTTATTTTGTTTCTGTGTTTGAGGAAGAGAACATTATCGAAAGAACGAGAAAACGAAAACCAATGACAGATAGACAGGAAGATAAAAAGAAAGAAAGAAAGAAAAAAAGAGAAAGAAATGTAGACTGAGAAAGATATATATATGAAAAAACAGACAAACAGAAAGAAAGGCAAAAAAAAAAAAGATATGTAGATTGAGAAAGATATATATAAAAAAACAAAGATAGAAAGGCAAAAAGAAAGAAAGAAAAAAAGAAGAAAGATATGTAGATTGTGAAAAAAAACATCAGAAAAAGAATCAGACAAACAGCAAGAGAGGAAGAATGACAGACGAACAAAAAAGGAAAAAAAATAAATAAATAACAAGTATACTATTTATTTACATCAATTCTCCACTCCCAAACCATCTCAACCCCCCAACACGAATCACATGACCACTTTACATTTCCATAAATATCCAAAATCGCAGACTGAATTAATAACCGGAACAAATGTCATTACTTATTGCCGTACGCGCTGAATTTAACCTGCAATCACTATAAAGGTGAGCTCCCTCGTCTACCTGGCTGGTCACGGTGGGGGCCAAACTTTACACCAACAACAAACGCCAGCAGCCAACAGGTGGGCACAGGTGGCTTATCGGGGGTGACTGGGAGCTGTTTGTGTGTGTTGTTTGTGTTGTTTGTGTTGTCTGTGTTGTGTGTGTTGGTTTGTTTGTTTGCGTGGAGGTTTATCGTTGTTGTTGTTTTATTGTTGTTGTTTTATTTGGCTGTGTTTGTGTAGTGTATGTGTCGATGCAGGAACAACGATATCAACAACAACAACAAACAACAACAAACAACTACTGCTACTTCTCTTTATTTTTATCTTTTTTATTTCTTTTTTTCTTATTTTATTCTTCTCTTTTTCTCTTTCTTTTTGTTTCTGTTTTCTCTTTCTCTTTCTTCTTCTATTTGTTCTTGTCCTTGTTCTTCTTGTTCTTGTTCTTTTTTTCTTCTTCTTTACTACTACTACTACTACTACTACTACTACTACTACTACTACCACTACCACCACGTACCACTATCACCACACATTCCACCTACATCTCCTTATCCTCCTCGTCCTCATCCCTATCACCGCAGTTATCTCCACCCTTCTCGAACTCTTTTTTGCCCTTCGAACTCTCCTACACGTCACCCCTTCTAACCTCGTCCCTTGAACCCGACTTTTTGCCGTCCCTGACTCACACGAGGGACAAAGAGAGATGGGGAGGGACGGAGAGGAAGGAAGGATGGCCAGAGGTATGCAATTAAAAAGCGTGTAGGGTAATTATCTCTATGTTTCTCTAATTACGACTCTAGTTAAATCTCATCCAATACTCTTTTGAGGTGCGATTAAGGTTCGTTTTACTCAGATGCTTTCGGTTCTTATTAAAACTATTTCCAAACTCCATAAGGGAAATCAGGAGTGCTTTTTTATATTCGCGGCGCTGAAACCTTGGCGAACTATCACAAGGGTCAAATCCATGGAAATATCTACAACAACGTATACGAAACCCTTATCAAATGGTGCATAATACCCCCTTAGCATCCTTTAAAGATCACAGCAACTCTACTTTCATAACAGCTGTCTACTTACACGCCCACACATGAGAAGAGACGAGAAGACATTTGATCCCTATAGTACGTTCCCTAGGCATATTAAATTGTCTATATGTCACGAACTATTTAAATGAAGAAGCCTGGTATAGTAAAGATGCAAGATACCCCTTCCAGCATCCCTTCAAGAGTGCAACAGCTGGCTCCTCACACGCCTATACAAGCAAACAGCGAAAAGACAGTAGCTACGTTTCTTTGGGCATCTTCAGCTGTCTATCCATCACGAACTATCAATTTGAGGAAGCCTAAGAATAGTTTAAGTGCATGATAGCCTCTCCAGCATCCCTTCAAGAGTGCAACAGCTGGCTCCACACACGCCAATACACAAGCAAACAGCGAAAAGACAGTAGCTACGTTTCTTTGGGCATCTTTAACTGTCTATCCATCACGAACTATCAATTTGAGGAAGCCTAAGAATAGTTTAAGTGCATGATAGCTTCTCCATCATCCCTTCAAGAGTTCAACAGCTGGCTCCTCACACGCCTTCACAAGCAAGCAGCAAAAAGACACTAGCTACGTTTCTTTGGGCATCTTCAACTGTCTATCCATCACGAACTATCAATTTGAGGAAGCCTAAAAATAGCGTAAGTGCTTGATACCCCTTCCAGCATCCCTTCAAGAGTGCAACAGCTGGCTCCTCACACGCCAATACACAAGCAAACAGCGAAATGACAGTAGCTACGTTTCTTTGGGCATCTTTAACTGTCTATCTATCACGAACTATCAACTTGAGGGAGCCTAAAAATAGCGTAAGTGCTTGATACCCTCTCCAGCATCCCTTCAAGAGTGCAACAGACACCTCCTCACACGTCACCCAGCCAGAGGAGGTCATAAGACAATCCCTCCTCTCAGTCCGTTCCCTGGGCATATTTCCACCTCCCGTCCCTGACCTTGTCCGACTTTCACTACGACGGCGTTTTCCAGGTCACTGTGAACTCTGACGGAGGTGGTGGTGGTGGTGGTGGTGTGGTGGTGGTATGGTGGCTGGTTTTGCTTCTTGTGATTGTTCTTCTTATTATTCCTGTTCGTTATTTGTCTTGTTCTTGTTTTTGTTCTGCTTTTTCTTCTTTTGTCTTTTTCTCTGTGCTGGTATATCGTTGTTAAATGTTCTGATAATGCTTCTTTTTGTTCTTGTTTGTTGTTCTTCTTGCTCTTCCTGTTCTTCTTTTTCTTCTTCTGTCTCTTCTGTTTTTTATTCTTCCTTTTCCGTTGTCGCTTCTATTGGTCTATATTGCTTCTGTTGCTTGTTCTTCTTGTTCTTGTTCTTGTTCCTGTTCTTTTTATTCTTATTCCTCTTCTTTTCTCCTCTTTCTGTTCTGCTAAGGACGGTGATAAAATTCCTAGAGTGTCACACGAAAGCGATCGAGAGTGTCTGAAGGATCAAGGCGTGTGTGATGTGCGATTGGAATCTATCTTTTTTTCACGAGAGAGAGAGAGAGAGAGAGAGAGAGAGAGAGAGAGAGAGAGAGAGAGAGAGAGAGAGAGAGAGAGGGTCGTCGTCTTTCTTTCTTGAGGTCTCTGCATCATCAGCTGTCATTGCAAGTGATGACCGCAAGTATTTCCTGTCAGAGGCCGCGTGAAAAATGCCTTTGTCAGAGAGAGAGAGAGAGAGAGAGAGAGAGAGAGAGAGAGAGAGAGAGAGAGAGACGTGATATGAGGAGGGAGGAGGTGACGGAGGGATTAAAAGAAGAAAACGGAGGTGAAAATGAAGAAAAAATGAAAAAAGAAGAAAAAGGTGTAGAGAGAGAGAGAGAGAGAGAGAGAGAGAGAGAGAGACGTGATATGAGGAAGGATGACGTGACGGAGGGAAGAGAAGAAAACGGAGGTGAAAATGAAGAAAAAATGAAAAAAGAAGGAAAAGGTAGAGAGAGAGAGAGAGAGAGAGAGAGAGAGAGAGAGAGAGAGAGAGAGAGAGAAAGTAGTATTAGGATTGCAAATATCTTTTTTTCTTCCTCATCCTCTCTCCCTCCCCTTATAATGAGTCATCGAAAGCTTTCTCTCTCTCTCTCTCTCTCTCTCTCTCTCTCTCTCTCTCTCTCTCTCTCTCTCTCTCTCTCTCTGTTCCAAATTTAAGGCGTATCGTAGCGGGATTTATGAATAATTAAAATGAGAGCTAAATATAAGTCCCCATAAAGCTATACACAAATTAATTAAGTTTGTGTGGTTATGAATATATTTGCACGTGGATCTTGAAGTTAATTAGGTAGCAAGCACAATATAAAGTTAATTAAGAAGGATCCGTAAACTAATATAGCCTAGTCAAGATAGAATTAGCGAATCTGATAAAAGCAAAATGATAGCCTATAAGTAATTCATATTTTTCACTTCTGATTTTCTTTATTAGCCTATTATTATTATTATTATTATTATTATTATTATTATTATTATTATTATTATTATTATTATTATTATTACTATTATTATTATTATTACTATTATCATCATCATTAGTTCACAGCATAAGAAGACATAATATAATCTAAATGCGAAGGCTATATATAAAAATTCGTGACATTTCCAACTTAAAACTTTAAAAAAAATAAAAAAATGCATCGAGTATACGAGAATGGAGTCACAAATCAAGAACTTTGTAAATAAATGAACAGCCTCGATCCCTTCCTCCCTCCTGCCCTTCCTGCCTTCCTTCCCTTCACCCCCTCGATCTCTCCCCTTCCTGTCTCCCTTCCTCCTTCCCTTCCCTTCTTCCTTTCAGCCTTTCCTTCCTTCCTTCCTTCCTTCCTCTCTTCTCTGTCCCCTTCCCTTCCTCTCTCCATCTCTCCCTTCCTCCTCTGTTCCCTTTCCCCTTTCTCTCCTTTCCTCCCTGTCGTTCCTTCCTTCCTTCCTTCCTCTCTTCTCTGTTCGCTTCCCATCCTCTCTTCATCTCTCCCTTCCTCCTCTGTTCCCTTTCCCCTGTCTTTCCTCCCCTCCCTACCTCTCTTCCCTCCCTTCTCTTCCTTCCTCTCTCCTCTGTCCTCTTTCCTTCCTTTCTCCATCTCTCCCTTCCTCCTCTGTTCTCTTTCCCCTTTCTCTCCTCCCCTCCTTATCTCTCTTTCCTCCCTTCCTCCCTCCCTTCCCTTCCTTCCTCTCAGCCTCCCTCCCTCCCTTCCTCTCTCCCTCCCTCCCTTCTAGTACTCACGCTTAATAATTATTTAGACCATGTTTGTCGTTTATTCGCCTCATATAAATCATACGTGACCCACTTTGTAACAACTTCTGCTGCTGATAATGAGGGCGTTGTTGTTGTTGTTTTGTTGTTGTTGTTGTTGTTGTTGTTGTTGTTGTTGTTGTTGTCTTCCTGTAACATACGGTGACAAAGGGAGGATTCTATCATCAATTCTCTCTCTTCGGGTTAAAGGGAAGGAGGGAGAGTGAGAATGGTGAGTCAGAGAGAGAGAGAGAGAGAGAGAGAGAGAGAGAGAGGGTTGAAGAGGGCCAGTTGATTTCTCTTGAACAATTCGGGTATATGTGTGCGTATGTGTGTGTGTGTGTGTGTGTGTGTGTGTGTGTGTGTGTGTGTTCGTTATCAGAAAAAAACGTCTTATCTCTTTCGCTGAAGAAGCCGCCGGAGAACAAGATTATCATTCCTCTCTCTCTCTCTCTCTCTCTCTCTCTCTCTCTCTCTCTCTGTGTACCCTCGGCCGGCTCCTCTCAATCATCATCAATTCATTTATTTTACTTCAACGAAAAGATCGATTTCCACTTAACCATAACAGTAGCTATATAGCTGTCGTAGTAGTAGTAGTAGTAGTAGTAGTAGTAGTAGTAGTAGTAGTAGTAGTAGTAGTAGTAGTAGTAGTAGTAGTAGTAGTTCCACCCTCACTCCGGTCTCCTAATACTACGTACATCATCATCACCACCTCTATCATCACCACCACCTACAACTCCAATCCATCACCACCACCACCACCACTGCACTTTAATATATATACCTTCACTATGATCTATGCATTCACTCTCTCCTCCCCCCCTTCACACTTCTCCATCATCACCACCACCAACAAACTGTACCTTCATCACCACCACCACCACCACCGCCAATACCGTCACCACCAACACCACCCTTTACCTTCACCCTTTCCCCTTTTCCCCATCATCATTACCACCACCACAACGACCAGTCACCACCAACACCGGCCGTCACCACCAACACCACCCTTTGCTTTCCACCTCTCACCCCCCCCCCCTCCACATCATCATCACCACCACCAAACCATACCTCCATCACCTCCCCCCCTCATCACCACCACCACCACTTTACCTCCCTTCCCCCTCTCCTCCTCTCCACATCATCACCACGAAACCATACCTCCATCACCACCCCCTCAACAACACCACCACCACCATCATGTTACCCCCTCCCTCTCCCCTCTTTCCACATCATCATCACCACCACACCCATCATCACCATAATACACCTTCAAAACCACCACCACCGCTTCGCCCTCTCCTCCGCCCCTTCCACACCTTCTCTCACACCTTCGCCTCAGCAAATATTGATAGACTCGGAAAATATTAGCCAGTGTTCCGGGAAAAGGTATCGCGAGCTGTCAAACCGAACTGAGCCTTTGAGTGGGTCCGAACCGGGGGGCGGGGAGCGTGAGGGGGGCGGGGGAGGGTAGTGGAGGGGTTCAGGTGGGTGAGTGTAATGAATGGGGGGGATAGGGAGGAAGGGGTAGCCAAATGGATTGGGGGGTGGAGGGACGTGAAGGGGGGCTCGGTGAATATGGGGTGGGGGCGTGAGAGGGGTAGGGAGGGGTTCAGGTGGGTGGGTGAAATGAATGGGGGGTGGGGGAATAGGGAGGAAGAGGCAGCGAAATGGATTGGGGGTGGAGGGGGCGTGAAGGGGGGTCGCGGTGAGTAGGGGGGTGGGGGAGGGCCAAGAGGTGGGGTGTTGCTGAAGAATAGTGAAAGGGCGATGGAAGGGAAAAAAAGGGGAGGGGTTAGAGATTGACAGAGGGGGATAAGAGGGGATAAGAAGGGGAAAGCAAAGGTCAAAGAAGAGCGAGAGGGAGCGAAAGAGAGAAAAGGGGAGGAGAAACACGCACTGAGGGAGGCAAGGAAAGGGAGAAGAGGGAGAAGAGGGGGTGGGAGGGAAGGAGAGAAAGGGGGGAGGAGAAACACGCACTGAGGGAGGCAAGGAAAGGAGAAGAGGGAGAAGAGGGGTGGGAGGGAAGGAGAGAAAGGGGGGAGAAACACGCACTGAGGGAGGCAAGGAAAGGGAGAAGAGGGAGAAGAGGGGGTGGGAGGGAAGGAGAGAAAGGGGGGAGAAACACGCACTGAGGGAGGCAAGGAAAGGGAGAAGAGGGAGAAGAGGGGGTGGGAGGGAAGGAGAGAAAGGGGGGGGGGGGAGAAACACGCACTGAGGGAGGCAAGCTGAGAGAGAAAGACCTTGCGGGGAGGACGAGAAGGCAATCGATGGACAATCAATTAATGACGGGGAGCAGAAAGTGAGAGAAAGCAAGGCAGTATATAAAGCCGCCATGTGTCAAAAAGTTAATTTGCTCCATTGACCCATAAATTCCATGAGAGAAAAGCTAGCTACGGTCTCGACGGGTGTAGTTATTAGAGATATATACAATTATACTCTGCAAGCTCTCGTGTTGGACTGCGCACCGTGTCCGCCCATGGTATGAAACTTAAAGAGCAATACAGTTGTCATGCGCGGTTGTTGTTGTGGTTTTCTACGGTGAGGAGAGACTAGAGCTAAACGTGCTTGCTATATAGGCTACACGCTACTTCAACCAAGAACATGGGAGTTACATTAAGAAAAAAATCATTCGTGTGTAGATACAATACATACAACCCTGACCTTACTTACTTGATGTTCAAAGGCGGTTCACCACTTCGCTCCAGTCCGTTACGTGTTCCTCTTCTTTAGTTCCAGCTGGTCCAGGATAAATTTTGAGACTGGCCTATTGTTGCAAAGATGGTGGTGGTGTTGTTACTGCAAGGGCTGAAGCTGGCGTTACACTGGACCTTTTTCCCCTCAATATGGTTGCCGACAGTCGAGTATTTGACTGGCGAACAAGTGAGCAGTCGTTACGCACATGAACCCAACAGTTCGGCACGGCATCGAACTGCATCATTACCTACTGTGGGACTCGCCTGCGTCTGTGGCGGCCGCTTGAGGAGGCGAGACGGATTATTTTGGATGAATTAAATAAAAGATAGTGAAATAGCATAGTGAATTAACCTGGGAAAGATGATTGTGAGCAGGTGGGCACCGACGATATAGGTTGGTGTCAATTTCTCTTTTTTACATCAGTTACTTGTTGGTCATCAGGGAGCACACTCAGCACACAACGCTGGAGACTGATAGGCCGGCCAGCAAATACCCGACGCTCGGCACGCAGATGAGGGAAACAGGTCCTGTGACGCCATCCTCCCTCGTCATGCTTCCTTATCTCACTTATCACGACTGGAGTGTCACCTGTTTGACCGACCATCACGTGACCCGAATAAATTTTCATTCTAGGCCTACAGGAGGATGCAGAACAAGGACTAAACAGGAAAAAATGTAAATAAAGCTCATCTAAACCAATAACAAGGTAAACATAAACGCAGTCTCGCCAAGTGCCATATAATTTATTTAATTCACCTGACAAATATGATCCACATAATTTTGTAACGTTGTGGCAGACAGAGCGAAGCGTCCCGAGCGTCGCCGCAGCGTGAGGGAGTGTTCACCGGCGGCCGCAGCCAGGCGCCGCGGGCCGGGCCGCGGGGCAGCGGCGCGCGGCAAGGCCTGGCGAGGCGGACACGTAATGCCTTCAGAGTAAATGCGCCTCTCTCTCTCTCTCTCTCTCTCTCTGACACACACACACACACACACACACACACACACACCACAGAAGCTCATTAAAGCAAAGTTTTGATATTCACTACAGTCTTGGCGTCTCGGTGCTATTCATGCATAACTTGGAAACGACCTGCCTCACACTTTTTACAGTTAAGTGCTTCTAGAATTACATATCACATTTACACTTTCAAGTAGTAATAAGTTCTACAAGATCTAAATTTACGTATCAATGCATACTGTTGCAGCAGCTGTATAACACTAATTTACAAGACGTACATTACTTGAATGTACTTGATCTGAGCATTGTCATGGAACATGGATAAAAACAGTAGTTATTAACTCGTTCTCTCCATAATGGAATAACAAAACAATGTCAAAGTCCTACATCATTTAGCAAAGTTTGCTTCACCATTCAAAAGTGTCCAAAAGCAGTAAATTCTTTATGGATTTAAATACAATGTTGCCTTGAGGAACATTGGGTAGGTGAAGGGAGAATACTTGTAAATCATGCATATTAACAATGTAACGAGGCCGTGCCAGGGGAGGCAGCTCTGGGGCGTCCGTCCACCTGGAGGCAAACCCCAACCTTCACGAGGGATGGAACTCCCTTCAGCTCACACACACACACCCAAAGGAACTATGGATGAACCATCTCATCACAATATTATGCACCAGATGGCCACTACTACACAACTGCACCCAGATTCAGGAACCCTAAGTTATCTTCTACTTTCCAAATTTTATCTACAAGTGTAAAGATTATCCTCGTACCAAAATTTTGTGCTACAGCCGTAATTATACTCCAAATTTTAGACACTAAGTAGGACTGCTTGAGCCTCTTGGCACACAAAAGTTGGAGGTTCTTTTTGAAGTGACACACGGACATCAGGACAGACAGACCAATACAAAACCAGGGACACACATGTACAGGGGGTTCAGCCGTTTCTAACCTTGAAAACTATCAAAATATATATATGTATTTACTTCCTGCACACAGATTGAGCATGTCCTTAAGTAGGATCAATAGGTACCTCAAATTTTCACCTGCACACCAGTTTGGCTCCGATAAATTTGACGCAGAATTTGGGGTCACACGGAGACTCAAAGCGCTATACAAATGCAGGAATCGAACCGGGCAACAAAGGGGCAAAGCTACACCGTGACGTCCAACATCCATATTCACACCAAAACGAGGGAACCGTAACAAAGACAAATAATAACAGCGTTTGGTCAAGACTTCTGCCACACAAACACACAAAAAAGATTGACATTCAGGTCGTCTTCAATCACTGCGGCACATTCAAATCTCCCGGTCAGCTTGGGGTTTGTAAAGGCTAATAATCACTTACTTGATGGTTAAACTAGTTGTACATAAGGACTGAGATTCACATTCAATAATATAGTCATAATAATTCCGGTTGGTATGTCACAAAAATATCACTGGTATCAACGATGGATTTCCAAGGTGCGTCGCCATAAATAGTGAGGCAACCACCTAATGACACACATAAGCTATTGAATTAAGTAGCTTACAAGGATAAACCAGGTTGAACATGCAGAAAACGTTCTTCAAATCAGCTTTATGATGATGACAGACAGACTCCTTTGCAGCCAGTCAGCCAGTTTCAGTTTTACATTCATCCACCTCAGACACACATCCACACCCACACCCACACATTCCCAAACAAGCAAAAGCCACACACACACACACACACACACACACACACACACACACACACACACACACTCGAATAAATTAATGCACACACAAAATTTCCAAACTACTTTTAGGCAACACCCGCAACAAAACACGCACCCTCACATCACACATCACACACAACGCATCCCTCGAAGTGGAATGCGTCGTCTCTCACAGGCAGGCGATCTGAGCTGCAGCCTCCATTCCCCTAAACTGTCATGGAATGTTGGGTGGTTGGTTGGGTTGTTGAAACGTGCAAAATTAACCACTGTGCAAAATATCCGCCATGGGTCGTTTTCATTTTGGCACACTAAGAGGTGGGCCGCCCCTAAGACAGGACGGCCAGAGACTATAGTGTTGAGCTGCGGTGAACACTCCAACCGACGCTGTGGCTCCGGCTCTTGGTTACTGGAAAAGCCCATTGGGGGGGAGGGGAGGGTTTGGTCTTGGGGTGGCGCCTGCATGGGGTAGGTAAGTAAGGGAGGGGCGAAATGGGAAGGTCAAGGAAGGTGGTTAGCATCTGCCGTTCCCAACAAGCAACAATGGCCGTGTTTAGCATGGGGGAAAATGCCCAAGGGTAAGGATCTGTACAGGGGGAGGCTGGGGTACTTGCTTGAGTGCCCGCTAGGAGGTGAGAGCTGGGATGGAGACTTTAACCTAACTCTGTCTTGGTGGTGAAAATTCGTAGAAGCCCGAGATCAATAGTTTTGGTCTTGGTTGTGTTTTTGTATGTTTGCGTTTGTGTGCGTGTTTGTGTGTTTGACTTTTAGGATTATTATGCTCGCAGGGTCCCGTCTTATTGAACTACTTGTTTGTCCACACACCGCCTCCTCTGTTTGTTTCATGATTCCACAGGTTAACTATATAGATACTGTAATGTGTCTAGGTTGGATAGATACTGACAACCATGTTACTACTGGGATTTTATTATGTATTTTATATGTTAAGTTGTTATGTACTACAAAATGTGTGTGTGTGTGTGTGTGTGTGTGTGTGTGTGTGTGTGTGTGTGTACTCATACTACATGGCAAACTTGTTCCCTGTTTTGAGTGGCAGTGTCTTGCAGTCTTAGTAATTGCTGTACGTGGTGGTGGTGGTGGTGGTGCGCTGTCTCACAGGAATTAGTTTATTACGTCAAGGTGGAAGCCACATGACCAGCAGAGTCAGGCGAGGTGTTAGTGTTGAGGGAAGTGTTGGAAAAGACAACAGCAAGGAAGGCAAAGTCAAAATTAAGAACAGATTGAAGACAAGATTAGGGAGATGGAAGAGGAGGAGGAGGAGGCAGAGGAAGACAATAGGTCTGAGCAAAAGCAGACATATTTGACACCTAGGTAACAGAGGGAATACTCGGGCACTCCCTCACCTGGTGCCCTTCACTCACTCCTTTCCCCCTCACTCACAGCCAAGGGGGGCAGGGTGACCATGGCAGTGACAGTACTACACTGGGCCTGCTGGTGGGGTGGGTCACAGGCAGGGGGGGGGCATGTGGCTTGGTCTGGGGGGAATGGGGAGAGGTTGGGCCCAGAGGGTGTGCTGTGTCCCAGGACCCCGCACGCCGGGCTGGCCGGCGGGGATCAACTGGGGGAGCGGAGACACTCTTAGAGATCTGTGGTATATAAGATGCCTGGCTGAGGCTGCGGTGGAGGGCAGGTGAATGGGCAGGGAGGGGGAGGCGCGAGGCCAAGGGCAGGAGGTCATGGAATGGTTGCAGTGTGTGCCTGCCTTGAGGGCCCATGCAGTCTGCCCAGCAGAGGCAGGATAGTTACAGCTCATGTACATCTCACACTTCAAGCACACTCCTGCAAGGCAAGCACACAGCAAATTTCTGGAAGGGGTTGACTTGTTCCCAAAACTTAGAATAGAGTTAACATTATGTTACACGCTCGTGGCTAACCCAGGGTCAGCGCAAGTCAGCGGGGCGTTACAGCCCCGTGCAGCCAGCACAGTCATCAGAACAGCACCATTTAACAAGAGGGAGGCGGGGCAGTATTTACAGAGACACTCGTATGTACATCACTCCCCCGCACAGTCTGGGGCCCCGAGGGGTGCCCGGGGAGAGTGTACGCAGCAAACACAACCTACGGAAGTATCAACTAACACTGCTGGTCCTCTGTAGAGTACTGTAAGGCACTCATGCTCATCACAGACATTAGCACAGCGTCCTGGCCCAGGGCGGGGCCGGCGCCGGGGCCCGTGGTCCCTGACTGGTCCGGGGGGTGGGCAGGGGGCGCCCGCCGGGCCTGCATGTCACTCATGCGGCAAAGTCTATGCGGTCCCAGGAAAGGCCGGAGGTGAGGTCATGGGCCTTAAGGTCCACTTCCTCCAGGCTGAAGAGGTCCAGCTGGTCCTGCGTGTGGGAGAGCAGTGGGTCACTCTGGTGCAGGCTGGGCGTGGGGGTGCTCTGGCAGGCCCGGCTGCCACTCCCGCCCTCCAGGCCCCCGAGGCTCACCAGGTGGGTGGGCCAGGGGGTGAAGGGGTTGGGGACCAAGGGGGTCCCTGAGGTGGGGGGCACCAGTGAGTCCAACCAGGAGGCCACGTCCACATCTTCCGCGGATTCCATCTTGACCTCCATGGGAGGCGTTGGGTCGGGGGGTCGTGACAACAGAATGACGTCTTGGGTGGAGCCGGGTGTGGGGGCGGGAGGCCCCTCCAGGGAGGGCTCCAGGGCACCCAGCTCCATGCCCTCCAGCCCTGGCAGGTCCAGGTCCAGGGGCAGGTCAAGCGGGGGCTGGTTGGAACCTTCCATCACCAGATCGGCGAAGAGGGAGTGTGACGACAGGCCTCCACTCCCCGTGGGGGAGGGGCAGGGGCCGGGTGCTGGCGGGACTTGCGCAGGCCCCATGCGCTGACTAGAGTGTGGGGGAGGTGGCGGTGGAGGGGGCGGCGGCGGCACAGCACCTCCCTCCACAGTCATCGGGATGGGGCTGAGTGACGTGACCAGCAGTGAGGCAGGGCTGGCGGTGGTGAAGGCTGCGGAGGAGATGGGGATGGGGCTGAAGAGGGCAGAGGTGGTGGCTGCTGTGGTGAAGACCGGGGCGGCACGGCAGCTCCGGACGGGGGGTGTTGGGGTGTGAGGGTCCTGCGCTGCACTTGGAGGCAGTTCTGAGGGATGAAGGCGAGCATGAGTACAACAGGAACCATCATCCTCAGCAAGCATTGCATACAGAATAAAAAAAGAAAAAAAAAAGAAAAGAAAAGAAGCACCCACACCCACATCAACAGTTTTCCTTATCATCGTGAGAGCTAATTCATGACCTCAGGCCTTAGAAGAATATTTGAGACCCCAAAGGTAAGCCCAGCACCATCCTTAACCACACCTCCCTGCCCTGCCCTCTGCCTCACCTCCGTTCTTGATCAGTATCTCCAAGACGTCATCCACAGCCTGGCTCTTGATGGACAGCTTCTTGTTGGGGGTCTGGAAGGAAGTACCACAATGTTAGTCTTGCCCTCTGTTTTTATACTCCCCATCCTTAGGGTTAAATCTACATTTATTTCAATATATATATCATGGGATAGACAAACACTGAATAAACTAAAGTCTGTATATTCTATGGAAAGTGACAGAAAACGATATGGAAAGGCTGTTATGGTATTGGATGAGACTATGGATAGAAATATTTTGAAGCATGTCATCGGCTGTCTCAAAAGAGAGTATGGGAAAATCTGATGTTAAACAGATGATAATTATGGTACAATGTTCTATTTACCTTTAATAAATAGACATGCTCTACTTTTCATTATTTATATACTTATATGATTATGATATGCAAAAAGAGATGGATGTCCCCCTTTATCCTGATTTCATTTAACTTGCAAGGATTTGAGATGGTACGTTGATCCATTACGAGCGCACGTCAGCCTTACCATGGAGCCTTTGAGCTGCTTGGTGGCCTCGTCGTAGTTGGGCGGCGGCTTGATCACAAACCGCGGCTCCGTGATGCTGTTGTGGTTCATGGTGTTGTTGTTATTGACGTTGTTGTTGATTGTGGTGGTGATGTTATTGGTGAGACTGTTGATGAGGTTGTGATTACTACAGGTGATGGGAGTGTTGTTGTTGTTGTGGTGACTGGTGTTGTTGTTGATGATGTTGTTGATGGTGGTGGCGTTGCAGCCGCTGGTGGTGACGATGAGACCAGAGAAGTTAGGCAGCGACGCAGCCCTGGGGGAGGAAGGGGTTCATGATCATGTCAAGGCCACACCCATGAACCATTGAGATAAGTATACATGACAAAAACAAGGAGCACCTCCAGTAACAGCCCAGCAAGGGGCTGAGGGGTGGTGGTGGCCAACTCACCTGTGATGGGTGTTGAGAGTGAGGCCATTCTGGGCAGGGACGAGTGAGAAGTTTGCCCGCTGGCCCCGCAGCGGGAGGGTGGAGGTGGATGTAGTGATGGTGGTGGTGGCAGTGGTGGTAGAGGCTGCGGGGGGGCTGGGGGAGGCCAGCAGCTGGTCCCACCCGTTCTCCAGCTTGACTCTCACTTCTCCGCCGCCCATGGTCGGCCCGTTCTGTATTGGCCGGGTCTTTGGAGGCTCCTGCTGCACTACATGCTGCTGCAACAGCTGCTGGTGCTGCTGCTGCAGGTGGTGCAGCTGCTGTAGGTGGCTTTGAAGCTGCTGCTGCTGCTGTTGCTGTTTCTTGTTGTGGATGTGTTGCTGCAGGATGAGCTTCTGGCTCAGCTTGGCGTCAGGCTGACTACGACGCTGCTGCTCCTGCGCCTTCATGAGGCTCTGCTGCTGCTGAAGCTGCAGCTGCAGCTGGGTGTGCCGCAACTCACGCTGCAGCTCCTCTATCCGCCGCTGCAGCCTGTCCATGGTCTCCCCTGGGGCAGGAGCAGGGCTGGGGGCAGGGGAACTCAGTGACACCACTGCAGGGGGTGGAGGTGGGGGTGGGGGTGGTGGAGGGGGAGGTGGAGTGTTGATGGACCCACCCTCACTCAATTGAAGGCTGAGAGGGGTGAGGGGGGTGAGTTCACTGGTGTCCATGGCTGAGTCAAAGTCCACCTCCATGGGGGCCACACTGGAGGGCCGCGTGGAGCAGCCCGAAACCTGGGAGAAGGTGGGGGAGCGGGAGCCCCCCTCCTCAGCCATGTCCATGGAGGCCTCCAGCAGCCCTGGCACTGGGAGGAGACGAGGCGTTAAACTAAAGCCTTGGCAAAACAAACACTAAACACATTTATGAAACCAGTTCTGATTATTAATTCTTGGCACTCCTCCTAAAGCACTGACCCTGCATGAATATTAACTTATTAAGTGACACAAATACAAGTATTACTTTTACTCCCATTCCTTATCTTCAAGGCAGAACATTGCACGACTAAACTCATCTGAATTTTGAAACTCAGGCGCACAAGGAACCTACCTGATGACTCGTCTGTGTAGGTGAAGTGTGTGGGGGTGGGGGTGGGGGTGGCAACGGGCGAGGGCTCAGGTAACTGCACGGTGGTGGTGGTGGTGGAGGTGGAGGAGCACGAGGCGGAGGAAGGAACACCAGTAGTAGTGGTGGTGGTGGCAGGCGTGGTCCTCTCCTCCCCTTCCAAATGTATCTCCCTCTCCACGCTGCCCAGGCGGAGTGTCACGGAGGAGGGCGTGGCGGGGGCAGCGGCAATGGTGGTGGTGGTGGTGGGCGTGGGGGCTGTGGTGGGGGTGCTGTGGCTGCTGTGGTTGCTGTGGGCTCTCAGGCGGTCGATGAGCTGAGGTTTTGACCCTGACACTGGGAGGTTCCTCTTCTTCAGCTCAGCCTTCAGGTCAGACACTGGGGAGCAAAGACCACCATCATCATCATTGTATTTAGTCAACACGTATTACATCTTATCATTGGAGTTAACAATTACTTTAGAATCAATACATCATCTCAGCCTTTTATCATCACTTACTGCTGTTCTATTGCTATATTATCACAAGCAACTATATCTCTATGTCTTGGGCACTCTGTTCTATTGCGGAAACTTCTTATTTCTGCTGTTGATTGATTTAGTTTATGTTTCAGTCTAATTGTATACCTTGAAAGGCTTACCATACCATATATTTATTTCTTTATTTCTTACTTTATTTTATCTTGTTATTTTTATTTCTATTTCTTATTTTTTTATTCCTTATTTTTCTTTCTATTCTTTTTCATTTATTGATCTATTTTGTTTATTCATTTGTGTGTGTGTGTGTATGTGTGTACGTCATCCCTACCTTTCATATCCTCCAGCTTGGTGTGTAGACGGATGCTCAGCTCCGGCGGCGTGGGGGGTGGTGGAGGGGCCGGGGGAGTGGAGGCAGGGGTGGGTGTGGAGGATGGGGTGTGGGTGGGGGTGTGGAGGACCTGGGAGAGGGTGAGGCCACTGGTGACGGAGGAGGAGGGCAGCGGCGGGGGTGTGGGCGCCACCTTGATGACCCCGGGCAGGCTGGCGCTGTCATTGCTGGCGGACGGCTTGAGGCCCGCAGGGAGGATGATCTGTGGGTACTGGCGGAGGAGGGGTGGAGGTGAGGCATAGTGATATAGTGTATGGGGTCATAATGATTTTTTTTTATAGTGAAGAAAGCACCAATATAATAAAAGGTAAAGCCCACTAAGCACTCCCTCTATAAAAGTAGAGAACTGAGTAGCCTGAAGAGAAGTCAATTTCAGTACTGTATCTTCTCCTTTAATGTCCTTATTTTCCCTTAAAGGATTGGACAGGCTATGAGTCTCTCCCACACTTGATGATTGAATACGCTCACCTCCCTGATATTTATCCTTCTCATGGTGTATGCTCTAAACTTTACCTTCATATACACACCTTCACACATCCTTGTAAGAGCACACACACCTATTGAGTGCACAACCATCATCTCTGTTTCACACTTGCTTCGCTCTAGAATCTACTTCTCATCACATCTCCCACATCCCGTTATTACATTTGTAAGTCTCAAACAGGGTTGCCTCCTCCTACCTTCTGCTTGAGCTCCAGCTGGCACTGTAGGAAGAGCTGTTGCTGCTGCAGAAGTATATCGTAGGAGGTCTCAGTCTGGCTGCTGCTGCTGGACTCCCTCTTGACTGCACTTGGTGGGCCCTGCGGAGGAAGGGTGCTCAGTGAGTCTCAAGCAGCCGTCACAGCCTGAATCGCTATCAATGGAAGGAAGTTATTGTCATTTCCGTACTGTTTCCTAAAGTGGCTGTGTCTGCCTACCTTGTACTCATGGAACTTGATGGTTCTCGCCTTGGGTTGGCTCTTCACCTTTGACTTCTTGCGGCTTTTTGACTGGTCCTTGCCGGGGGCCGAGTTCTGGAGGGGCGGCGTGGTCAAGGCGTGTGGGAGGGGCGTACGGGTGACAAAGAGCGTCTGTGTGATTGTGGAAGCCTGGGGGGAGGGCAGGAGGGGGTGCTGTGGAGGGGAGGCTAGGGATGAGAGTGGGGAGAGAGAGGAGGTGGTGGAGGTGAGGGAGGGGGAAGCGACAGGGCCAGTGGGGGGAGGCGGGGGAGGCCGGGTGATGACCGTGGCTACTACTGGGGTGGGGACGGAGGTGGAGGCGGGGATGAGGGGCTCAATAAGGACGGGGGAGGGGGAGGAGAGCAGCTCGCGCACGCCTGACGAGGAGGAGGAGGAGGAGTTGCCGCTGCCCACGCCCTCCACCTGGTCTGGGGACATGGCGCCCTCGCTGCTCGACTCATCCTCATACTGCACGTAGAGACTTGGGTGCTTGCGTGGCTCCCCTTCGCTGGTGCTCTTGAACATCAGCTGCCCCTCTGTGGATGCCAGCACACCCGTCAGCACCCACAACCCTCAGGACACTCACTTCATCTACACTCTTCAACACACCCACTTATTTCAGCACCCACAACCCTCAGGACACTCACTCATTGCACCTACTCTTCAACACACCCACTTATTTCAGCACCCACAACCCTCAGGACACTCACTCACTGCACCTACACTCTTCAACACACCCACTTATTTCAGCGCCCACACCCCTCAGTACACACACTTTATAACCCCCTTTACACCCTCCTACACCCCCGAAGAAGCAGGTCGACAACAAGTACAGGCAAGAAGACTCACCCTTGACAGCCTTCTCCAGGGGCTCGGTGGTGTGCAGGATGTTGGCGCGCACCAGCTCCAGGGGGCCGGGGCGCTGGCATAGGTGGTCACTGATGGCATCCGCTATCCTGGCACGCTTCAGCTGCTTCTGCTTCTCCACCAGCGACGGGTCAATGTTGCCCGGCGCGTCTGTGGGGGTTGTGGACAAAGGTGAAGATAAGGGGAGGGAAGGACAGAAAATGGTGATTGATTTATTGGGGTATGTATTCACGGCGCTGCAACTACTGTGGTCATGTGGCGCCAAACACTTAAAATCAGACTGCATATGTGTTAATAAGAAGTTGTAGAGCCTCATAAATAACGAAACAGTGGAATATGGGGAGCAGAGATGGAGATTAAGAGTAAGGGGATATGAGGTACAAGTTAGGGAAAGGGAATAATCAGGGAACAATATGAAGGTGATTATAGGAAAGAACAGAAGAGTTAGAGTACAGGAATTCTTAATAAAGGGAAAAATAAGAGTAGGATGTGATGATTATAGATGAAGAGAGCTGAAGAGTAGTACAGGAATTCTAGAGATGGACGTACAAGTAAATGCAGAGGCAACAGCACCATCATTTAAGTGGAATATGAGGTAATAAATTGTCCGAGTATATAACAGCTAAAGGTTTTCCGAGTCTATGCCCGTGTCCTTACCCTCCAGGATGTGTTGGCGCACCAGCTCCTCCCTGTCTGGCCGCCTCTGCATCTTCTGCTTGAGGATGTCATGTTTCTTGGCCATGTCCAGCCGCTGCCGCTGCTCGTAGAAGGCCGTCGGAGTGTTCATGGCTGCCGGGGTGAAGAGAGGTTAGCCGAGGGTGGTTTTGTTGGTGATGAGTGATGAGTGTGTGTCAAGCTATTCCGGAACCTAATTCAATATTGTTTTCCTAATTCACAAACTTTTCTTCCTGGAGGTGCATTAATGGATGAATTTAACTATCTTCCAGCCTTTAATCTCTCTCATTGCTTGAATAACTTAAACAACAAATACAAAACTGAACATTTGAACATTCTTAACCCTATTCACTTACAACCTTAGCCTCTCTTTCTAATCTTGTTCCTACTCTTATTAACTTGGAACCTTATTCTCTCTCTCTAATATTCTTTTTCCGTCTAATGTTACTTTTCCTATTATTATTTGAACATTCTGAACATTCTCAACCCTATTCACTTACAACCTTAGCCTCTCTCTAATCTTATTCTTACTCTTACAATCTTATTCTCTCACTAATCTTACTCTTCTCTCTAAAGTTATGGTTACCACTATTTGAACAGAGTCTGGGCACTTGCAACCTTAGCCTCCTCTCTAATCTTTATTCTTACTTACAATCTTATTCTCTCTCTCTCTTACTCTCCTTCTCTCTAAAGTTACCACTTTTTTTATTTGAATTGCCCTCCCGCCCCCCCAGTCAGCAGACACTCACGTGGAATCACTCCGCGGTTCACCAGGTCCTCCCTCGGCCGCCGCAGCATCAGCTTGACCTTGAGGGCTGCAAGGAGAGGGCAGGTGAGGCTTGGGTACAGATGAGTGCATGATTCTACCAACACAATGAAGTGACTCGGTATACATGTTAATATTCTAGTATGGACTGGGGATGGCTTAGGCTTATTACCATACATACATACACACACACATACCCATACGAACATACATACATACACACACCTCTCTTTTAGACACTCTTTACTTTTATCTTTTTTTTTGTAGTAGTAAGTAGCGGGCTTTTATTTTTTCCTACTTTTTTTTTTTTTTTTTTTTTCCCTTATTAAGCTGCTTCCTTTCCTGTTTAAAAAAAAATCCATACTAACATACATACACAAACACACACAAACACATGATTCAGCTTTCCTCTCAACAATTGTTAAGACATTAGTGCTCTCCTAAAACTGCCCCTCTCACCTTCTCCCCTCTCCTAAATATACTGCAAAATCCTTATAAGAACTCGATGTATTTTTGCTGTGTCTGTGAAGCCGAGGAAAAGCACTATCTAGGACTGTGTGTGATTCAGTTTGCTTTGTATGTGTGTTGTGATGAACGCTCTAATAACCGCTGATGGCTCGAGGAAGCAAATCCGAGCAGTGCAACAACCATCATTGAACCGATACTTCCAATTCGGAGTCAAAATTATCGAACTCTGGGCAGCTAGATCACATATCCTTACATTCTCATTCTGACGGTTGGCTTGAGCATATATTTAGAGCAGACGAGAGGAAAGGGACACGAGTAGACTGTTGTGGACGTTGGGTTAAAAAATATGAACGCCAGAGACCTCAATCACATTTTCTTACATTCTCATCCTGACGGCTGACTTGCGCATATATTTTGAGCAGAGGACAGCAATGACATGAGTGGACTGCATTAGGTAAGGATGGGGAAACAACTGTGGACTTTGGGTTAAAAAATACCAAACACTGGGCATCTATATCACATTTTTAGCATTATCATTCTGCCGGTTGACTTGAGTGAATATTTAGAGCAGATGTGAGGAAAGGGACATGAGTGGACTGTATGTGGACTGCATTAGGTAAGGATGGACAAACAGCTGTGGACTTTCTCTCACAAGCACTGCCTTAAATGGTCCTAGGAGAGAGTGAGGTGTCATGAGATGCTGTAGGCAGGACGTACGCGTGTGGCACAGTGCCGAGCCTCACCTTTGGGGCTGTGGTTAAGGAGGAAGAGCCCAGGTGCCATGATGCACAAGGCACCTAAGTCCAGTACCTCTTCCTTGGGCTGCCCGGCTCTCACCATGGTGCTAGCAAGTTCTCGAGGCCCGTTAGGCAATGTCCCAATATTCACACATTTTTACCCTAACGTACATCTAGAAGTGTCTCGTGTGCTTTCATTTTTCCTTGGTGGTAGACAGGGAAGCTATTTTACTTGTACACAATTGACACAGCAATCAAAATGAGGTCTAGTGATGTTGATTTATCTCTCTGGTCATCTTCATTGCCTTAGTGAGTTCAGTTGATGCCACAAATGGAGATGAACTTGAAGGCTCATGATCAGGAATAAGCTCTAGTGATGATGACAAATTTTCTGGTCATATTCATTGTTTTCGTGTTTTCATTTCATGCCACAAAAATGAGATGAACTTGAAGGCACGTGGCCACTTTTGTTTCTGTTTGCCTCACATGCTGGACCAAACTGTACCCTTAGCAATGTCTGGGTGTGCCTTCATGCTTCCTTCGTAGTGGACAGGGGAGCTCTTCCACTCGTAAACACTTGACAACAAACAGAAATATGCTCTAGTGAATATGACAACTTTTTCTGGTCACCTTCATCATCTTCACTGTTTATTTGCCTCACATGCTGGACCATACTGTACCCTTGGCAATGTCTGGGTGTGCCTTCATGCTTCCTTCGTAGTGGACAGGGGAGCTCTTCCACTCGTAAACACTTGACAACAAACAGAAATATGCTCTAGTGAATATGACAACTTTTTCTGGTCACCTTCATCATCTTCAATGTTCATTTGCCTCACATGCTGGACCATACTGTACCCTTGGCAATGTCTGGGTGTGCCTTCATGCTTCCTTCGTAGTGTACAGGGGAGCTCTTCCACTCGTAAACACTTGACAACAAACAGAAATATGCTCTAGTGAATATGACAACTTTTTCTGGTCACCTTCATCATCTTCATTGTTTTGGTGTTTTCATTTGATACCACAAACAGGAGATGAATTCTAAGGCTCAGTCACTTTTCTTCCTGGGTGCCTCATATGTTTTAGGCTGTCATTAAACGAAAAGGCCAGTCTTGATAAGTTAAGCGCCTCCATTTGAGACAAGATCACGGCACACAAAAGTTCCTCCTCTTCCATCTTGCTGTATTAAAGTCAACTATCCACATGTTTATCTTCCAGTAGAGCTTCAGACGGGCACAACTTGGCACTTTACAAATTAAAACCCGTCCACGTTATGCAAGACAGCGACTACGACAGAAGGGTTTTAACTCTTGATCTGCGTCGCTGCTGCTGGTGGGAGTTATCAGACCGAGCTGCCTTGTGTCACTTCCAACTGAAACATAAACTATTAAACAGCCTTCCAGTCCTTTAGAGCCACACGGAACCATCACAGCAGCACCAGAGGCTTGTCACAGCATCGACAGAGCGTTCAAGTAGGCCAACAGGAAGGGAGGGTAGGAGGGTAGGGATAGGCAGGGAGATGGTGTTGATAATTAGTGGTGCGGCGGCGAGGCACTGCTACGAAGCGCCACAGGAAGGAAAGGAGATTAGGACACTGTTTACCCCCATTGTGACTTGGGGTTATCACGGACTTTTCTCATGCTGCGTGTGTGTGTGTGTGTGTGTGTGTGAGAGAGGAGGTTTCTACACAGAGGCGCAGGATGTAAAAAGGACAAAAAATTCAACTGAGGACATAAAGCTAAAAGAAAAAAGAAAAGAAAGTAAATAGTAAGGGTTATTTTGTTGGGGATAGTCGTGTTGTTGTTGTTGTTATTGTTGTGCATGTGTGTGTGTGTGTGTGTGTGTGTGTGTGTCCACCTGCATTATCTTTCTTATGCAGGACCGAAGTGTATGTAGCACAAGCAATACTAATAAAATTCAATGTGTATCTTATTTCCATCTCTGTTTTTATTATCCTTTTTTTTTCTGGTCGTGTATGTTCAGTCGTAGCTCGCTGTGTTCTATGCTAATGTACACCGGGAGACACGACGCTAGAATTTGATAACTAGAGGATAATGATTGCAAGTTACTCCCCATGTTAACTCTCTCTCTCTCTCTCTCTCAGCGGTGATTTATCTTTCCTCTCACTGTTTCTTTCTTTCTCTGTCTCTCTCTTTCACTCTTTCTTTCTTTTACTCCATTTCTTCTTCTTCTATTTCTATTTCTATTTGGCCATGCAATCTCTCTCTCTCTCTCTCTCTCTCTCTCTCTCTCTCTCTCTCTCTCTCTCTCTCTCTCTGTTGGGTTAGGTTAGGGTAGGATAGGTTAGGTTAGGTTAGGTTAGGTTAGATTAGGTCAGGTTGATGGATGGAAGGAAGGAGGGACAAACAGATGAATGCTCTCTCTCTCTCTCTCTCTCTCTCTCTCTCTCTCTGTTGGGTTAGGTTGGGGTAGGATAGGATAGGTTAGGTTAGGTTAGGTTAGGTTAGGTTAGATTAGGTTAGGTTGATGGATGGAAGGAAGGAGGGACAAACAGATGAATGCTCTCTCTCTCTCTCTCTCTCTCTCTCTCTCTCTCTCTCGGCACAAGACCACGGTTACTCACACTCCTTATTTTTGTTGAGGGTCTTTCCTTGGAGGGGGGAGTCATCCACCTCGCATTTCGGGGGTGAGAGGGGGATGAAGGGGGGCTGTGACCCTTCCCCATTGTGGTTGTCACCCATCTTGTTCAGGTCGTTTAAATTACAATCCTGCCGAGAGAAAAAGAAGGTGGTTAGTGATGTGGTGTCTCTCTCTCTCTCTCTCTCCCCTTTCTCTCTTCATCTGCTAAACTTAATAATAGTAAAAAAAGGAAATATCAAAACAAAACATTCTGAAACCCAAAAGAAATGATTGCAATGATAAAACAAAAAGAAAATAGGTGGTTAAGTATTGTATGTTTGTTCTCTCTCTCTCTCTCTCTCCCCCTTTCTCTCTTCATCTGCTAAACTTAATAATAATAATAATAAAAAAGGAAATATCAAAACAAAACATTCTGAAACCCAAAAGAAATGATTGCAATGATAAAACTAAAAGAAAATAGGTGGTTAAGTGTTGTAATGTTTGTTCTCTCTCTCTCTCTCTCTCTCTCTCCTTATTTGCTAAACGTAATAACAATAATAATAATAAAAAAAGAAAAACATCAAACATCAAACATAACATTCATAAACAAGAAAGAAATGAGAGCACAGTAAAGATGAAACAAGCAAAACAAAAGCAAGACAGCCTGCAAGATAGACCACTAATTTCTTGCCTTCCTCCATAATACTAAAAATAAAAAGACAGTAAGATTGTCTGCCTCCCTTTCTACACAACCCTTCCTTTTCCTGCTTCAAGCCTGACACGAGTGCTGTAGGCGGCGGACACTGCAAGCATGGAAAAAACAAACAATCGGAAAAACAAGCAAAAAAGTAGGACTGACTGACACCCACACACACACACACACACACACAGAGGCAAGCGTTGGGTAATGATCATCAGCGTAAAAGTTCAAAGGACGATATGATGCACCTTCGGGCTGCACTCTCGCTAATGTAACACGGAAAACGATGATAATAATAACAACAACCATGAACACCCACGATATGAAGAAACGAGGGACGGCAGAAGAGGAGAGAGCAAGCTAGTGACATAGAGGAGCAAGAGGAGAATGATATACATATGATAGCATGGATGGAAATAATAAAGACTAACACCCACGGAATGAATGAAGGAAGGAAAGGCAGAAGAGAGGTGAAGCAAACCAGCATCGAAGAGAAATAGGAGAAGAAAGATATACATAACATGGATGGAAATAATAATGAGAGACACGCAGAGAATGAATAAATGAGGGATGAGGAAGAAAAGAGAGAATAAAGCGAACCAGTGACAGAAAGAAAAGGTAGATAACAAAAGCGACAACTTGTATTGGAGGAAAAAATAACGATAGAGGAACATGAATGAAAAACAGGAAAGGATATTAAAGAGAAAGGAAGATAGAAAGGACAGACAAAGGAAGAAGGAAAAAAAAAGACAACAGGGAAACACTGAGAAAAGAAACAAAACAAAGAAAATCAAAACAGGAAAGGAATCAAAGTATCACACAAGCAAGAAAGAAAATAAAAAGAAAGGAAAAGAAGACAGAGAAGCCAGACAAAGAAGAAAAAGGGGAAAACGAAGGGAAGAGAGCAAAAAAATACGAAAGGAACGTAAAGAAAAAAGAACAAACAAAGAAAAATGCAAAAGAAAAAAGATAAACAAAGAAAAAAAAAGGGGAATCTGATACTGTGGAAGGGAATCGAATCATCCTCTTGAAGCGGCTGAACCCCTGTCACTTATAGGTCATGAGGGCCAAGTGTGTCATCTCCTTTATGCAAGAGGGGAGAGAAAAGCTTTGGCGGGGAAAAAGGAAAGATTTATATTAAGCTGCAGTGAGTCCCTTTGATATGCAATGGCTTCTGTATACCAATTAAATGTTTCTCTGGATTTATATTAAGTTCATTGTGTCCCTTTGATCTGTTATGGCTTCTGCGTGCCGACTGAAGCGTCTATCAACCGTGACATTTATTAGGGGATGGTTGAATGTGTTGTAATGTGAAGAATTTAATAACCCTTCGTGGTCAAAACAAACTCCTTCGTATCATAACCGTTTATAGTGTCTTGTTGTTCTTGGTGATGCTGTTGTGGTTGTGATTCTTGTAGTTGTTTTTTGTTAATAGTGTTGTCGGTCATAGGTAGTACTAGTGAAATAGATGGAGGGGAGGGAAACACTAATACTACATACAACAGACAGATAGTGAAATAGTGGTAGATGACAAGTACTGTAGAAAAAAAGAATGATGGCTGTAGAAGATAGTGATAATGATGGTGGTGGTGGTGGTTATAACTAATCGAGTAATAAAAATGAAAAAAAAATGACACGAAAGATGGTAAAAATGGTTGGTGAGAATGAGGAGAAAGAATGACGTTAAGTGTTTCTGAAAGATGAAGATAAGTTGATAAAATATGCTGGTGTGTCAAGGAGTGAAGAACCTCCCTCGATAAAATAATAATCATAATCTATCTGTCATTGGGGGTCATAGGAAAGAGTGGGGGTAGAGACTGGTAGGAAACATATGTATTAAAAGAATGCAAGCTACTATCCCTTCTATGTTAATTTCAATGGTGTGAAGACCTTATGTGCCTCTCCTCGTAGGCTGAAGAAAAAATAATAGACTGAGCTCCATTACGATTACTAGAAAAGCTGGGATAGAATGAGTTAAAAGAAGAAATTGGAATATCTAACTGACTGGGTATTTAAGGACTATTACCAGAAAAGCTGGGATAGAATGAGTTACAAGAAGCAATTGGAATATCTAACTGACTGGGTATTTAAGGACTATTACCAGAAAAGCTGGGATAGAATAAGTTACAAGAAGCAATTGGAATATCTAACTGACTGGGTATTTAAGGACTGTTAATAGAAAAGCTGGGATATAATGAGTTACAAGAAGCAATTGGAATATCTGACTGGGTTTTCAAAGACTATCTAATATTATGAGCTTTATTATATTATGTGCTATGTTTGCAATACTAATTTTCTACCACTGAATACAAAAACTATTTCGTAGTGACTGACGGGAGAATGTACTGTATAAAGAAACAATAGGAAGAGAGACAGCTACATATCGTCACCTTCGTAAACAAACCGTCTAAGCCATCATTTTCTACTTTACAGGAAATCACGAAAGAACTGTCATTATCTCATTTGGCTTAAGAGTAAGACAGAAATGAAAAGGCCGATTCTAGAACACTCAAACCCTGAATAACGAAGGCAACTATACAGAAATGGGCGTCATGTGTTGAAAAATTGATGTAGACAAAAACCTGGAAATCGTTGAAAAATTAGTTAAGCGATATTTTACGAGGGTGACAATATATGATACTTAAAACATGAGCCTCCGAGATATCAAGCCTGTAGGTACTAGTAACATAGGCCACATTCAGAGTCCCCCCACACACACACACATACACACACGTACAGGAAAACAACAGACATCCAGGAAAGAGTGTGTCGCCTCGTGTGTTAAGTGTGAATGGGTGAGTGCAAGACTGAGACTCCAGTACATCCTTATTGATGGAGCCGGTCTTTTCCTGGGATCCTATACAGCTTGACCATTGTTTCCTAGTGTGAGTCAGGGGTGTAAACTAGGCTGGGTGTGGCGATGGTGGTGGTATTAGTGGATAAGTAATCATAGTAGTGGATTAAAAGAAGATACTTATGCATAGTGGATTATGAAAATGGTGATGATGATGAAACAGAAGAAGAATGATGGCTGTAGAAGATAGGGATAATAGTGGTGTTGGTACTAATGTTGTTGATGTTGTTGATGATGGTGATATAAGTAATCGTAGTGATAGAAAAAAAACGCTATACAAAAAGTGGATGGTGAAAATGGTGATGACGAGAAGACAGAAGGAGGAAAAATGGATACAGACGATGGTGATAATGGTGGCGATGATGGTCATAACTAATCATGTAATACCATAGACGAAAAAAAAGAAGTAAATACACAACAGATGGCGAGGAAAAGGAAAAAAAAAAAAGAAGAAATAATCGATACAGACAATGGTGGTGGTGGTGGTGGTGATGAGTTACATATACAAAGCCTGCACAATCATCACCACCATCATCATCATCATCATCATCATCAATCAACACAGCACAGCATTAGCCTCGGAACCTTGTCAGTCACAGCAATCGAGACAGGTGTTATTCCTCCCCTTACTGACTAACTGATTACCCTCACCCCCACCCTCAACACACACACACACACACACACACACACACTCTCTCTCTCTCTCTTTAAGGACAGACCACCTAGTTTGGACCATAGAATCTGTGTGGAATGAATGTCTGCGTAAATCTGTGTAAATTTTCTCTCTCTCTCTCTCTCTCTAAGGACAGACCACCTAGTTTGGACCATAGAATCTGTGTGGAATGAATGTCTGTGTAAATCTGTGTAAATTCTCTCTCTCTCTCTCTCTCTCTCTCTCTCTCTCTCTCTCCAAAGACACTAATTTTCCTGGCTCCACACACTCACATGCTCTCCTTTTTTTACCCTCACTATGCCACGAACTCTACAACCTCTCCCTTGTCTCCCTCTTTCTCTCTCCCTCTCCCTTTCCTTCTCTCTCTCTCTCTCTCTCTCTCTCTCTCTCTCTCTCTCTCTCTCTCTCTGATGGTTTACTTTTTTTTTTTTTACCTCATTACCCCACAGATTCTACCTCTCGTCTCTCACTCTTTCCTCCCTCCTTCTATCTCTCCCTTTCTTTCCTTCCCTCTCCCTCTCTTTCTCCCTCTCTCTCTCTCTCTGCTGTCATTACTTAACCTCAATACAAACATGTCACTTATGTCGTTCCTGTTTCCTCCTTTTCAACCATATTATTTCTCTCTCTCTCTCTCTCTCTCTCTCTCTCTCTCTCTCTCTCTAATCCTCCCTCTGCTTCTAATCTATGACCCTCTTCCTTCTTCTCTCTTCCTCTCTCTCTCTCTCCTCTCTCTCTCTCCTCTCTCTCTCTCCTCTCTCTCTCTCTCTCTCTCTCTCTCTCTCACTTTCTTTTTCTCTCTCTCCCTTTAATCTTGCCTTTGCTTATGCCCACAATCTATTACCTTCCTCCTCCTCCTCCTCCTCCTCCTCCTCCCTGCTTCAACTCTTTTTCTCCTCCCTCTTCCAAATAATATTATCTATACCTTACTATCCTTTCCTCCTCTTCTCTCTCTCTTTCTCTCTCATTCATTTTCTCTCTCTCCTTCTTATCTTGCCTTTGCTTCTGTCTATTATCCATCATCCTCCTCCTCCTTTTCCTCCTCCTCTCTTCTCTAAACTATATTATACTTCAGTAACCTTTCCTTTCCCTCTCTCACTTTCTTTTCTCTCTCCCTTTAATCTTGTCCCTGCTTCTCCCCACAATCTATCACCTGCCTCTTCCTCCTCCTCCTCTCTTCCCTGCTTGAACACTTTTCCTCTCCTCTCTCCTTCTTCCTTCCTTCCCTGCCAAGTACAGTCTAACACAAAACAACATCCCACCTTTGAGAATGTAATAATATGAATAGATGGAAGAAAACAGTGGAACAACAGTACTCATTACCATTTGGGGATAAGGGATAATATGAAATGGCAGAGGAAAACAAGGGGTCAGTTATATACAAGGATAGGGTTGGATTCTACGGCTTTCCCTCATTCTCTGCTACCCTTGAGTATGCAACAATAAGAAACGCAGTATGAAAACAGGAGTCATTAGTATGTGTGGGGGGGGCAAGGGTGCACTCTTTACTATGGTTTGGGTGTGATTCCCTGTTACATTAATCTTAAGGGTGACGGATCCTTTTCCAACTGGCTGTACTTTTTACTCGTTTCATCTTGGGTTCTTTCTCCCTCATTTAGCTTCACGTATACAAAACCCCACATGCACTTTACTCATTATTCACCCTTATTCTTTGTGTCTTATTCTCCCTCCTCTTGAGAAACACACACACGCTGAATTATACACACATCATTATTATCCTAAGGTACCTTATTTTTTTCCCTTTATTTGCAAGGTACTTATTTTTCTTCCTCTTACTTGAAAAACACAGACACACACTTTGAATTATATATACTAGTATTATCCTTCAGTACTTATATTATTTACCCTCAATTGCAAGTACTTTTTTTTCTTCCTCTTACTTGAGAACCACACACATTGAATTATACACACACCATTATTATCCTTAAGTACGTATATTTTTTTCCCCTTTATTTGCAAGGTACTCATTTTTCCTCCTCTTACTTGAGAAACACACACATTGAATTATACACACACCATTATTATCCTTAAGTACGTATATTTTTTTCCCCTTTATTTGCAAGGTACTCATTTTTCCTCCTCTTACTTGAGAAACACACATACACATCTTGAATTATATTTGGTCCTTCTCTATAACTCTCCTTTTCCAGGTTACTCATCTTCCTCCTCCTTTATTTCTGGCACCTATTTTTAGCCTGATGACTTGAATCTTGCTTATCACCTTATTAATTTAACAACAAACACTGATCGCATTATACGTTTATCATAACACTTTGGTCCTTCTCTATATCTCTCCTTTTCCAGGCTCCTCATCTTCCTCCTCTATTTCTGGTATACCTGTTTTTAGTGTGACAAACTGAATCTTGCTTATCACTTTATTAATTTACCAACCTTCACCAATTGCATTATACGTTTATCACAACACTTTGGTCCTTCTCTATATCTCTCCTTTTCCAGGTTGCTCATCTTCCTCCTCCTCTATTTCTGGTATACCTGTTTTTAGTGTGACAAACTGAATCTTGCTAATCACTTTATTAATTTAACAACAAACACTGATCGCATTATACGTTTACCATAACACTTTGGTCCTTCTCTATATCTCTCCTTTTCCAGGCTGCTCATCTTCCTCCACCTTTATTTCCGGCACCTATTTTTAGCCTGATGACTTGAATCTTGCTAATCACTTTATTAATTTACCAACCTTCACCAATTGCATTATACGTTTATCACAACACTTTGGTCCTTCTCTATATCTCTCCTTTTCCAGGTTGCTCATCTTCCTCCTCTATTTCTGGTATACCTGTTTTTAGTGTGACAAACTGAATCTTGCTTATCATTTTGTCCCTCGGAGCTTACCTTCATCTCTTGGTCTCGGCTAATTTACGTTTTATCTTTCGGTGCCAACACGGATTTTGTTTACAGTGACCTCTTTTTATTTTTTCATCTAGTAGGTCTTTTTAATCATTTTTTTACCCTCGAACTATACCTCCCCTACTAAAAAAATAATAATAATAAAATAAATAAATAAATAAAAAATAACGTGAGTCTTAGGTAGATAGGCTTGTCAATTTGTCCAACCCATTCGTGTTATAAAATTATTAGCGTTCATGTCAAAGGGGGAAAAAAATGAGCTTATCCTTCAATATTAACTTCAGTAAAGGGAAGAAAATTTACGGGCTTTTATCTTCATCATCAATTCAATTTCCATGACAATATTTTCTTCCTCCCTTGATATGAGAGTTTTATTAGAACGATGTGAATGAATGAACTAGCAGAAAAATATCCTATGCAGTACAATGAGTGAGTGAGTGAGTGAGTCTAGCACCAGCATCATAAACTCTACTGCTCTGAGAGGGTGTGAAAAAGGAGTAGAAAATGAGGTGCGTGAGTGAGTGAGTGAGTCTAGCACCAGCATCATAAACTCTACTGCTCTGAAAGGGTGGGAAAAAGGAGTAGAAAATGAGGTGTGTGAGTGAGAGTGAGTGAGTGAGTGAGTGAGTCTAGCACCAGCATCACACACTCTACTGCTCTGAGAGGGTGGGAAAATAAGAGTGGAAAATGGGGTGCATGAGTGAGTGAGTGAGTGAGTGAGTGTATGAATGAGTGAGTGAGTGAGTGAGTGAGTAAGTCTTCAGCATCACACATTATACTGCTCTGAGAGTGTGGGTAGGGTGGGAAAAAAAGAGTAGAAAATGGGGGGCGTGAGTGAGTGAAAGTGAGTGAATGAATGAGTGAGTGAGTGAGTAAGTCTTCAGCATCACACATTATACTGCTCCGAGAGTGGGTAGGGTGGGAAAAAAGAGTAGAAACTGTGGTGCCGACATGGGCCCAGCAGTGTTTAGGCTCCCTCGCCCGGCCTTGAACATTTCAAAATAGACATAGCCCGTTGTTGATCAAGATGAGAGGTTCAGATACACTCTCTCTCGCTCCCCCTCTCGCTCTCTCACACACACACATGCACACATTCTCATACACTCTTTGGCTGTAGAAGATGGTAATGATAATGGTGGTGGTGATGATGGTTAATACTAATTTTTGTTTTAATAAGAGATGAAAAAATGGATTCTGTAATTATAATATAGTCACCTTTTGATTAACTTGAGGGTTACGTTCCTGGAGAAGTCGCGTGTTTTTTAAAATCGCGTTATTTAAACATAATTTCCCCATAAGAAATAATAGCAATAGGGGAAAGTCTGCTTATTTTGGGGATCGTGAAAATCGTGAGGACAGAAACAGAAAAAAGAATAATGACACACACAAACAAACAAACACACACACACACACACACACACACACACACTCCCTCCACCCCACACACCCACACTAAACAATAACATAAAAAAAAGCATAAACGACAGAAACGCTATAAGGAAAACAAGAAGATACAAGTGTCTGACTAGTGCGGCATAACGGGTGAACTTAGGCTGTTGGCAAGACCCATCTTCTCATGATTCTTCTGGCCTCCTAATACTAAATCCTGGCCTGCCATATTATGTTTATTTAAAGAAGGAGGGTTGGCCAAGGACTTACACTACTGGTCACTGAAACAAAAATAAAGTGTCGCGAGTGTGTGTGCATGTGTGTGAGTGCGTGTGTGAGAGTGCCAATTCCAAGCAGATGAAGGAAATTACTAGAAAGTGACTACTCAGGGATTTTATAATGATGGGTAGTAACAATGATGATGATGATGCTATGATTACTACTACTACTACTACTACTACTACTACTACTACTACCACCACTAACCTAACCTAACCTAACCTAACCATTTATAAGATCTTTACTACTACTACTACTACTACTACCACCACTAACCTAACCTAACCTAACCATTTATAAGATCTTTACTACTACTACTACTACTACTACTACTACTATTACTACTACCATCACCGAAGACCTAACCTAACCTAACCTAACCTAGCCATTTATAAGATTTTTGCTACTACTACTACTGCTAATACTACTATTACTATTACTACTACTACTACTACAACTAATATGAATACTACTGATAATGATAATGGTGATTTTGCATTCTCAGATATAATTTAACTTGAGAATGAGGAGAAAAACAATCTGGAAATCATATCGGACAGTCAGGAAAACCAAGGACAAATTAAGAATGGAGTAAAAACCTTCCTTCCGTGTGCCAACCAGAAAATAACAACAAATAAATAAATAAATGAAGATGAAAAATAAATACGAAGATAAACAAGTAAATAAAATAAAATGGATACGAATATGATAGAAGGAAAAAGAAGTAATAGGAAATAGAAGTAGGCATAGGAAATAAAAGAGTAGAGAGTAGAAGGTGGTGGAAATGAAAAAAATAAAAGAGAAATTAAATAAAACTGAAAGAAAAACAGAAAAAAAGTGAGGTTCCGTGGAGGAATTTCACAACCTTCCGAGACTAAGAGCAAAACCAGGATAAAAAAAAATAATAAAAAAAACGAGCGTGGTTCCGAGGAGGAATTTTACAATCTTTCGAGACCAAAAACAAAAACCAGGATAATTAACAGGAGCGCAGAATAAATGACAGTCGGGGAATTCTCGTCGGCACGGAGAAGAGAAAAAACTTTACCGCTCATGCCCCACTCTGCCCCCACACACACACACACACACGAATACCACGACAAGGGAAGAGAACGAAGAGAATGAGAGGAAGGAAAAAAAAAATGAAAATGAGGAAGAGGAGAAAATAAGGAGAACAAAGTGGAGGAGATGGAAGAGAAGCAGGTGGATAAAAAAAAGAAGGAGGAGGAGGAGGAATAGGGAACCAGGGAGGGCAGCCAGGCACAGAAGATGTAAGGGACAGCCCCCAACGAACACACAAGGGTGCCAACAACAGTCCATGGCACTCTCTCTCTCTCTCTCTCCCCTCGGTGCCCACACTCCTCTACCTTCTCCTCCACCACCACCACCACCATCACAACAACAACGCACTAACACACGATAAAGATTGCGGACTGCTTGAAGGCGCCGAGAAGACCCACTAAGCAAGCGAAATCAAAGCGCTTATATATCCTGTAAACACATTTGCTGGCCCCTCAAACACACACACCCCACGGACACACAAGCTTCACCACACCCACACCAGCACCCAGACACCCAATAGCATAGCCTCACACCCACACACAGTCACCCAATATATTAGCGTCACCCACCCACACAAACACCCAGCCAAATGCATAGCCTCACACCCACACCCGTAGTCTCCCAAGAGCATAGCGTCACACCGCCGCCCAGTCGCACCCACACACATAGTTGCATGCACACTAATGCAAACCAGCGACTACTTTTCTACGAGGCGGAGACGAGCGTGCCGGGGAAATGGGGAGGTGCCGAGCCAAAAGTATCCACTGACGAGCTCTGGGGTGCCTGGCGAAATAATGTAGATTTTTATAAACACTCGGAACGTCGGGAAAAATAGACAAACACCCACACACCCACACACACACACACAGATGGGGTTAGCGTTCCTGTCCGTGGGATGAGAATACTGAAAAAGAGGAATATACAAGAACGGAAAGTGTGAGCAGAATAATAATAATAATAATAAAAAGAAGAGTTCAAAGGAGCTTCAGATGGTACAAGACTTAAAAATAATGATGATGGTTGTGGTGATGGTGATGTGGGTGATGAGTTACAGAAATAGTGGTAGTGGTGGTGGTAGTAGTAACAGTAGTGGTGGTGGTGGTAGTAGTAGTAGTAGTAGTAGTAGTAGTAGTAGAGCAGTGACAGTTGAAGTATAAGTTAAAATATAAGTACAGAAGTAAAGTAGAAATAGGTAGTACAGTATAAGTTAAAATATAAGTAGACAGAAAAGTAGAAGTTGAAATAGGTAGTAGTGGTAGAAATTAAAACAGTAGTAGAAATAGAAGTGAAAGTAAAAAACAATAGTAGTAGTAGTAGTAGTAGTAGTAGTAGTAGTAGTAATAATAACAAGAATAATCATCCCAATTCCTTACACAAACTATAAGAATCCCTCTCAATAAACAGGAAAACAATCAGAGCTAGACAAGGGAAGATAAGCCAAACAGTTAAATACTAAATATATAGGTCAAACACAGTACTTTTTTTCTACAGTAGAGGAAACAGTTCAAGGGCAAAAAAAAGGAAACATTAATGAAAAAAAAGCCCGCTACTCACTGCTCCTATGACATAATTTCACTCACACCCACCGCAAGAATTATCGCCACCCGACCCAGACACCAGAGCTATGATCACACGCGTCTGTTGGTGATGCTCCCAAGACTCTACTCACTGTCTCCCGGAATAAGGGGAAGAAGGGCTTGTGTTGCAGATTGTGGCATTAAAAAAAGACAAAATCGTACAAAAATAATAATAATACGTTTGTTATGCTTTCGCTTCTGTCCTGTACTCTTATTTTTATTTGTGTGTGTGTGTGTGAGTGTGTCTTTTAATCTCTCTCCTTCCCTCTCTCAATACAAATACTAATGTTTATGCTTTTAGAAATACCCCCCAAAGATGTAGGGCAGTAATAAACACATATATAGCAAGAACACCAGGTGACATTCCCCAGACACACACACACACACACACACACACACACACACACACACACACACACACACACACAGGGGCTAACAGGTGATGGGGTAGTGAAGCAGGGATGGAAGGGGAGAGGGAGAGAGACGAGGAGGCGAGAGGCAGTGGGAATAGGATGATGGTGGTGGTGATAGTGGTGGTGATGAGGGTGTTGGGGATTGCATAAGGAGGTGATGATGGTGGTGATACAAGCTGGTGGTGATGACTGGTGGGTAGTGAGTGGAGCAGGTTTGGTGATCATGTGTGGAGTGTCCGAACAATAGACAGCTTCAAGAAAACGTTCTCCACTATTTCTTCCTATCCACTTTCATTCCGCTATACTTTCCCTCTATATCTTTCTCTCTTTAGCAGTTCTTTTCCCATTTCCTATTTTTTTTTCCGTTTTCTTCTCTTCTACACATTTTTTCCCCCTTTTTTGTGCCCTTCTTTTTCCCATCCGCCCGTTTTTTGTTTCTTTTCTACATAGTGAGAAGCGTGATGTGGTAGGTCAGATAATCAGTGGGTGGCAGAGAGAGAGAGACAGAGAGAAAGAGGGAGGGGTATTGGAGGTGAGAATGGTAGTGGTGATGGGTGATGAAGGTTGTTGGGGATGGGGACAAGGATGGGTGTGACAGCTGGTGGTGGTAGTGGTGGGTGGTTGACAGTCCCGTGACAGTGGTGGTGGTGTGTGTATGTAGGTGGAGGTGACAGTGGTGATGGCGGTGAAAGAACTGTATGTAGGTGGAGGAGGTGGTGGTGGTGGTGGTGGTGATAATGAGGTGGTTGTGTGGAAGGGTGATGATAATGGTTGAGGAGGTGGAGATAGGAAGTGTTAGTGGAGCAAGAGGAAGAGGAAGAGAGAAAAAAAAGAAAGAAATGAATGAAAAAGAAGAGAAGGAGGAAGAGAAGGAATAGAAACAGGAGTAAGAAGCAGAGGGGAAAACAAAAATAAAAAAAGAAGAAATGAAAGACAAAAAAGAGGAGAAAGAAGAGAAGCAGTAGAATAAAAAGAGGAAAGAAGGAGGAGGAAGAGACATAAGGGAAGGAGTATAAGAAAAAGAAATGAATGAAAAAAAAAAGAAGAGGAGGAGAAGGAGAAGAAGGGGGAAGAAGCAGAGAAGAAAACAGAAGAAATGATTGAAACAGAGAAGGAGAGAAAAGGGGAAGAGGGGAAACAAGAGAAAGAGAGAAGAAACATAAGGAAGGAAAAAGAGGAGAGACATAGAGGAAGGAAAACAGAACACACACACACACACACACACACACACACACACACACAGAAACAAGATAAAAAAAAACAAAAAACGAGGAGGAAGTAGAGAGGAAAACAGAAGAAGAAATGATTGAAATAGAGGAGGAGAGAACGGGGAAGAGGAGAAACCACAGCAAGAGGAGACGTAAGAGCAAGCAAGAGTAGGAGGCAACAGAGATGGCGTGTGTGAGTGTGTGTGTGTGTGAGTGTGTGTGTGTGTGTGTGTGTGTGTGTGTGTGTGTGTGTGGGACAATGTCAGACTGGAGGACAGCAGGGGAATATTTTTAAAGCCAGTGCCTTCAACATTTGGCACTGGCTCACGGCACCCCCTAGCTAGAACACCCCACCTGGCACCCCCTCACACCCTAACCCCTTCCCTCTCCTTTACCCTTCCCTCCGTGGCACCCCCTCACACCCTAACCCCTTCCCTCTCCTTTACCCTTCCCTCCGTGGCACCCCCTAGCTAGAACACCCCACCTGGCACCCCCTCACACCCTAACCCCTTCCCTCTCCTTTACCCTTCCCTCCGTGGCACCCCCTCACACCCTAACCCCTTCCCTCTCCTTTACCCTTCCCTCCGTGGCACCCCCTAGCTAGAACACCCCACCTGGCACCCCCTCACACCCTAACCCCTTCCCTCTCCTTTACCCTTCCCTCCGTGGTCCGTGGCACCCCCTTCCCTCCCCTTCCTATTCCTCTTCCCCTTACACCCAAACCCTTCCTTCCTCCTTCCTCCTTCCTCTCCTTCCCTTCATAGCACCCCTTTACACCCCTTCTCCCCCTCCCCTTTCCCTTGACCACCATTATCACCACCAACACCAACTATTTCCAAACTTCCTTCAACCTCCTAACTGGTGGTGAATAGGGGGATATGTGGTGATGGTGGTGATAGTGGTGATGACAGAGAGTAAGAGAGAAAAAGAAGATGGTTAGATAAGGGAGCATAAGGGAAGATAATCAGGGAGAAATAAAGAAGGGAGAAATTGTTAAGAGGAAAAATTGATAAGGGAAAATATATAGAAGGAAAAAAGAGATAAGGAAAAACGAATAGGAGAAAAGATAAATAGGAAAATAAATAATTATAAGAATGAAAATTGAGAGGAGGAAAATAAGTGGTGTTGGAACCTGATGAAGTAGAAGTATCTTATTGCTACACACACACACACACACACACACACACACGCACACACACACACGGAAAATTATATGTTATTATCAATGCAGATGTCGGTACCACTCCCCCCCCTCCTCCTCCTCCTCCTCTTTCTTCCTCCTCCTCCTTCTCCTCCTCCTCCTCCTCCTCCTTTCCATTCCACATAAGCATAGCATGTCAGGATTAAGACAGGGGAAGGAGAACTGAGAAAGAGGAGGAGGAGAAGGAGGAAGAGGAGGAGGAGAGAAAAGGGGGAGGAAAAGAGGGAGGGAGTAGTAATTTTAACCTTCTTCTCTCCCTTCCTCCCTTTATCACTCTTCTCTCTACTCCCTTCTTTTCTTCACCTCTTTCTCCTCCTTCTCTTCCTTCTGAATGAATAGGTGCGGGGAGGGGGGGGAGAGGGGGGGAACAATGTCACCCACCCATTGCGTAGTATACCTGTCCGCCTACGCTCCCCCCATCCCCCCTCCTCGTCCTCCCTACCCCCCTACCCCCCTTGAAAACTGAGAAAGGTGTGCTACGTATGATGGGGGGGTGGGGGGGGAAGGGGGGAGGAGAGGGGAAGGGGGCCGCACGAAGAAGAGGCTTTCCCCCTCCCCATCCCCTCCCAGCACCCTATCCCCCTTCTCTCCCCTCCCCCATTCATTTCCCTCTCCCCTTCCCCTTCTTACCCTCCCCATCCATTTCCCTCTCCCCTTCTCCTACTTACCCTCCCCATTCCTTTCCCTCTCCCCCTCCCCCCTTCTCCCCTACCCTCCCCCTTCACTCCCCTCTCCATCCCATTTCCCCCTCCCCTCTCCTCTCCCCACCCCCTTCCCCCCTTCCTAACGTGACTCATCTTGTAATTACAGTGAAGCAACAACAACAACAACAACAACAACAACTACAACAACAACAACAACAGATGCAGCAGTAGAATCAGTAGCAAGGAGGAGGAGGAAATGGAGGAGGAGGAGGAGGAGGAGGAGATAAGAGGAAGATAGTGCGCTTCCGTCGATGAGAGAGAGAGAGAGAGAGAGAGAGAGAGAGAGAGAGAGAGAGAAAGAGAGAGAGAGTCACGTAACACCCCTGCCTATAAAAAAGAGAAAGGTAAACAAACAGACGAACACACGGGGTGACATTCTGGAGTAAGTGTGGGCGTGGAGGGGCAATAAAAAGACGCCTTGGGGAAAAAAAAAAAAAAAAGTAGACTCGGACGAAGATAAGATAAACAGGAGGAGGAGGAGGAGGAGGAGGAGGTAGAGAATAATAAACAACGAACCACAGCAGAAAAATAGAGAAAGAAAGGAAGAGGAACAAGAAGAAGAAATAACCAGAAAATATAATAAAAAGTACAAAAAAGAGAAGTAGAAGAAGGAGGAGGAGGAGGAGGAGAGAATAATAAACAACGAACCGCAGAAGAAAAATAAAGGAAGGAAGAGGAACAAGAAGAATGAACCATGAATGAGAAAAGTGTAAACAAGAGGAGAATGAGGAAGAGAAGGAGGAGAAGGAAGAAGAGAAGGAAGATAATGAAGGAGGAGAATGAAGAAGATAAGGAGGAGGAGGAGGAACAAGAAGTAGAAATAACCAACTATGAATGAGAAAAAGTGTAAACAAGAGGAGAAGGAGGAAGAGAAGGAGGAAAATGAAGAAGAGAAGGAAGAGGAGGAAGAGGAAGAGGAGCGAGAGAATAATATACACAGTGAACCGAAGACAAAAATTGAATCAAGGAAAAGGAGTAAGGAAGAAAAGTAAGCAAAGATTATTAAGGAGTAAGAAAGGGAAGAGGAGGAGGAAGAGGAGCGAGAGAATAATAAACAGTAAACCGTAGACGAAAATAAATAATGAAGAAGGAGGGAATAAGGAAGAAAAGTAAGGATTAAGGAGTAAGAAAGTAAGAAAGGAAAGAGTAAAGAAAGGGAAAGGAGAAGGAGAGCAAGTCTTCTTTCCCTTCCTCTCTTTATCGCCCTTCTTCTCTACTCCCTTCTCCATTTCTTCACCTCTTCCTTCTGAATGAGTAGGGAGTAACGGGGAGAGAAGGGAAGGGGAGAGTGGGGAGGGGAGGAGGGAAGGAGAGCGGGGAGGGGGAGGAATGGTGGAGGTGCGCTTATGTCACCCCCCACCGAGCATAGACGACATAATCACACACACAAAAAAAATATTAAAGTCTACCCCAAAGAATTAAACTCCACCGCGAAGAAGACACGCAGTATACATAAGATCGAACTCGCTGTCCTTAGTGGCCTTGAACAGGTGTATAGGGCGGCGACGTGCGATAGGAGGGGGGGAGGACTCGTCAACACACACCTGGACACACCTGGCCCATAGCAAACAGGTACGAGCGAGGGGGATGAAGAAATATATGAGAGGGTTAAAGGTATGCATGGTAGCTGTGTAGAGTAAGTCTGGGCTCATACCTAACCTAACCTAACATACCTGGACACACAAACACCTGCCCCAAAGCAATCAGGTAAGTGTGAAGGGGACGAGGAAATAGAAGAGAGAGGAGATAGGTAGCTGTGTAGATGGAGAAAGGCAAGAATGATACTTAACCTAACCAAACCTAGCCAAGATCACACTTTAACCTAACTAACCTAACCTAACCTGACCACAACCAAACTCTAACCTAACCTGACCAAGACCACACTTTAACCTAACTAACCTAACCTAACCTGACCACAACCAAACTCCAACCTAACCTGACCAAGACCACACTTTAACCTAACTAACCTAACCTAACCTGACCACAACCAAACTCTAACCTAACCTAGCCAAGATCACACTTTAACCTAACTAACCTAACCTAACCTGACCACAACCAAACTCTAACCTAACCTGACCAAGACCACACTTTAACCTAACTAACCTAACCTAACCTGACCACAACCAAACTCTAACCTAACCTGACCACAACCAAACTCTAACCTAACCTGGCCAAGACCACACTTTAACCTAACCTAACCTGACCACAACCAAACTCTAACCTAACCTCACCACAACCAAACTCTAACCTAACCTAACCAAGACCACACTTTAACCTAACCTAACCTGACCACAACCAAACTCTAACCTAACTTGACCACAACCAAACTCTAACATAACCTGACCACAACCAAACTCTAACCTAACCTAACCAAGACCA
>NC_066545.1:14097825-14107825 GCF_024679095.1 Eriocheir sinensis | reverse complement strand
TTAACCTTTCTCAATCTACGAACACTTTCCTCTTCCTCCCTCACCTACCCCCCTCCTGTTCGCCTTCCCCTTTCATTTTCTTTTCTTCCATCCATTCACAGATAGATAGATGGTTTATTGATTACAGCATAACAGATACATATTAATAAAGATATACATTACATTTTCTTTTCTTCTATCCATTCACAGATAGATAGATGGTTTACTGACAACAGCATAGCAGATACATATTAATAAAGATATAGATTAGAAGTATAAATCGCAGTCCAGCACAATATCATTCACAAAAAAAATACACAAAAAACAATTCCCTTCCACTTCTCCCCCCAAAAAAATAAAGGGAGGAACACACACACAGACCTTCTCTTCTCCCCTTTCTCTTCCTTCCTCTTCACTCTTATTTTCCTCCTCTTATTTATTTTCCCTTTTTCCTCTTTCCTCTCTTTCACAAACATCTCTTCTTATTTTAATCCTTCTTTATCCATTTTTTTTCAGCTTCTTTCTTTTTTTTCTTTACTCACTTTTTTTCCCTTCCTATAATATCCTCTCTCTCTCTCTCTCTCTCTCTCTCTCTCTCTCTCTCTCTCTCTCTCTCTCTCTCTCTCTCTCTCTCTCTCTCACATTTACACTTACATCCCTTCTCTTCTCTCCTTCCTCCCTTCCTCCTTCACTCTCCCATCATTCAAACTTAGCCAAACTTAACATTTTGGGGGGGAATCGAACTTTGGGCCAACGACTTGCCGCCTAACCTTCAAGACATTTTTTTTTTTCTCAAACTTGTCCGAACTTTTTTTTTTTCGCTCTCTCTCGACAGCTTTAAATCAAACGGTCACCCGCTCGCAAACTTTCTCTAGCTTTTTTTATTGAACTCAGAGGAACTTGAAGGCTTATTTTTTTAATCTGACTCGGGTTTAACACCTTTCCGAATCTACCACCTGTTGTTGGGAGTAGACGGGTGGCAATGACAAATCTACCTGTGCATGTATATACTTTTTTTTTTCTACTGTCCTGTCTACTTTCTACTCTCCTCTCCTTTCTATTTTCTTATCCTCTCCTTTCCTCTCCCTTCCCTTCCTTTCTGTTACTTCTCTTCCCTTCCTTTCCTTTCTTTTTTTCTCCTCATTCCTCTTCTATTTTCTTATCCTTTCCTTTCCTCTCCCATCCCTTCCTTTCTGTTACTTCTCTTCCCTTCCTTTCCTTTATTTTCTTCTCCTCATTCCTCTTCTATTTTCTTATCCTTTCCTTTCCTCTCCCTTTTCTTCCCTTCCCTTCTTTTCCTTTCCTTTCTTTTCTTCTACTCTTTCCTCTTCTTTCCACTCCTTTCCTTTCGTTTCAATTCTTTTCCTCTCCTCTCCTCTATCCTAGTCTTCTTTACCAAGGCAACCAACCAACCAACCAACCAGGGGCAACCAGACACACAGCCAACCAGCCTCCACCCCCCGCCCCCCCCCCCCCCCCACACACACACAGGGAGCAAGTGAACCACGACCCCAACAAACAAAGTTACCAGATTATAAATAGCCAGGTCAGACAAGTAGACTCGATACATAACTTACCGCGCGGACTTTCTAATGGGATGACACGCCGAGCCTATTAATTAACCTAGCGCCTATACCTGATGCACGAAGAAATGGGGGAGCTGAGAGAAAATGGGGGAGTGTACGAAGAAATGGGGAGTTGAGAGAAAATGGGGAGAATGGACGAAGAAATGGGGGAGCTGAGAGAAAATGGGGAGAATGGACGAAGAAATGGGGAGTTGAGAAAAGGGGAAGTGCACGAAAAAAATAGGATAAACAGAAAATGGGATGAGTAAAGAAAATGGCTTACTATTACTACTGTTTTTTTTGTTTTTGTTTTTTAGAGTAGAGGAAACACTTAGATAAAAAACAACAAGGAAAACTACTACTACTACTACTACTACTACTACTACCATCATTACTATTGTGGCTATCATCATTCTTTAATCTATACTTACAAACAGATTCCTCTATATATTCATTAAGTTCAGAGATGGAACAATAAAGACAAAAAAATATAAATAAACAAATAAATAAAAACCTCGCAATACCTTACACACACAAAAAAAAGTTAAAAAAAGTAGTTAATATAGGCTTTACGGACCAATCTTAGTCTCGGTCTTAATCTCGGGTCCTTTATAAGTCTGTCTTCGGAACGGGGTAGCAAATCAATAATGGGTACAGCCTGCGCACACTATAGTAAATAATGGGTACAGTCTCCTTACACTAGTTATTAAATGGGTCCAGTATCCGCACACTTTCTAATTACCCACACCTACGCCCACACCTGCTGCCCACACCTTCGTTTGATGTCTATATGCTAAGAGGTCTGTCTACCCGGTACCTTGTTTCATGGGATCCGACGCTGTAATCTCCTTATCTGATGGTATCTCTTGCAACTGCTAATGCCTCTCCCTTGTACTGACCGCCTGCCCGCTACCGCCTCGACCGTCTCCGCCTACATGCTCATATTCTCCTTTCTCTGTTCCATTTTACGCTCCCTTTCCCTTCCTGTCTTTCCCTTACCTCTTCTCCCTTGTACTGACCGCCTGCCCGCTACCGCCTCCGCCTACATGCCTGTATTTCTCCTTTCTCTGTTCCATTTTACGCTCCCTTTCCCTTCCTGTCTTTTCCTTCCTTCCTTCTTTACTCCTCGGCTTCCTCACTTTATCTTCCGTCCGTTCCTTTCTCTTTCCTCTTTTTTTTTAACTGTTTGTATTTCCATTCTTTTTCTTTCCTTCTTATCTCCTTGGCTCACTCATCTTCCTTTTCTTCTTTTCTCTTTCCTCTTTGTTATTTATCTGTATTTCTCTTCCCCTTTCCTTCCTTCTTTTTTTAATCATCTTTCTTATATTCTTCTCTTCTCCCTCTTTTCTTTTCTTTCTTTCCTTTTCCTTCATTCTTCTTTACTGCTCGGCTTAATTACTTATCTTCCTTTTCTTCTTTTCTTTCCTCTTTTTTATCTGTATTTCTCTTCCCTTTTCCTTCCTTCTTTACTAATCAGCTTTCTTATATTCTTTTTTATCTCTTTTCTTTCTCTATTTCTTCGCTCTCACTCGATTATTTTTTTCTCTTTTCTCCATTTCATTTTCTGTTTCCTTTCCCTCCCTTCATTCCTTCCTCACTTCTCCCTTCATATTTTTTTTCTTTCTTTCATTTATTTTATTTTATTTTCTTTCTATGTTTATTTTCTCATTCTTAGCATCTCCAGTTATTGCCAGATCTGACCTCCTCCTCCTCCTCCTCCTCCTCCTCCTCCTCCTCCTCCTCTTCTTCTTCCTTATCCTCTTCCCTTCTCCCTTCTTCTCCCTCTTTTAATTCTGTCTATGTCTCTTCCCTCCTTCACTCGTTTCTACTCCCTCCTCATCTTCCTCCTCCTCCTCCTCTTCTTCTTCCTTATGCTCTTCCCTTCTCCCTTCTTCTCCCTCTTTTAATTCTGTCTATGTCTCTTCCCTCCTTCACTCATTTCTATTCTCTCCTCATCTTCCGCCTCTATCCATTCTGTTCCTTGCTTCCTCTCTCTCCTCTCCTTCATCTTTTACTTCCTTCTCCCTCTTTCTCCTCCTCTCCACTTCCTCCATCCTTCACTCGTTTCTACTTCTTCCTCATCTTCCGCCTCCTTCCATTCTGTTCCTTGCTTCCACTATTCCAGACTCACTCCTCTCCTTCATCTTTTACTTCCTTATTCCTCTTTCTCCTCCTCTCCGTTTCCTCCATCCTTCACTTCAGGCATCTTCTCCATTCTTCTCTATCCTCGTCTTCCTTCCTTCCTGCATCCTACATATCACCTTCTCCTCCTCCTCCTCCTTCCCCTGCTCCTCTTCTCCCACTTCCTTTCACTTTCTCTTTTTCTTCTCTCCCTCTATCTCATATTTCTCTCTTCGACCATTCTCTAACCTTTTAACCTCCTCTCTCTCTCTCTCTCTCTCTCTCTCTCTCTCTCTCTCTCTCTCTCTCTCTCTCACCTGTGCGCGGGAATGACCTTCAAACGCATCTTATCCACGGCAATCTCAGTTTACCTGCTTCTGACTCCTTCCCCGCCCCGCCCCGCCCCGCCCACGCCTCCAACGGCCACACGCTCCCTTCTTCCGTGCCCCGTCCCCGGCCACCGCCCTCCACACACACACACACACACACACACACACACACGCCCCCAGGTACCCCTTCGCCCACGCCGCCTTGCCACCACCACCATCACTACCACCATCAGGAGGTCACCCACCCAGAGGCGCATTCACCCACGCGCGGCCCTGTGGTTTGCGTGGGGGCGAGGGGGTGAAGGGGGGTGACGAGGAAAGGGGTAGAGAGGGGGAGAAGGGGGTCAGGAAGGGTTTTTAAAAGGGTCATGGACACTTCTTTTGGGAGAGGGGGAGGAGGGGGTCAGGAAGGGTTTTTAAAAGGGTCATGGACAGTTCTTTGGGGGGAGGTGGCTGAGTGGTTAGCATGCGGGCGTGGCGTACAAGAGGACACAAGTTCGCATCCCGCCCGCCGCAACAAGCTGGGATTTTTGAGTCATCGCCGAGTGGCCTAAGACTACCCGCATGTTGTCCTGAAGACCACCTATCAACCCGGACTCTAGATTCACTCTCTAAAAAGGAGGATCAAAGGTGAGCTCCCGGGGACAGTATGAGCCAAGAAAGATGGCGCCACTATAAACACTTGCCTGCGTGATAACAGAGTGAGCCGACCATTAGGCTCCACCACGAAAGCCTACCAGCACAATAGGCAGAACGAAAAAATAAAGAGAAAAGAAAAAAATGCTACTACTACTACTACTACTACTACTACTACTACTACTACTACTACTACTACAACAAACAGACCACAAACACCACATCCCAAGGTTTCTTCTCTAAGTGACAGATCTCGCTATCAATTATAAAGATAGGCAATCACCGACACTCTCTCCCTTACACCCCCCCCCCCTTCCTCTCTCTCTCTTAACCCCCTCACACCACTCCCCTCACACACTTAATTCCAGCACACCCTTACCCTTAACACCAGACACACACTCACACTTACCCCTCCCCCTCCCCTCCCCACACACACACACACACACACACACACACACACTCTCTCTCCCAATCGCATCCTCACCGCAAAAAAAAAAAAAATAAATAAATAAATAAATAAAAAAGTTGGGAGAAACGGGAAGAGGAGGAAAACAAGAACGGGACGGAAGGAAAACAAGAACGGAGAATAAATAAATAAAAGAATAAAGAGGAAGAGGAAATACGAAGAGAGGAGAAAGAGGAAGAAAAGAAAACAAGAACAGAGAGAGAATACAAAAACCTATCACCATTAACAGAGAGAGAGAGAGAGAGAGAGAGAGAGAGAGTAGAGGAGGTGAGGGTAGTAACAGCACCCCATAACGCAGTGTCCCCAGAATAACACCCCGCGTGCCACCCCCTACCCCCACCCCTCACCCAACCCCCGGAGCTACGGGAGCCAAACAGGACGTGACGCGGAGGTGACGTGAGATGTGTTGGGGGGGGAGGGGGAGGAGGGAGGGAGGGGGGAGGTGTGTGACGCAACGGGCCAATCGGAGACGCCCGTGACAGATGTAAACAGAGGAGGAGGAGGAGGCAGAGGAGGAGGAGGAGGAGGAGGAGGTACGGAAGAAATGGAAAAAATAAAAATAAAAAAAAAAGGTCTTCGGGTTGAGTTTAAAAGGACCAATATTGAGAGAGAGAGAGAGAGAGAGAGAGAGAGAGAGAGAGAGAGATTGATAAGATTGCTTTCAACTTATATTCACAAACAGAATCTACACTTGAGAGAGAGAGAGAGAGAGCGCATGTGGGCGTGGATCCGGGATGGTCAGCTGTGGTTGTTAACTGTCTGATTGGTTGACTGACTGACTGACTGACTAACTGATTGGTTGACTGACTGACTGAGAGATTGATTGATGGACTGACTGACTGGCTGATTGAATAACTAACTGACTGACTGACTGACTGATTGACTGACTGACTGACTGACTAACTGATTGGTTGACTGACTGACTGAGAGATTGATTGATGGACTGACTGACTGGCTGATTGAATAACTAACTGACTGACTGACTGACTGACTGACTGATTGATTGATTGACTGATTGATTGACTGACTGACTGACTGATTGACTGACTGATTGACTGACTGATTGACTAAGTGGATGAAGAGTAAATAAAGATAAGTGCATGGCAACGTTGCTACGAGAGAGAGAGAGAGAAACATTTCGCAATTCGCTTTAATACTATCAGCCGGGCAGACTTAATGAGCAAGACGGATCTCTCTCTCTCTCTCTCTCTCTCTCTCTCTCTCTCTCTCTCTCTCTCTCTCTCGCTGACCTCCGCGCGCCTCCCACACGTTACACAAAACTTATCTCGTATTAATGATGTTGAACTTTAAGAGAAAATTTCGACTGATGTTATTTTGTTTTCTTCATCTTTTTTTTTTTTTTGCGGTGGCCATTAAAAGGATACATGACTACTACTATTACTACTACTATTGGTACCACTACTACTACTGTTTTTGTTCTTGTTGCTACTGTTACTACTACTACGACTACTACGACTACTACTACTACTACTACTACTACTACTACTACTAAAAAAGAAGGGTTAAAAATATACATGAGAAAGATAAAGGGGAATGACCACGTAGATAAAATGTAAGGAAGGAAGGAAGGAAGACCGGAAGGAGGAGGAGGAGGAGGAGGTTATAGGACTCACTCACGCATTACTCAGAAAGACAAGAATGGTACTCCACCCTTCCCCCTCCCCCCCTTTCTCTTCTTCTACTCCTTCCCCTCCTCCTCCTCCTCCTCCCCTCTTCCTCAGTCTTTACTCATTCACCTCATTTGCATAATTTCCTCACACCTTTACTCATTCTCTCTCTCTCTCTCTCTCTCTCTCTCTCTCTCTCTCTCTCTCTCTCTCTCTCTCTCTCTCTCTCTCTCTCTCTCTCCCGCTGTTACTAAGGTTTATTTTTATTTTTTCTTCGTTTCTTATTCTTTTTCTTTTTTTATATTATCTCCTTCCTTCCTTCATTCCACAAATCATTCTTCTCTCTTTCTTTCATTCTCTTTTCGTCTACATTCGTTCGTTTCTTTATGCCTTCCTTCCTTTCTTCTTTCTTTTTTTCCATCTTTTTACCCTCTCCCTTCCTTCCTTCCTTCTTTCTTTTCCTATATCTGTATTTCCTCGTGTTTGTCTATTTTCATATTGTTTTTTTTTTTGTCTACGCTGGTTTTTTTTTTCGTTCTTTCTTTCCATATTGTTGCTTTTTTTTGTTTACGTTGTTTTCTTTCTTTCTCTGTCTTCTTTCTTTCTTTCCTTTCATTTAATATTACCGCGTCTATTTTTTTTTTGTCTACGTTCCTTCTTTCCTTCTTTCTCTTCTCTTCCATTTCTTTTCCTTTTCAATTTATTTTTTGTCTGTTTTCATCACATTTATTTACTTCATTTATCTTATTTTATTTATTCACTTTCCATGTATTTACTTTTTCGAGGGGTCTACGTCGCTGTACAGTCAGCCAAATAAATATCTACATGGGCGTCTCCTTCATAGGCATATAATATTTCACTCTAAAAAAGCTCCCTATTATTATTATCATTTCAATCTTTTTTTTTAGCTTATTAACCCCCCTCCCCCTTTTCCTCCCCCCATTTTACCGACTTTCTCTATTTTTTTTTCCTTGTTTCTCTTCCTACGCATCTCTCTCTCTCTCTCTCTCTCTCTCTCTCTCTCTCTCTCTCTCTCTCTCTCTCTCTCTCTCTCTCTCGTCTGGGGCTTAAAGGAAAGGTGTCCATTGGCGCCGTTGAGAGAGAGAGAGAGAAGAGAAGAGAAGAGAAAATGAAAAGAAAAAGAACGAGAGAAAGAATAGAAGGAAAAAGACGAAAAAGAGAAATACAGAAAAAAATATTAAAAGCGAGAAAAGGGAAAAAGAAAGACGAAAAGGAAAAATACCCCAAAAAAATAAAAAAAAAAGAAAACAGGATAAAGAAAAATGAAAAACAAACAAACAAAAAAAAAAGATTAAAAAAGACCAAAAATGAGTAAGTGAATAAACAAGTAAATGAGTGAGTGAGTGAATGAGTAAATGAGTACAAATGAGTTTCCTTTACCAGCATGATTCATTTACATAGGAGCATACAGTGTGCCCCCTCAAGGTTGCCAGCGCTGTAGTCATTTGCATAGTGTCAGTATTTACCTTCCTACCTGCCTTACCTTTCCTACCCATCTACCTGTATGAACCTAAACACCTGTCTACCTATCTCTGTATTACTTCTCCTTACTATGTCTATCTGAGCCTATATTTCCTCGCATCTGTATTTTCCTATTGTTATTTTTTTTTGTCTACGATGTTTCTTTTTCTCTTCTTTCATTTCATTTACTAATACTAGGTCTTTTTTTTTTTTTGGTCTATGTTCCTTCTTCCTCTTTTCGTCAATGCCTTTTCTTTTCCTTTTGTTACTTTTCTTTTAGTCTATGATGTTTTCTTTTCCTCCTTCCCATCCTTCTTTCATTCCATTTAATAATACTGGGTCTTTTTTTTGTCTACGATCCTTCTTCCTCTTTTCGTCCACGACTTTTCCTTCTCTTTTTATTTTTGTGTCTTTTCATCACATTTATTTACTCCATTTATATATTTTATCTATTTGCTTGCCATGTATTTACTTTTTTGGGGGTCTTCTTCTTCTTCTTCCTCCCTATCTACCTGCTTAACTATCTACCTAGCACCGATCTATCTATCTACCTAACTTTCCTACTTAACTATCTATCTATTAACAAGTCCTTGATTATATGATTCTCTTTTCTATATGTATTCTTCTTCTTCTTCTTTCTTCCTATCTACCTGCTTATCTATCTACCTAACTTTCCTACCTGCCTATCTACTAACAAGTCTTTCATTCACCTGTACAATTGTTTCTGATTCTCTTTTCTAAACGTATTCTTCTCCTTCTTCTTCTTCTTCTTCTTCCTCCCTATCTACCTGCTTATCTATCTACCTAACTTTCCTACCTGCCTATCTACTAACAAGTCCTTCATTCACCTGTACACTTATTTATGATTCTCTTTTCTAAACGTATTCTTCTTCTTCTTCTTCTTCTTCCTCCCTATCTACCTGCTTATCTATCTACCTAACTTTCCTACCTGCCTATCTACTAACAAGTCCTTCATTCACTTGTACACTTGTTTCTGATTCTCTTTTCTAAACGTATTCTTCTTCTTCTTCTTCTTCTTCTTCTTCTTCTTCTTCTTCTTCTTCTTCTTCCCTTGAACTCTTGACACGCATTCATCAGCTCGCCATGACTTTAAACACTCATTAGCAAACACGTGTCCTTCATTACTGGTGGCGTTTGTTAGGTGAGGCTTCGTTATTATTATTATTATTATTATTATTATTATTATTATTATTATTATTTGCTGGTTTGTTCTTATAGTCACGTTGCTAAGCCTTCGTGTGGACTAGAAGACATTTATATGGATTAAAGTTAAGCTTCTTCTATATTATCTTTTTTTTTTCTTGTTTCCTTTCTCTCTCTCTCTCTTTCTCGTCTTTCTCTTGTTTTCCTCCTTTTCGTTATTTTTTTTCTTGTTTTTCTTTGTCTTTTTTTCTCTCCCTTCTTATTTTCTTTCTCTTATCTTTTTAGTCTTTTCTTTTTTCGTTTTACTTTTATTTATTTTTATTTGTTTGTTTGTGATATTCTTCTGCGTATAATATTGGTGGTGGTGGTGGTGGTAGTAGTAGTAGTAGTAGTAGTAGTAGTAGTAGTAGTAGTAGTAGTAGTAGTAGTAGTAGTAGTAGTAGTAGTAGTTGTAATCCTAAAACTGCCACTACTACCACGACTACTACTATTACTACTACTACCACTAATAACAACAACAACAACAATAATGAACCAGACATTAAGAAAAAAAAATAAAGGAAAAGTCGAGACAATAAACAATTTCAAACTCGTTTCTCTCTCTCTCTCTCTCTCTCTCTCTCTCTCTCT
>NC_066545.1:14085325-14090325 GCF_024679095.1 Eriocheir sinensis | reverse complement strand
TGAGGAAGCCCATACAGTGACCGATAAAAAAGGAGATAAGAGAGAAAGGAGAAGAACGGAGCGAAAAATAACACGAGGAAAAATGAATACGAGGAAAAGAACGAAAACAAATATAAATGAGGAAATAGAGATAAAGAAGAGAACAAAAGATGAATAGAGGAGAAATGAATGAAACGGAGAAGAGAAGGAAAAAATGAATAAAATGTAAAAATCGAAATAAATAAAACTAAGGCAAATGAAATTAAAAAAAGAAAGAATATAAATAAAACCGAGCAAATGAGTAATAGAAGATAAATAATGGAAGAGAAGAAAAAAATATGAATAACGAACGGAATGATAAAAAATCTAAATAAAATATGAATCAAAATAAACAATAGTAGGAAAAAATAACTGAATAAATAACAAGAAGGTAGGAAGAGAGAAGAAGAAAAAGAAGAAAAAGAAAAGGGATAAGAAAGAAATACACAGACAGAAAGTTAAAAAAAAACTTACATATAAATTAATAAAAGAAAAATAGATATAAATAAGAGAATAAGCAAAAAAAAATATAGACGAATGAATCTTATCTCTCCACCACCAACAACATAATCTAAACAAACAAACAAACTAACAAATTAATTAAACGATGAGAAAGATGAGAAAGTAAACAATTTGCGAGTTTTTTTTTCACATACAAATTAATCAAAAGAAAACAAACAAACAAAAAAGCAATCAGGTGTCTTAATTAAATCACTAACAGGTGTAAATGCTCTTGTTGTTGTTGTTGTTGTTGTTGTTGAAGGAAAAGAAGGAAAAAAATAACATACCCGAGAGAGAGAGAGAGAGAGAGAGAGAGAGAGAGAGAGAGAGAGAGAGAGACTGTGAGGAAAGCGACTATCAACTGTTGCTATGAAGAGGAAGAAGAAAAAAAAAGAAAAAGAAGACGAAGAAGAAGAAGAAGAAGGAAGAAGAAGGAGGAGGAGGAGGAGGAGGAAGAGGAGGAAGTGAATGACAGACAGTGTGGTGGTGGTGGAGGAGTTGGAGAAGAAAAATGTGGAGGAGGAGGAGGAGGAGAAAAAAAAAGAAAAGAGGAAAGGTGTGAACGGAGGAAGAGGAGGAAGAGGAGGAGGAGGTAATGGGAAGTAAAGAGAATATTAGCTGAACTTCAAAAGGAGGAGGAGGAGGAGGAGGAGGAGGAGGAGGAGGAGTGCTTCATAACGGAGGGGAGGTGAGCATATTAAATAGAACTACCTCTCTCTTCCTCCTCCTCCTCCTCCTCCTCTTCTCTTCCTCTTCCTTTTCCTCTTCTTAACTCTCTGGAAAGAAAGAAAGAGGGAACAGAGAGAAAGATAAAATGGAATTAACACACACACACACACACACACACACACACACACACACACACACACACACACACACACACACACAAAGATATATAGGAAGAAAAGTTTAAACGAAAAAGGGAAAACAAGCAAAAGAGGAATATATGAAAAAAATAAAGTTAAAAGATGAATCATATGAAGTTGAAAAGTTTCGTTTAGTCGGCGCAACATCTGTGGTCATATGCCGGAGAGAGACAAAGGGGGAAGGAATTATAGGAGAACGAGAAGGAGAAAAAGCTAAAAGTAGAATCAAATGAATAAATGAAAAGAAATAAAACTAGAACGAGTAAAAAAAATGACAAGAAAAATAGGAAAGAAAAGAGAAGAAATATGTAAGAGATAAATAGATAGATAGATAGATAGATAGACAGACAATGGTTTATAGACATAGAAAAAGAAGAATCAGTAAAAAAAATAGAAGAAAAAGACAAAGAAACGAAGCGAAAGTTAGACAATGAGGGAAAGAAAAGGAAAAGAAATGAGAAAAATTAAAAATAAAACCAAATAACATCAGAAGAAGAAAGAGACAGACAGACAGAACAAGACTCGACAGGAAAAACAGACAGGTAACAGGCAGACAGGTAGGAGGAAATCAAAGCCCAGGTGTGGAATGCAAGATAGAGATAGATAAAGCGATAAAAAAACATTAAATTAAAAGAGGCCAACAGACAGACGGACAGACAGACCAAGACACAACAGGTAAAACAGACAGGTAACAGGTAGACAGGAAGGTGGGAATCAAAGAACAGGTGTCCGTGGGAGTTACCTAATAATAACAATTGTCACCCCTGTACCTGTAAGACTGTCTGGGAAACCTTAGGACGGTGGTGAGGCTTCGGCGCCCTTCCTGCGTGACGGGGGAAGAGGAGGAGGAAGAGGAAGAGGGAGGATAACGTGAGAAAAAGCGTGAGAAGGAAGGAAGGAAGGAAGGAAGGAAGGAAGTGTGTGAAAGATTGTAAGAGAAGAAAAGGGAATGAAGGAAGGAGGAATGGAGGAGAGGAAGGAAGGAAGGAAGGGTGTGAAGGAAGTGTGTGAAAGATTGAGTGCGTGAGGAAAAGTGAATGAAGGAAGGAGGAATGGAAGAGATGAAGTAAGGAAGGAAGGAAGTGTGAAGGATTGAGTGAGTGAGGAAAAGTGAATAAAGGAGGGAGGGATGGAGGAAGAAACGAAGGAAAGAAGGAAGGAAGGAAGGAAGAAAGGAAGCGTGTGAAAGAAGGATGTGAAAGATTGATCGAGTGATGAAAACTGAATGAAGGAGGGAAGGATGGAGGAAGAAAAGAAGGAAGGAGGGAAGGAAGGAAGGATGGAAGCGAATGATTGAGGGAAAGACAGAAAATGAGAGCGAAAAGGTTAGTTAGCAAATAGATATAGATAGTCAGCTGGATAGATAGATACAATGATAGATATAATTTAAATAGAAAAGTAGATAAATAGATATACAGATAGATAGATAGATACACTTAGATACATGTTTATCCTCTTAGGTTGTTAAATATAGATAGATTATGTGTGAGTGAGAGGGGGAGAGTGGTATTTGAGAGAGAGAGAGAGACACAAACCGGATCCCACTCACAAAGGAAGGAAAATTAAAGAAAAAAAGTAAAATAAATAAATAAATAAATACTCTCGACACGAATAAATAAAATAAATAAACGCAGAAAATAAACTGAATATTAAAAAAAAAAAAACATGTAAATTAAGAGAAATAAACGGGTGTGCAAAAAAGAAGGAAAATTAATGAAACACAAAAAAAAGTTAAAAAAACCTCGACACGAATAAATAAAATAAACGCAAAAAATAAACTGAATATAAAAAAAACATGTAAATTAATAGAAAAAAAAACGAGTGTGTGTGTGTTTGTGCGAATTTCATCCAGTCCAAACACTTGATCGAATGAAAGACAAACAGAGCCACTTGTGTGTGTGTGTGTGTGTGTGTGTGTGTGTGTGTGTGTGTGTGTGTGTGTGTGTGTGTGTGTGTGTGTGTGTGTGTAAGTTTATCGAATTTCAGAGCGAACACGTCATGATGTTATTAATACTATTTAAACCCTTGCACGTGTATGTGTGTGTGTGTGTGTGTGTGTGTGTGTGTGTGTGTGTGTGTGTGTGTGTGTGTGTGTGTGACCTTTTCCTCAGTTTACTACTACTACTACTACAACTACTAATACTACTACTACTACAACTACGTCTTAAATCATGTACACATTAATCAAGAAAAGCAAACACACACACACACACACACACACACACACACACACACGGCTTCTCCCGGAAATGACCGTGACCATCACCAGTATGACACCACCACCACCACCACCACCACTACCACTACTACCACCACTACAGGGGGAGAAAAGGGGAGAAGGGGAGATAAGAGCTAAAGGAATGGGGGAAATAGAAAGATGAAGAGAGAGGAGGAGAAAGAGAAGAGAGATGGAAGATAAAATGGGAGGAGACTACTACTACTACTACTACTACTACTACTACTACTACTACAACTCCTCCTCCTCCTCTTCTTCTTCCTCTCCAAACACCAAAGTAAAATCCAGCGTGGTGGAGGAGGAGGAGGAGGAGGAGGACGAGGATACGAAGAGGAGGAGGAGGAGGAGGAGTGATCATGTATAATAAATAATGCATCAACAAACAAGCGGACAAACAAGCAAACAAGCCAATCACTCGACGCTTGTTTGCTCTCGCTTCGCCTTTCGCTCAAACGGTTACGAGAATAAACACAAGAAAAAGGTCGACTTATTTTTGGTAATATTTTTTTTAATCATTTTATCTTGGATAGTTTATTTTCTTTCTTGTTGTTGTTGTTGTTTTTTCCTCCTTATTCTGCTCCTTTTTCTTCCTTCTTTTCATTATTTTTTCTTCCTTTGAATTTCTTTCCTTCATCATATATCTTTTTAATTATTACGTTCTTGATATTTTTCTCTTCCTTTTCTTTTTCCTTCTTTATTCTGTTCCTTTTTCTTCCTTTTCTTTCTCTTTCTATTTTTCCTTTCCATTCCTTGCAATTTCTGTCTTCCTCCATTCATTCCTTTCCTTTCCTTTCCCTCCCCTCCCTTTCCTTCCTTTCCTATCTAGTACCTCCCTTCCTTCCTGTCTCCCTTTCCTATTTACTCCCTTCCTTCCTTCCTCCCTCCCTCCCTTCCTTCCCAGCTGACTCGTTACCTGTCAATTTCACCTTTAAAAATACAGCGTGAATCAATTTTTCCGAGAGAGAGAGAGAGAGAGAGAGAGAGAGAGAGAGAGAGAGAGAGAGAGAGAGAGAGAGAGAAAAAGATAAACAAATAAAATAGGTAAAACACAGCCTCCTACTCACCTAAACCTACCTACCTACCTACCCACTTACCTAACTACCTACCTGTCTACCTACCTGTCTCTTTAATGAAGCAGGTAGATAATAATTAGCTTTGACCTTTCTCCTGATCCGCTTACTGACTCCACCACCACCACCACCACCATCATCACCATCAACACCATTCTCTCCTTCTGCACCTTTTCTTTTTCTTCCTTTTCCTTTCTTCATCTTCTTGTTCTTCTTCTCCTCCTCTTTCTTTTCTTCATTTTCCTTCCACTTTCTTTAATACAGATCTTTCTTTTCCCTTCACTTTCCTTTCTCTCTTTCCTCCTCCTC